>NW_017728993.1:37419335-37432406 GCF_001723915.1 Gavialis gangeticus | reverse complement strand
CCTCAGCCCGGGCATGGGGGCTGGCAACCCTCCAGCCCCTTGAGCAGCCAGCAGGCAAAAGCCTGAGATGGTGCAGGCAGACATCCCTAATGAGAGAGTCCTGCTGGGGCCTGGCCATGCCCCTCTCATCTCAGCTCCCTGCAGAAGGGAAGGGAGGGCTGTTCTAGCACCCCCCAGCTTCTAGCCTGAGCCACTGCAGGCATGTGCCTGAATTTCCTCAGTCCAGAGAGAATGTCTGTCCAGTATCAAACCCATTCAGCCTAGCCAGGTTAAACTAACCAGCAAAGATGGAATCAATTCAGGCTCAGGCTTTTTGAATGTCTGTCCCTAGCCACAGAAACCAATGTTGAAGATGTGTTTACCAACTTCTGAGCATCTATTAATCAACTACTCTTTTGTTGAGGTGGAAGTGTCATTTCCCTTACTTAATCTATGGCATGTTATAAGGTGTTTGTGGTGGTTTAGGTGTTGTGCCTTGTAGGGCTTGAAGTAGCAATTTGGAGGATTCCTTAGGCTGTCAATTGGCTGTGAATCCAGGAGACAAAACTCCAGGGCACAAGGAGACCCTTTCTAGTCCTATGTTACTATTCTGGTGACCAAGAATATGTAGAGTACAAGCCATGCCTTCATGCAGAGTCTAACCTTTAACCCCTAAGAGCTTCCCTTAAAGCTGGGAAAATCCCATTTGTTCCGTTAGAACAGCTCTCTGGACCGTCTCTGTTGCCTGAACCAACCTGTATAATTGTGCATAATATGATATATTAAGGGGGTACATTGCATTCTTTAAAAGTTTTCTTCCAACAAAAACAAAACCAAATAGACATTATGGAATGGAGTCATGAAACCGTTCCCTGGATTTTTGTGCACTAATCTTCATAACACATAAGGAAATTACTCATAAAAATCCTGTTTATCAATAATAGAGTTTGTGCCTGTAAATCTTGAACACCACTTTGAAAATAAACCCTGTAATAAGAATGGCATAACAGGACAGCACTGATGGAAGCAATGGTAATCAGGTTTCTTAGTAAGCCTGGTAAGTAATATTTCCACATAACAACATTATGGTATTGGTACTGTCCCAATTATAGCAGTGTATTATGTACTTATTTGGTTTGGTTCCCATGTATCTTCATCCAAAATAAGTTCCGTGCAAAAGGAAAAAGAAATATTGCAGTGAAGCAATGCATGAAGATATTCCAAAAAGTTTCTATGGCATCTTTAGCAATTAGTCGGATTACTTTTTTTTTCCCCCTAGTCCATAGAGCTTTAAAGCAGACTTTTTCCCTTCAGTAAGCTGCAAGTAGGAAAAACTTGAGTATAAGTGAAGAAGATAGTATAAGTGAAGAAGAAGAGTATAATATGAAGAAGATAGGATGTTCCTCTCAGTTTGGTGTTCAGGGTAGAAATACTTATTTTATTTGATTTTATTTTAATATCAACAGGTTATTAGTGGGACTTTCAGAATTATTTGTTTGGGCAGAAATTAGCAAAAAGAATCAGATAGCTTTTAAACGTCAAGTTATGTTTAGAATAATTGTGGTTTATATTTCATTTGACTGACAGTATCCTTTAGATTGACAAGGGAGATAGGATGATCTTGTTTTCAATAATCTTTTATGTTTAAGGTGTTTCTTTAATGGCTTGTGTTGCAATTTAAAAATAGAAGGTCTATGCATGTGCTCATGCTTGCTAGGGTATTTCAGACTTGATTTCTGAGGTTGCTGACAGCTTCTGAAAGATTTAGGAACTGGCAGCAGGAAACATTCCCATAGAATCTGTACTGTGAACTTTTTCTGGAAAAACAGCATCATTTAGCAGGTAATATATCTGCAATAAAAATACAGTTATGCAATAATGGTTCATTAATATGGTAAATCATAACACGGCCATTTATATTAAATGTAAAAAGGAAGCTGTAGACAGAATGAACTCCGGCTCAGTCAGTTGTTGGGTTTGGGGGGGGCGGTGTGTGTGTGTGGGGGGGGGGGTTAACTTTGAAATAGCCATTTTTATTTGTACAGAAGATAACATTTGCTCATAACATTTTTATTTTTGCATAAACAGATTTCCATTTTGGCTGAGATTAATATAGTAGGAATTTATTTTTACTTTTGGATATGCTATGATACTGTTAGAGCACTTTGTTTGGTATGTAGCTGCTAATTTATCCTTTATGCCTTTACAATCGTGTCAATGCCTCATGTCTCCCTTAGTTTCTCTAATCTAAAATAATCCCAGTGAAATCCTTTGATTGTCTGTTTGGACCAGATCCACTTCTAAAGCAGGAATGTAATGGGCTTTATGGCACTTACTTGGAAGTAATTTATCCAGTAGAGTGACTATAGATACTTGTTTTAATAAGAATATGCTTTATGGTAAGTGGGGACTGCTATTTAATTAGCCAGAGGGAAAATAGTTCATGATACAATCTGTTCCAATCATCTTGGACTTTAAACAAAAAGTCATACTAAGTTATTTATGCACATACACTTTATTTGTAGTTGCTTTGTGCAACCTTACTCCAGAACTTTACAGTACTATCCAAGGATGAAAAAAAAAAAAGTTGTGAATTTCTTATAAAAAATGTAAAAAGTAGTTTCACTTCTTGCTGACAGGGCTGTGAGTGCATGCATATTAAAAGCAGGTGACATTGGCAGCCATTCTGAGTTTATCCTGGGTAATATGCTGCTTTGGCATTTGGCAGTTTGCATCTTTCTGGTGTGAAGACTAATGTAAGATTCTGTGGAAATACTACATTCTTTTAATTTGTATGTGGATCATTTTTTTTGCCTTGAAGCCTCTTTTACATGGATAAATAATGCATATTACTGAAAAGTAGAGATTGACATGCAGAACATTATGTAGGATTTTAGTGTTAGGATTTTAGGAAAGACTACAGTGGCATTGGAAACCCAGTGGGGACAATTTCCCTTCAACTATTCTGGCTTACTTGAGAACGTGGATAATGGTAGAAACTACTTGACTCTTTTAGGCCTCAAAGATGAATGAATTACTTCATTTTTTTCTTCCTCAGACATTTGGCCATTGTAAATGAAACAAAGTTGGAGTTATTTGCAAATGCGAGGGATGACATAGCAAAACTTGAAGGTACTCTATGAATGAGAGCAAGGTGTTTGCATTAATCATTGCAGATCATTCTTTAGGCTGTAGTTTAAATAAGTTTCTCTTCCTGTTGCCACTATTTTGTTTGCAGAATTCATCAAAAGTCCTTTCAGAGAAGCAGATTCTCAAGATATGCATGAAGAACTGTGATTTCATATGCAGCCTGTGAAATCAGAGTAACCCAATCCAGCACTATGTTAAAAACTGCAAAATAAAGCTTTCACTGAACTGAACAACTCCAGTATTTTTGCTGCAGTAAGGTAACATAAAGAAGCCTCAAATACGCACATTCACAAAGACAGCATGGACCTAGGTTTTAACTTATTCAGAAAAAAAAAATTTTAAATCAGAAATTAAGAAGAGACTTTTCTTATGGTCCCAGTTTCCAATCTTTTTTTACAATAACTTGGAAGAGTGTTTGATATAAGACAGCATGCAGTATGTTCTGATGGTTCTCCCTCCTCCTCTCAAATATGTATAACCAGCTGGTTTATATGACCCTACTTGTTTCAGTGAAATAAAAAGCAAAACTGTGACATTAAGCAAATATGTCCAAACAGAAAACACGATACTGGGGAGCTTATCACACAGCCCGTGAGCTGTTTGCGGCCTGTGGAGTCATGCCTGCCCCTCTTCTGCCCCCATAGGAGGAAGTAAAAGGGGGAACTCAAAGGATTTTCATTGTTGAAGGATTTGGGCAACAAACTATTGTAGTCACCTATCAAGAATGCAAATAACAGCCAATGTTATGATGCAGAATATTTATTTTGGTAACATGACTGTGTATTTATGTATGCAAAGCAAGTGTGGCCCCAGTATCATGGAAAGTTGCCAGTATGATACTTATTAGGATCACAGAGGTTGAGTATCTGATTTAATCTTATCCTGGTGCCAAATGCTAATAGAGGAGGCCAAGTTCTGCTCTCATTTGTGCTTTAATATGAAAGTAAAACTTTGTTTAAAATGTCTGTTTATAGCTTAAATGCTAGCAAGAGGTTCAGCACCCCAAAACACAGAGAAAAACATGGACCCTGCTTCAGGTTAGAGTTTAGAGTCTAATGCCCCAAGCCAGAAGGTGCTAATTGAGTGTGAGAAATGTCAAGTGTTCTCAAGCTCACTGAATGCAATGAACTCCCATTGACTTTAGTGAATTTCAGCCATCTCATTATTTTAGCTCTGAGGGCTCTAGGCACTATGTAGGAACATGTCATATGTGGCCAGATAAAAGAATGCAGGGACAAGCTGCCTCCGATGACAGAGGAGGGGTTCTTGTTGATGGGCATCACTTAGAAGTTGCATAGCTTCGTTGCCTGCTTATACCCTCAACTTTCAAATGGGTAAGATCATCATTGATTTTATGCAGCATGGAGAACCTCAGTGACTTCATTCTTCAGTCTTTATGCACTCACTTTCCACAGTATATAAATTTAAGCATGTGCTTAATTTTTTGTGGGGCTGATGTTGTAGAAGGAAAATATTAGGAAACTTGATTGAAGAATCATTTTACAATGGACTCAAATGCTTACATTTAAAAATATCCTCAAGTAATACCAGTTTGTACAGCTCTAGGACTTTTCAAGTGGTAGAATTAAAGTAATTTACCTACACTAGCAAATTTAGTTGCTCAGCATCCTAAAGGGTTGATTATATTGTATTTTTCTGTTTTAGCATCATCAGTAACATGCAGCCACCTCTAGATTGGAATACAGCAGCCATTTAACAGTGTCATAGCAACCCTTCCAGGAAGTGCCAGGCATTATTTAATGACTACAAATCATCAGATCTCATACCATGAACATTACTGTGACAAAGTATCCTTACTCCTGGGTCCAACACTGATTCACAAGGAAGAACCTAAAGCCTCATTGGCTAGGGACAGACACATAAACTGGTATAAGTGATCGATAGCCAGTCCAAATCTGTAACACAATAGAAGTTCAGTGCACATAAACCATTTTCAAAATGGCTAATACTAGTCTAAGATGAACCTGGATGGATGTAGTATCAGACTTAACTGTTTAGATGAAATCAGTTTATTGAGCTTCTGTCCCAGATCCCCTCCAGATTCAAGTTAACTCCCAGTCACTTAGCATCCCGGGATTCTTGGCACCTCCGCCGCAAGCTACCCCTCACCTTGCAGGGTGGGCAGGCTAGCTTTGGCCCAAGATGTCTACTTCAGCCAAGCAGGGAAACACGCTCTAGTGTGTGTCGTTGTCCCCCCCCCGGTGTCTGCCCTGGGTCACTTCAGGCATGTGGCTGCATATCCAGAATCAAGAATGAATGTCTGTTCACTTGCTTATTGGTTCAATCTGCTCAGCTTAGACAAACCTGTGAAGACTGAATTGATTTAGCCTTGGGCTTTTTGACTGTCTGTACTTATCCACTGAGCTCTTCCTGTAGCACTAAAATCTCCTGGAGGTCTTCCTTGCAAATACTAACCAGCCCAACCCTGGTTAACTTTTAAGATCTCAGCACAAGGTGGTATGGCTGCAGGCCATAACTAATGAAAACCTGGTACACTGGGTATATTGTTCCTGGATCTCATTATAGGCAATTGTTCCACTCCTTCTGCTGTTTTTAATTCCTAAACCTAATATTTACCTCTGAGCATTCAAAGTTATTTTAAATTGTATCTAGACAAATCACTAAGGGGTCTATTCTTTCAGTGCATGAATTTTATTCTCATTAATGGTCATGAGAGTTATGCACAGAGCTCAAAGAGTGCAGGAGCTCAGTTCCACCAGGTTTTTTCCAGCAGGACGTGAGTAGCACCCCTGACGCAGAGTTTCAAAGTTTCTATGCTTTTGAACAAACATAAAATTCTTCTGCCTGAATGAAACAGAATATTGCTTCTTTCCACCCTCCACTTTGACCTTCTGAGCTGCTGCATAGAGCAGCCCTCCCAGGCAGCATTAAGAAGCCTGCCTCTTTTTCTTTCCCTACTTCCAGCAGTGGTTTACACATGCATGCTGCGCATCCTAAAGGCCTAAGTTAGCAAAGAACTCATTCAGACCCTGCATTATGGATGTCTTATACAGGCTTGTATAGTAGGGAAACTGTGGGTGAATTTTGTGTTGAGCCGGGCTCTAAATTATGCCTAAAGTGTATTTAACTGGGAAGGAAAAACAAGTTTAGGCCTGTAGCATACTATTTTACTATTCTGTGAGCTCTCTGCCAGTCTATTAGTTTGACTTCCTTTTTCTTCATGTTTTTGACAAACTGTCAAGTACCTTGAGTTTAGCTTATTATCTTCCCCCACCGTCAAAGAAAAAAGTCACCAAAAGCAAAAACGCTAAAGACCAAAAAAGGGGTAATTTTTTAAATACAGAAGCCCAGAGGTTGTAAAGGGTGACTCAGTGTTGTTCATACTGTATTAGCTACTGTAGCTGGAGTCCAGAGATTTAGCATAAAAGTTTCGGAAAATTATGGCTTCCAGACCAATACTGATACACTACAGGTTACTTTATCAACACTGACTGAAGCAATCTCAAAGAAAATGCAGGAAATAGGCCTATTTTGAAACTTTAAAATGCCTCTGCAGGGCAAGGTGCAGTCTCCTCTGCCTGGTGAAAGGAAAATAAATCTTTCTCTAATAGAGAAAAGCTATAGAAAACAGACTTTGAAATACCAATGTCTGTATTACAATGATCTCTGGATATTGTCATGAAACAGCCAAATAGGCCTTTCTGAAATTCCATGTAGAGCTGTTCAGGAAACCAAATTTCTGTTCTGTGTTAGCTTTTGTGTTTTGGGGCAAATTTCTTCCTGAATCGTGACAAAAAGCCAAAAGCTTGGAAATTTTGCTGTACTGAAATCCCACAATAATCCACCGTGGAAGCACCAAAATATTTGTATTTCTAAAATATGTTTCAGCTGCTGACTGAAGTTGATATGATCCTGGCTGCTCAGTAATGGGAGGGGCAGTGGGAGCAGCAAAACTAAAAAAGAATAATGTCAATTTTATTCACTAGTTATCTGGGCTTTCAGGATCCCTAGCTCGGAGCAGCCCTTCCATGTTAACTGCCTTGGAACTGGACTTCCTAACCAACTCTCAGCACAGCTGGTTCTCCCAGTTATAGGATTCAGTTGGCTTTGGAGTCTTAAGACCCCATGCTTAAGACCCTGGACATCCATCCCAGATATACTTCCAACTTCCAAGCCAGACAGCCTAGAAACCCAAAGGTCCCTGGACCTCTGGAAGTCTTTATGGCAGGGACATCTCTGAACTCCAGATCCCCGAAGTCCAGACTTCTTAGCAGCCCTGAAGGCAACCTGGCAGGACACTGGGAAGAACAAAACCTGTCTAGGAGCCATGGATTCATCAGATGTTTGCTGAAACTAAGACTTACGAATAATTTGGTTTTGATAAATATACATTTTCCTATGAAGACATATTTCATCAGAAAATTGTCAAGCTGTTCTCATTTCAAGCAGGACAAGATGGCATTTCCTCCTTCTTCATCAACTTCTTTGTTTTCATCATCTTCCTCTTCCATCTCCAGATTTTGTTAGAGTTTATCTACAATTTTTGATGTTCACAATTTTCTGTGAAAAATAAATAGGAAAACTTTTCCTGCTTTTAGAACAGCTCTACTTTTTTGGAAAAGCAAGTTTTCCAACCTGGGGCCTGGTTCACTAACAAAAAAAAAAGGAGCTTCAGAACAATACTGTATGATACTATTACTGCTGCTACTACTACACAAATGATACTGCTAATAATACTAAAATAATGCTACATTAGTTGTCTCCACAATTCTGAGAGGAGCCAATCATCAATTACCCAGGTGAAGAAAAGTGCATAGCCACATCCTCAAAGAGAAGAAATCCATTTGATGTAGTCATTACTACTTCTCTTCAGCTATTTCCAACTCCCTGAGGGTGGCAACTCTGCTAACTTCATAGTTCATCCAAAGCTGATATGCTGTTTCTGTCTTTTCCAGTAGGAATGGAACCAGCCTACTTGCCCAAGTCTCTTCTTCTCATGGAAATATTAGCCATCTAATAGATCACAATCAGATATGCTTGTGAATTATTTCTAACCCCATTTTGTCCAAGGAAAGGCTAGGAACCTGCTGTTCCTTTATGCACCAGCTGTGTCTTCAGGGCTGCAGCCTAGGCTTCTTTTGTTAGTGGATATGGGCATTTTTCATTCCACGATTCTCTGCCTCTTTTGCAAAGATTATCTACAGACCCCAACTTCTCTAACATCAAGTAGAGAACCCATTCCACACTTTACCTGAAATACCAGCCTAAGCCTTTCTCCCTATGCTTGGTTGCTCCAAGGTTGCTGTCCCCATGATCTATACCAGTGGAATGCACATAGCAGTGCGCAAAGCCCAGCATGCAGCAGCAGCCGCCTCTGCCCTGCACACAGACTGGGGGGGCATGTGCACATTCAGCCCCCAAATAATTTTAATATAAAGGGGTCTATGAGCTGAAACTTTAAGACAGAAGGGGTACACTTGTTTTAAAAGGTTGAAAACCACTGGTCTATATCAAAGTATGGCTCTTTTCCCCTAAGGGCTGCTATTTTACATCTGAGCTGCATGTAACACAGGCCCTAATATTATTACTGGTCCTAGTAATGTCCAGCTTTCCTAGATCTTAAGTTCATGTTTATTGTCATTTAAAAGAGTTCTAGTTATTGCCAGGATGCATTTCTAACTTTGCATCACATTCAAATTGCTATCCTTCTCTAGGTCAAGATGTCTAATTTAAAACTAACATGCTAATTCAAAGCATAGCAGGCAGTAAGTAGGAAGCTATACATTTATAAACCTTTATGCTTGAAACAATTAAAGCAACTAGTAGAGTAATAGTGAATAGTTATAGCCGCATGCTACCCTTCTTGGTATGTATAAGCAAGTAGGTGAGCATAATTTGCATTTATAACTATTATGCATATTCATGTTTCTGATGTTCCAATGGCATCTGTTCCAGAGATATAGTCCACAATACTGTATTTTCACCTGTAGGTGATGCTAGCAAATTACATAGTTTGTTTTACTGTAGCAAGAATAATTGCTAGTTCTACTTTTCCACTAATTGGTGGCACTAGCCATTTTGAAGGTTGTTACAATATCTTTGTTTCAAAATAGTTTGTGAATTTGCTAGAGGCAGTGGACCCTGCTTGCATCATTATGGTTAACAAGCTGCCACCCAAAACATCTCTACCTGCCTCTCTCCACCCCCTCAAGGACTGCCTTAGTCATCTGTGCAATTATACCCCATGAGAAACACATACTGTTTGCTTAGATGCATGGGAAGTTTACAGTTCTGTGGTGGGGAAATTAGTATGTTATTAGATTACATGCTTGCATTACTAAGAGGTCTTGACTTTCTTTATTTTGAATATAATTCAACGACACCCTGTAATAAGATCAGATTTGTGAAAGAAGTTCTGCTTTAACAGCATACACACACAAAACATAATTAAGTACAGTATAGTAGAGAGAGAATTGATTGAGAGCTGTGGGCATTAATATAACTAGCTAAAAAAGTAACTTCAGTATGCTGTATTTATTAAAATATCTTCAATGATGTCATGATTATAGTGACTTAAACAGGAGTTCAAGAAGAAAAACAATTATCCATTGTGTATCTCTCTTAGTATCAGGCTAGTGTTAGTTCATAGGACTGGCAATTTCACTCAGCAATAGCAGCAGGCGGCTCTATTTTCAGTGATTCCAAAGACTTTCTCAGTGTTAAGAGACATAAGTGAGAGATGAGCCTGACATCAGTAGAGTTACTTTCAAGACTTCAAAAAGCAACTTTGGAGGTCAGGAGAGGCAATAATGAACTCATGTTTATTGCCAACAGGATCATGGGAACAATTAAATTACCTGTAATTGAATGCATGGAACATTTTTTCAGTGCTTATGATGGCAGGGATCTGCTGGAATGAACAGTGGCTGCATCTACATGAGATGCTGACTGTGCAGTAGCCCGATACTACTGTGCAGTAGCGTTGTGTGGCAACAACCACAATGCAATGCTTGTTTAGTACTTTAGTCAGTTAGTATTTGTTTATATAGTCAGCGTCTCATGTAGATGCGGCCATTGGACACAGCAGGACCCCATGATGGAGGTCATGGATGCTGTTGAATGAAGGCTGGGTTAGGGCCTGCATATTATCCCTAGAATGTGACGCATGTAGTTTGGACTGAGGCAGCTGGGCTGTTTGACTGGGTCTTTGCAGTTTTTAATTTTAAAATCAGAAGCACAACCCCCCCCAGTCCCTTTCTGAAAAGAAGGGCCTAATGCTAAGGTGTAGGGCTTTGGTTTGTAAAGTTCTCAAGTTTGGACTTTGGGGTATCAGAAGTTTGCAGGACAGAGTGCAGATTAGTACATTTGCATTTTTTCAGGGAGTGATAGCAAAACTGAACCAGAAAGACAAAAAGCTCAATAAACATCATCACAAAATGACCATTTATTACCTCTACCATTTGTTGAGAGAGAGTACTGAGAAATTCCATTTGATGAATTGGATGAAAATGCCTATGCCATTCTTGTGTTTCTTCTGCATGTGCCTTTACAGATCAGCTGAATTCAGTCCTCTTTTCATGGACTTCTGCATTGCAAGACAATAGTGCTTGAATAGCTTGGGTGTCCTTTGAGATCTTCCAACACTGAAAGACTCTCCCTTTTGCTGGATTCATTTGTGGTACCCTGAAATGTTTCTTCCATGTTCCCTTGGGAACCTGTGCTTCTGTATTGCTACAGTGACAATATGAAGACTACCCCATTTTTATTGTGTCCTCTGTTTTTCGATTCTTGCCTTGTGAGAGAAAGTAAAGTAGCCTGACCTGGGATCTTCTGTAATCACAGCCTTTTTCTAACTGCTTTGGTATGTTATTGTAACTTGCCTTTTTCCCTCTTAAAAATCTCTTCTGTACTACATTATAAATACCAATAAAATGTTTGGACAAAAAAACACATAAAATGTGTGTTATTTGTTTTAGGAGTCTACGAGATACAGTATGTGTAGAAGGCTGGAATTTTTTACAAGGAGGAGTATTATTTTCACTTTTTAATTTCACGTTGACCAATATTTTTACTTTGGGTAAAATAAAAACATACATTTTCCTGAGCCTTTACCAAGATAAATTTTCTTAACATTAGGCATTCCAGAGTATGTAGCCAACTCTTCCTAAGAGACCAACGGATAGATCCATTTAGTTTTGGGATGCAGTTTCCTCCCTCCCTCATCTGTCAGCTCCTGCCTGGACATGGACAAAGCAAATACAAGCTTTAAAAGAAAGTTGTCCTCTTTACTTTTGTAGCCACTTTGTCCCAGAACTTTTCAGGTCAATTCTGGCTGTGAGGAACAACTGAATTTGTTGGTATACCATAGGAAGAGATAATAAAAGAAGTGTTTGGGATGTAATTATTATGTGCACCTCAGGATGACAGCATAAACAAATCAATGGTAAGGTAAGGACAAGCAGGATGTACATTAACTGTTTTCTACAAATAAGGATGGTAGCCTTTCCCCATTCTTGGGAATGAGTCATTGTAAGCATGTTGTTAAATGAAGTCATCTGCCATTGCTCCTCCAAGTCATGTTATTAATACATCTCATAACCAGGCAGCCACTGTTCATTATTCCCCAATGTTCTCAGACACTTCACTTTTATTTTACCAGAAGTGTCTGAGCCATTCAGGGAGCACTGGGGATGCCTGGTAGGCTGATTGTCTAGTGAAGATGGTATGCTTTCTAAGTCCGAATGCAATCTTCCAGCCAGTCATTTTTGAATGGGATACATTCATTTACATTAAACAACCCTCTCTTTGCACTTCTCCTTTCAGACCCAAAATTGAAAATTAAAATATATTTGTGTGTTCCAGTTAGATGACATCGTAGGGGAAAATATATATCCTTTTCACTTGGAGTTAGGGGGGCATCTGTTGTGCAGTTCTTCAGTTCACACACTTAATTGTTAAGAAGAATCCTGGTTCCCAAGCAGGTATTTGGTTACTATTTAAAATAATAATAACAATGCTATGTGCATAGGTAATGTCTTTTATCCAAGGAGCACATGATGTTTTATAAAACCACATCGCATAGGATTTTTAAGCATTCCCAGGACAGTCTTTAATATTTTAATGCTTATTTCTCACTCAAAATATTTAGCATGGCTGAAAGTTTGCTTTGTTAAAATTGTTCTAAAATTAATTTGATTAATTTGATAAAGCATCAGGCTAAGGCAGAGGCTAAAACTTCAGATTCTCCATATGAAAGAGACATGAACATAATCTTTAAGTCTTCCCTAGATAATCTCTGTCCTTTATCGACAGTACAATAGGCATGAAGCACTATTATTCTTCATGTTTAATTGCCCTCAATGTTGGGGATGGATCTTCATTATTTCACCTAGATCACATTGTCTAATTTTGGGGCTTTGCTGGACTAGGTTTGGGAGTCGGGGGATAGACAGGGTTTGAGAGTTGGAGGATAGACATGGCTGCTTCCTGAGGCTCCTCCCAAAGAGTTGGATTTGTGAGTCAAGTTGGAATCAGAAAACATTGATTCATCAGATCTGAAACTCTTCAAGGAATGGTTGCTCAGGTCCAGTGGAGCTGGGAGAAGAGAGACCCATTTCAGAATAGTCAATATCTCAGTGACTAGGGCAATGACCCAGGGTTTTGGGAGAACTAGGTTCAGCTCTCTCTGCCTGATTCAGACCTGGGATTCAAACTTCAGTCTTCTACAGGGGAGTGCCTGAAGCACTGAGTTAATGATTACTCTGTTAGGGCCTTGTTATATGCTTACAGTATGAGCCACATAAATGTTGATTGGCGTTAGTACTAGCTCGAGTTTGGAGCAGTCACACACACTTCAGGCCAGCAGGGGCATGGAGGACTGAAAGGTAAGAATCCTCCCACTCCCTGTCCTGGCTTCCCCTGTAGGTCCCCCCGCCCCCCCTCCCGCCTGTCCCTCAGGAT
>NW_017728993.1:37381292-37419038 GCF_001723915.1 Gavialis gangeticus | reverse complement strand
CCCCCACACGCACACACTTACTTGTAGCTGCCTGGCTTTCTGTCCCAGGGGAGCAGGCAGGGAAGGGTAAACCTACCTGTCTGGCCACTGCTGCCAAACTGCTGCTCTTCTCAGGGCTAAGCCTGCCTAGAGAGCAACAGCAATGGTGACTGGACAGGCAGGTTAACACTTCCTTAACTAGTCCCCAGGGACAGACAGAACAGGCAGCCACAAGTGGGGGGGGCATGCAGGGAGGGGGGCAATGAATGGGGAGCTGGGCTGCTGGGGAGGTTCAGGGAGGTGCAGTGGGCCTCATACAGGCCAGCCATGGAGTTGGGGGATGCTTACACTAAGGTATAGCCTATGGTGGCTGCACCTTAGTGAAACATGAGCTGGGTAACATGAATCAAATCCTGCTTTGGAACGGTGTAACTTTGAACTATGTAACAAGTGCTTAAAACCAGTTTCAGATGTTATTGTACAGACAACCCAGGTGTTAAGAGCTCCAGAAGCCACCCAAAATTACTGTAACAAGGCCTTTACTCTCACCTGTTGGAGTTGTTTCTCTTGATCTCCCACATCCTAGATGAGTATTGTGGCCAAAAGCATCTGACCTTCTCAGTCTCTCTTGCTGAAGATGTTTCACTTTGTATAAATCATTAAATAATCATGGAGCCACCAAGACAGAGAAATAGCAGGGGCAAAATTGTACATTCCAGAGGTTATGGTGCTTGCCTAAAATACAAAAAGCCAAGACTCAAGTGCCTGCTCTGAGAATATTTATGCAAATAAACAATAGCAACAAAAACTATCTGAGAAGGATCCACCCCACTGTAGCCAATAGTTTACGGTTGGAGCACTGGACTTATGGTGTAGGGGACCAGAGCCAGGTCTTGAATTTGAATCTGGGCTTAAAACATACCTAGTGAGTACCCTAGTCACAGGGCTACTGGATATTCTGGAGTATTCTCTTTTTATTTTCATAAAACATTTTGGAATGTCTTATTGTCATCCCACTGAGATATGAGAACATATTTGAAATCTCAAAAACTTTTCCTGAGACATTTTCCATCCACCTTTATCCATGAATGATGTTTTTTGGTGTGTTGGGTTTACCTGGTGAATCTCATAAATAAGGATGCTGGACCTTAATTAGTAGGCAAGTTATAAATAGGACTTGCTATCAGCTATAGCACTCATATACCATTTGTTCTTTGCTCAGTTTTATAAAAAAAATGCATGGTTATTGTCTTTTTCCTAAACAATGAGTACATATTTTTCATATCCCCGGGGATTCCTATGGACTTGTGAGGTGGAAACAATTGGAAAGTAACTGGATTATTTAGATGTTCAAGCTTGTAGAACCTTTGTTGGAGAACACATTTGTTTTAGAAGAGTTCCAAACTACATGATTACATCCAAACCTGATTACTGCCACCTGGAAGAAGAGTTATATACAAACAAATATGAAATTTGAAATATAGGAGAATCTAGCATGATGGAGCCATAAAGACTGTAGATTAAATTCAAATCATGAAAAGGTTTGTGGAATAAGACTGGTGGTTTTATGTAGCAAACCATATTTAGTATGATTTTCCATCATACCTGAGATCAAGTTTTGAATGTTGCTGAATTATCAAAACTGTCTTCACCAATTAAAGCTCCCATTTTGGAACTTTCTAAACCAACAATTCAAGAAGTAGTCTCTGTCTTCACTGGTACAAATACAGTAAATTAGAACTGTCAAGAAACTGGAGAGTTGGATAGATGTTTGTCACGAATATGTGAAATATATTGCATGTGGGTAGTGAAACTTGTTTGTCTAATATAATTTGCCTTGTGCATGCCCTATTTAATTCATGTAGCAGGGAAGTTTAGAAATGTAATTTGACTTTGTGGCAGGGCACCTTTGGTGTGTGTCACTTTAAGCACTGGAGCAGGTGGCTGGCAGATGCCTGATTGAGGTGGCCATTTTCAAATGAAGGCAAGCCTGGCAGAGACAGCAGTGTGTTGCTTGCAGTCGAGGGAGCAACGTCACCCAGCTGACCTGAGGCTCACAACATCTTGGAAGTAAGGGGAAGAGCTATGGAGATGGTTGGAGGCTCCTGGTCCTGGGCATGACCTGAAACTGCACCCTGCTGGGAAAGAGAGGCCTGGTGGGACTGTCTGTGGTGGGGCAGCCCCCATGAAATACCAGGACCGTTCACCTCCCCAGTGAAAGGCAGGTAGGGGCACCTAAATAACCCCCACCCCCACAACACTGTGGGTTAGAGAGCCAGGCACAGCTATGGTTACCTGAGCCCTACAAGGTTGTATGACCCCAGAGACCCCAGGGTGAGGGGTCAGTCACACAGCCCCAGAGAGGAGGTAGTCATGTGGCCCACACAGAGTCGGGTGTGCAGCGGTGACCTAAAGGCCTGTGAGGTTCCGGTGCTGAGTAGGGCTGAAGGGATGGTCTGAAGGGCAGCACCAGGGGTGTGCTGAGTAGAGCTAAATAGATGGCCTGAAGGGCAGCACATGGGCCAGCCCCCACAACAGGTTGTGTGTATGTTTTGTGTAAAGATGCCCAGTGAAGGGCCTGGGGCAGAGTTGGCCCCCTGTTTGGAGAATTGCCTGACTGGGTGCAGATGAGGGTCACAGGAGAGGCCCAAAAGGCTGCACACTAGTCAGCCATGGAGTTGGAGTAGTTAAGTCCAAGGGCCTATGGGAGCCACTCCAAGGGGAGTAGGGCAGGTTGAGAGTGGGCTAGCAATGGATATACACATGAGTGTAAGAGGCCCTGTGAGAGAGGGCAGAGTGCGAGAGGCCCCAGTGAGAGGGGGGCGGTATGTGGATAGCCCGTGTAGGGCAGTGTGCAAGAGTTCTAACAGAGGACTGAGTCTGACCCGATTCCAAGCTGGGATGTAATAAATATCTGGATGCCATCTGTGAGGCATGGGCCATGGTGTAGGGTAGGTATGGAGCTATGGATAGCACCCCCTGGCATTTGGGTGTATAATGGGCAGCTGCCTGCATTTACTACCAGTTTATTATAGCAGCAAAGTTGTGGCAGGTGAGCCTGGGCAGATTGCCCCATATAGACAGGTGGGTGGACCGGTGTGAGATCTCAGCCCAAGATGGCCCCCTGTCACAGACTTGTTCCTTGCACCACTTTCTTCCAAACTTTTTGATCATTCCTTCTTACCTAGGGCTATAGAAAGAATTAACATTTATTGATACTGTTATTACAATGCTATTAAGCTGTTACAATGCAACTATTATATCTATAAGCTCCTTTAGTGATGTATGCATGGCAAAACTGTTGTAACTTTAACCTTGTTTCATTCAGTTATAATGATTGAACTCATTTGGATCATTATAGGAGCACTGGGGCCTAACAGTTCCTTGATGGATGGCTTTCCAGAGGCAAATCTCCCTTCCCTTTTAATGTGGTTAAAAGTTATGTCTCTCCATAGTCCTGGTTGTATATTGTCATGAGGACATGGTGACTCACTGTTTTCAAAATTATCAGTTTGCTCCAGAACCTCTTTCCTTTGCATCCCAGTCTCCATTTCCATCTCTACCTCATTTTTATTACCAGAAAAGAGGTAGCTCAATCACCATCCCACTCCCACATGTCTCTCTGAAATGCCTTAGGGTAAAAAGGCAAGCTTTTCCATGTGTTTTAAACTCCATTCTTACCTCACCTTGCATGACATATGAAAGCACTCATTGTACAACATCAGGACACAATAGGGTTAAGCTAGACAATATTTCAGCTTTTTTCAGAAATCCCTGGGTTTTGTTGGTTTAGCATTCCTCTTTCATAGGTCTATGCATTAGGGCTGTGCAAAGCTTCAGTCCCTGATTTGATTCGGTGGAGATATGGCCCGATTTGGTGGCTGAATCTCCAAATCTGAATTGAATCAGAGGACCCTTTAATCTCTCTGAATTGAATCGGAACCCTCCGAATCAATTCAGAGAGATTTGGAAAGATTCAGAGATTTGGACATAGACACAGCTTTAAATGTTTTTTGTACATACCTCTAGGTAGCAGGCGGCTCATGAACACTGCAATGCTGGGGCTCATGGAGTGCCCCACAGGAGCATGGGGGGCTCCCCAATGCACTCGGCAGCAGACTCGGAAGTGGGCCAGAAGCACTTCTGATCCACTTTTGGGCCCACCAGGGAGTGTGCGGGGGGGGGGGCCTTGCCCCCCCAGCTTGGCAAATGGTGCCTCCTGGGTCTGGAGGAGTACCTGGGGTCCCTCCATGGCTGATTGCTGAGCTGGGGGGGGCATGGGGGGCCCCCCTGTGTGCTCCCTGGTGGACTCAGAAGTGGACCAGAAGTACTTCCAGTCCACTTCTGGGTTTGTCGCCGAGCACATGCTCCTATGGGACACTTCATGCGCCCCGGCATCACAGCATTCACAAACCATGCTGGTACGTCAAGGTATGTAGAAAAAACATTTAAAGCTGTGTCTATGGCCAAATCGCTGGTTCTCCGAATCAGCATCGAATCTTCAGATTCGGATTCGGCCAAATTGAATCAGGGACAGTGATCCAAATCAATTAATTGAATCGCTGTCCCTGATTCAGGCTGAATCCAAATCACATAGGGCCCACTTTGCACACTTCTACTATGCATGTGTTTGAATATTTATTTAAATGCCGTTTTCACCTATGAAGTTTTTTGTATGGATTTTAAAATGTAAGCATAATAAACCAATAAATGTGCTTTGAAAAGAGCCAGGTTTATAGTTAAGAGAGGCCAGTCCATGGCACCATTAAGAATAACAAGAAGAAGAATTCTCTGATGGGAACACTAATAAATGTAGTAGCACACTATAATAAAGAGCACTTGAAAATGGATGATGTATAACAATATTATTCATAAAGAGAAATGGAAAAGGATGTCATGCTGAGTGGTTACATGCAGTTATATGGAGCCACTAACAAGGTTATCACTGGAAGCTGAGTGCCAGTGTGTTCACATATGTTTTATAACTAATGCAAAGAGGAAACTGTTTTTCTCTTGGAGAATGCGTAAGCCTGAAGTCAGAGATGTGCTAAATCTTTCTACTGATTTTTAATCATTCAGAACTAAATGTCAATGATGCTTCACGTAGGTCAGTGCAATAAACAAAGCAACTTTGCTTCAAGATGCTTGATGGAAAGTTCTTGGACTAAATACTTTATTGCTTCTGTCACTAAGATTCTTTTGGGTGCAAAATTATCATATACTTATTCTGCCCTTTGTAAATAAACAACAAAACCTGTGTATGCGGTATCACTAACAAACTGAAATACTGGGGGAAACGAGTTCTAAACAAATCCAGTTCTAGCTAAGCAGCAATTGTGGTGCTAGTATACCAGAACCTGAAGCCCAGCTCACATGCCATTGAGACAACATTTTCTAGAACGTGCAGTCATTCAGAGGGTTGGCTAAATGGTATCCAACAGTTCACAGAAGTAAAATATCATTTACCCACAATGTTAACATGATCTGATTTTTACACTACAATTTAAACTTTTAGACAGCAACAGATTTACAAAACAGTTTCCAGAGATGCTGTAACCAAGTTAACTGACAAATCAACTGTAACCAATAGACAACTGTTACAAAAGGGCAGTCACTGTTGTTTTCATGGGTGTGTGTGTGTATGAGTGCACGTGTACAGCACAATTATACCGATGTGTTTTAAATTCAGCTCATAGGAAGGAGTTTTACACTTAAGGATTTAAGGCATTCAAACTTCTTCAGACCAAAATCATATCAAGACATGCCTATGAGTATCAGTGGCCATGTCTAGAGCCAATAAAAATCTATGGAAGTGTTTTTCTACTGAAATTGGCCTTTGGGGATTTTCCTTTAAGATTACATTTTAATTGCAGCACCGAGCCAGTTCCGCATGTGCTGAGAGTAAAAGCCTGCTAACATTCTAATTCCTCGCAGAGTTCTGAAGAATTTTCCGGGTTAGTTAAGAGGTTTCTATTGGTCTTAGCCTTCAAACCTTGGAATGAAGTTGGAATAATTCTTGGAATGATTCTTTACTGTTTCATCAGTACCTCTTATCTTCAGAGGACAGTGTTGATTTTAGGTAAGCCATTAGTTGGCATCAGTGGTCTCATCAATCATAATAAGCATTTTCTACTTCCTACTAACTTCTTGATTTAAACATTTTTATTGATACATGTAAAAATGTAAATATATGTGGGAAAGAGGGACTCAGGCCCTATTCATAACAACAGAGGAATTCACATAAATAATGTATACAGAGACTGTTATTTAGACCATTTGCTGCTAGAAGTTACAGTTTGCTAGGTATCATTCCTTCAAGACACCTCTGTCATTATAAGTTATAAATAGGTCTTGCTTCATGTATGTAGCACTTACCTTATGTTTATGGGATAGATTACAAACTAGAAACAAACTCTTAATCTAAAAAGCGCTAGCAGAGGACCTAATACTCAAAGGGCTACTGGAGAGGGGAGGGGAGTAGGGGCTAGTTGTCTTTGCATTCTAGTTGCTTTCAGTTAAGCTGTCCCGAAGCAGAGGCAGGAAGAAAAATCACTATGTAAATTTAAAAATGAAAACAACTCAGCTTTGTCTGTGGTTTCTTACTAAGGAATTTGCTTTGCCAGGAAGTAGGGAGCAGAACTGTGTAATCAATTTGACTTGCTATCAGTACTGCTCATGTATGTTCACTAACCTGTGGCCCTGGTCTAACTGCACAGAGCCACATGTTTGTTCAAGTAGCAGAAGAAATTGTTCGCTTGTACAGGACAAAAGGGTTAAATAATGAATAATGCTAAAAGAAGGAAAACACGTGTTGCGTTGGGAAACATTTCCGAGATACTGTGTCATTGTTAGTGTGAGGAAATGTCACGTGCAGCTTCAGACTATTTATGCTGCCTAAAATCAATTTTGAAAAATGTAAGCACTGGCCACAGTGGGGCCCTAGCTAGGATTTGAAATAAACCTCCCAAGAGGAAGATGTAATTATTTTCTCTTAATATCTAAAATATCAGGTTTAAAGAGAAACGCAGGGGGGTGGAGGGGGAGCGGGAAGTGGGAAGCATTCATTCAGTACAAGAGCTTGAGTGTATTTATTGAATGGAATCACAGAGATTTGGGGCCAGTTCTATACTGCCTTGTAAATGACACTATCCCACCGCCTTTGCTGAGATTAAAAAAGGTGTAAATCAGGCCAGAATTTCTCCATGAGATTCCAAATCCACTTTGTTTTAGAAACCACACACCTCTCCTCCCATACACACACGCACACATTTTGGGTCTCCCTCTTACAGGTGGATATTGCCGCTGTGGTATGTTTAAGGGATGAGGTCCCAAACATAGGGATGTCAAAAATCTTTTAAATCTAATTCTCCTCACAGAAGTCACAACCAGCCTTGACAGAGGCTTTTTTGTCTTCAGAATATATTGTTATTTAAAAAGTTGCCAAACATATTTCATTTACAAAACTCAGACTTCCCTTATACTTTTTATTGCATTTCTGAATTTCCACCAGTCTATGGGCCTAGTCATACCACACATCAAGGCAGTCAGTACCACACGTATGTACATACCGACTTCTTTGGACAGCAGCATGTGAGCATGTGGAGGTGACTGGGAAAACCCTATGTACTGTACGTGCTGTCAACAAATGCTGTATGTGGGCTTTTGTGGAAATACAGACCTCTATAGAATAGTGCCACAGAGATGCTCTTCTGCTGGGTTAGATGAGTAGATGTAGAAATATGAGTCCTAACAGAAAATGAAATTCAAAATCAAAACCAAGTTTACTATTGGAAAAATTCTGTTCTCAGTAGGGCTTGAGGTGCTCAGGATCTCCTGTAAATTACTGAGCTTCCAGTGATTCCTGCTGTCCGTGGAAACCGAGAACTTTTCTTCCCTACCTCTTTGGGGCACTAAGCACCTGCAGCAGCTAGCCTTCAGTGACACAAGAACCATTTGCAAAATTAGGCTCTGGGTCTAAGTTCAAATTTCAAATATGGCTAAAGGTTGAAGTGTTCCAATAGTATGCTTTAGTTTGGACGCAGCTCTGATTTTTATGCAAACATAACAGGAACGGTACAAAATAAGTGAGATCTGCTTAAAAGAGGAGAATTAGATGCAAAAAATTAAGATCTACAGGAAAGATTGCTGCTATCTCTGGGCTATATTGTGCCCTTGATTTTAGGTTGATCCTTTAACTGATTTCAGTTGGAACTTAGACTAAAAATTGATGATACAGTATGGCCCTATGTGATGAAGACTAATGGCCAAATTCTCCTCTCAGTCACAGCAATGTAAATCCTGAGCCAGTCCACTGAAGCAAATGGAATTTAGGTCATCGGAGTTACTCAGAACTTACACTGATAGAGCAGGGAGCAGCCTAGAGCCTTTAAACATTACTGTAATAATTGTTACTCATAAACTATGAAGTGTATTGGCTTTCTTCTGGAAACATAAAAGGGAATAGGTTTTTTTAAATTCCCGTTTGAGGACATTTTTCCCTTGTCTTTGGAAATAAGACCGTCCTGATGGTATACTACCTAAATATGGTCCATTTGCTGTCTTTAATATCACAGCTTCCACCTGCTCTAACTTTGTTTCACATGTCAATACATAGATCAAAATAATTACAGTGGCACCTACTGATTTCTCAATTGTTTAAATCTGTCAGCATTGCCATTATAAGGCCAAGTTTATAGGGATTCATAAGCTAGACAAATAATTTGCACTTTGAATTGAAACTGCTCATGTAATTATAAATCACCTTTTAAAACTGGTTATTCTGAAGTTTACAAATTGCCAAAATAAAATGGTTTCCAGTTTAAGGCAGCTTTTAAAAATGCCTCTTGTTGCTAGAATTCCACCCAAACCAGAAAAGCAAGAAAGAATAATATACACCAGTCTCCTCTTTGAAGTCATGTTAACACCTCAAATGCTGAAATCTTCTAAATTCCAATAAGGTCCCAAAATGTGTTGTACAACTGTTGCATAATGATGCCTCTGCATTTTGACAAATATATGGAGAACTGGTACCAAATCGTATTTATAAGGCACGGAAATCCATAGACTATAGAGTTAACTTCTGTGATCAATTATAAGCCTGCAACTCTATTAACTACAATCTGACTGAAGGAAGAAGGCTAAAATTGCTGGTTAACCCATAACTGCACTGAGCTATGGCACAAATCCAAACCTCCTTTTTTGTGTTACAAATCATTGGCACTAAAATACCTATTAAAAGCATAAAGGGGTGATTTAGAGATGGAGGGCCAAAATCTCCAAAGCTGGTTCTGGGAGGTATAAATAACACTTTCATGTATCACTGTGACTCGCTGCACTCCCAAGGGATTGTCTTTGCTTCCCTTTGGTATTTCTAATGGTAGAAGGAAAATAATTTAATTTGTGGTTGAGACTTTGCCATCAGAGGCTGCTAAATCTGACCATTCCTTGGTTCCTCTGACTATGCCCTGTCCATGTCTTATACATTTTGGGTTGCACTGTGAACTCTCTCGGCCAAGGGCTGGTGACCTATGGTTCTTGGCCCAGACCCAGACTGCAGAGGGGTTGGATCCAGCCTTGGAAGATTTAACCCATGCAGGGGTGGCATGAAGGGGACTGGGTACTATTCAGCTGTGCTGAGCCGTCTCCCCGCTCTGTAGCACTGTTCTTTGCAACCTTTCCTCTTGTGCCTGTGCTTACCCCCCCAAAAGGGACCAGGTTGCAAGCTCTGGCTGGTGGTAGCTTTTACAGAAAGAAACTGGTTGAAGCTTGGGCTGAATTTGGCCTGAAATTTCAACCTGAAGTTTTAACTCTCACTGGATTAACTCACCTGGGTGGGTTTAAGTCACACTAGCTTCCTTCCCAGCTTCCTGTTGCACCACAAACTGCCTGACTGCCAGTAAGCCTTTTACAATCCAAACATCATAACATTGCTTTAGCATATATATTTGTTCGGATTAATAATAAAAGCTCCTATTGTTGATCAGAAATAAGTTTTCTCCAGGAACCAAAACTATGTTTTCATTTGGATATATTGGAATATTTATGGAAAATTCCTTTTACCAGAAAAATTGTAATAAACTGCATGCTGCAAAAACATTAAAAATAACCTTCTTTATGTGGCTTCTAAAAAACAGTTCATAATCTAACAGTATCTGGTCAATGCTGAAGGATAAACAGCCGGTGTGCTTAAGACACAGCGGAGCCTTGAGGCAGAAAATGATATTCATTTACAGGTACCAGTGCTTCATTAAGAAATCGTAGCTGTGAAGCAAGATTTTACTAGTTCTTGTAATGTAAAAATCTGATTACTTTGATTCTGTTCATTGGCAAACTTTTCAACTAGAGGCCTTAGCAATAAATTTGGACAAAACAGAGACTGTATAATTTCAAAGACTCTCCAGGAGAAATTCACCACTGCTGATGTTTTATATTAAAATTTATACCATCCATCATTCTAATAGATTTTCCCTATGATTTGTCCATCATATTATGAAAATAAAATGCTATCTTGTCTCCTTGATATTGTGCTTTTTAAAAAAAGATCCTTTTTAGTTCTGTTCTTTGAAGTAGTTCATAGCATGAGAGGTCCAGCATCAAGAGTAATTAGGCTAAACCATGCAGAAATCCCAGTGGAAGTCGGCAGGTACAATAATGTTAGCTGCTTAAAAAACTTAAAAACAAGTCATAATGTTTCAGAGGACAAGGAGGGTGAATGAGTCCTTATTACAGGGATGATCTAAACAAATCAGATCATTCTTTTCACATTTGATACTCCCTGATATTTCTAATTATTTTTTTAAAAAATAGCATACTGCGATTAATTTTCCAGTGTAAATAGGCACAACAAAAGGGCTAGATAAAGTGACTTTATGAGTCATTGTCCTGCCTGGATACTATAGCACAGCGAGGTATGTATGACTTCATATGGAAACATATGATTATGCATATATATCCCACTCCCCAAGCAGAAATTGAAGAGACTTGGTATCATTTCCTGGAAGGAAAAGGATTGTACATATTCTCTCTTTGACATTTTTGACAATATTTGCTTGATGTAAGAAGCTATGTGTATAGACTTCCTTGCTGAAATTCTTCTAACTGTAGCTTATAGCACCTGTTCTCAAACAATGGGCTGCAAAATACTATCAAGGAACAAAAGAAGGACCACTGCTGTTGGTCTGCAGAGATCTGGCTGATCATATGGAGTTGGCTCCTCTTTGTTTCCAGTTGCCAAATGGCATTCAAGAAAAAATACATGAACTGGTTTCCTACCAGTAGCCCAACAAAGAGTGGGCAAGTAGAGCACTAGGAAGGTGGCAGAATGTCAGCTCCTAGGGTAGTCCATGGGGCTGCATCAGCAGAAGCTAGTGCATCATTGCTGTAACAACAACAGCAGCAAGACCTGGGGGAGAGAGGCAGACCAAATCCATGGGGCGGGTAAGACTGACCCCTTCCTTTTCCTTCCCATAGGGTTTTGCAGAGTTCAAAACTTGCTAGTTATGCCTTTTGTTTCCAAGCATTAATTTTTCATGTAAGAAACTGCTATAGTTGATATAGGGATGTGAAAGCAACTGCAGATGGAAAACAGTCCACATTACACTGGAGGGGAGGGAAGGTGTCCATGTATTCAGATGTAGTCCATACTCTAAAACTGGTTGAGAACCCTTTACTTAGGCTTAAGAAAGGATTTGAGAAAGCGAGTGTTGTAAACAAAAAATCTCCATGTTAGTAGGTACTTTTTACAATCTCTCTCCATCACATTCTTTTTATCCTCAACATGCCTGCATCCTTCATTATCCTAGAAGAGAACAATAATTGTGTTTAATGAGATTTGCAGTGTACTGTACCAGCAAGACTGGGACTATTTATCAGGTCCATGCAATTATATTTTAGCTTTCCTTGCAGTGGCAAACAGCAGAGTACAATTTATTTAAATATCTTTATGGGTTTGTTTCTATATTTTTAAATAAAAGAACATTAAAAAAATATCAATTGAAAAAAGAGCCGTAAGAACGATACTACCTTTTTAAAAACAGTTTCCTACTCTATGGTACTACTGCTGACCTTCTTAGTCTGTTCTGCTTTGCTTTGGTATGTTTAACTGCCCCAGGAGGTCATTAACAGACAGTGGTGACTGTTTTGTCAGGTCTTATTGTTTAATTAGATCACAGTTTATGTCAAAATTCTAAAATTCTTTTGGCACATGCCAAAATTTTCACAGTTTTTAGTTTTTAAGTTGAAATATTTCTTAAACAACAAGCAGCAGCCTCTACAAGGGACCAAACAAATTTATTTAATATTTACAGTATGCACTTAAAAATTGTGCCTTGGGTTATATTCAGTGAAATGTGACATCTTATTGTCAAGAGCATCCTACAGATAATCCCTTAAACCTTGTACTGACATTAATATAAGCCCCAAGAAAAAGGCCCAATCTGGTTCACAGTATCTATAAGAAAGCTAAGTTTTGCTGCACATCTTGTTGCCATTTTTCAAAAAAATGTTTAAGAGTGTAAAAACAAACTCAAACCTGAAATACTGACCTGGATGTCCTGTCTGTCCTTGAAATTATATGCCACTAGTATGCAATCAGTGCTATAACATGTCATGCTAATAGTGAAATAATTAGTACAAATTTCCAGGAAAGTGTCCTAACCATGGGCAAGTTTAGGAAACTGTAGCATAGAATGTAAGATTTATGAAGCAAGAAAAAAAGCCAGCAAGTAGTTAGGGCGCTCAGCTGAGATGGGGGAATCATGTGTTCCTGTCCCTCCTGGACTGTTTATGCATTTGACATTACATTAGTCACTAAATAAAAAACAGAAATAATCGTGAGAGTCCTGGAATCCAGGAATCCTTCTCCCACCCAAAGCTGATTGTTCGAACTATTTGGCTGCAGTCATGCTTCTCCTTGTTTGCTCTATTTCTGGTCCTGTGAATCTTGCATTCCTTGCTACACAGTGGGCCAAGTTCAACAGGAGGGGTAGATGGTGGCCCCTACTCAGGATTAGTGATTAGTTACTTCTCTACTGGCCTGTGGTTTCCAAAGCTGGGTTTGAACTTTCTTTTTTTATCTCCAAGAGGGCTGCACAGACAGAAGGGGGCAGAGGTATCTGCTTATTACTAGGGGTGTGCGAAATGGGCTGTTTTTTATTTGGATTCAGCCTGAATCAGGGACAGTGATTCAATTAATTGATTAGGATCACTGTCCTGATTCTACTTGGTTGAATCTGAAGATTCGATGCTGATGCGGAGAATCAGCAATTCGGCCATAGACACAGTTTTAAACGTTTTTTGTACATATCTTGAGGTACCAGGCACAGCTTGGGAATGTTGCGGTGGTGGGGCAGATGGGCAGATGAAGCGTCCCACGTGCTTGGTGGCAAACCCGGGAGTGGACTGAAAGTACTTTCAGCCCACTTCTGGGTCCACTCCTGAGCATACTGGGGGGCCTCCCCATGCCTGCCAGCTCGGTGATTGGCTGAAGGGGGGACCCCACATGCCCCCCAGACCCAGGAGGTACCAGTCACTGAGCTGGGGGCTCCCCAGCGGATCCAGAAGTGGACCAGCAGTGCTTCTAGTTACTTCCAGGTCCACTGCTAAGTGCACTGGGGACCCTCTGTGTTCCTGTGGGATGCTCTATTCACCCCAACATCTCAGCATTCATGAGCTGCCTGGTACCTTGAGGTATGTAGAAAAAACACTTAAAGCTGTGTCTATGTCTGAATCGTTGAATCTTTCTGAATCTCTCCGAATTGATTCAGAGGGTTCTGATTTGATTCAGAGAGACTAAAGGGTCTTCTGATTTGATCTGGATTTGGAGATTCAGCCACTGAATTGGGTCGAATCTCCACTGAATCGAATCAGCAACTGAAGCTTCACACAGCCCTATTTATTGCATCTTGTCTGTTTACCTGTCCACATATCCCCACCCCCTAATGGGGGGTTACTCCCTAAAGTTGCCTGTTACGCACCCTATATTGCTATGTACTAACAATGGAAACTTGCCAGACAAATTTAAGAAAGCTTCTAGATATTGCTAGGGAGAACTTTTGAAAGCATTAAAAGCACAAGTAGATAATTTAGCAAGTAATGCATGTAATAAGCTGATGTTGGTTCCTTAGTACCATGTATACTGTTGCTTTAACATTTTGTTAGTAGAAATACTGAGAAATTTCTCCATCTAAGGGCAAAATTGGTAAGCTGGTAATGCTGGAGCTCCATACCAGAGGCCAACTGATTGCTAACTGTGATCTTAGCTCTTTTTGCCCTTCTAATGGTGCAAGCCTTTCTTGGCTTGGTTGGATCTTGGATGGTTAGAAAAAGCATTGATGGCTAACATGAAGTCCAGTAAAAGGGAAAAGTAGTTTCCTTACCCTAGATATTGTTTTAAATCAATGTTCCTCAGATAATAGCATGCATTCTTCCAAGCCAAATCTCTCTGTATTGTGTACCACCTTTAGCACTAATCAGAAGTATTCCTTTAACTTTTTTGTGTCATCTGTGAATTTCATTAATGTACTGTTTACCATTTCTTGTAGCTGATTAATGTGTGAGATAACACTAGGCCTTACTACAATCCCTGGGGACATTTACCCATAACATGATACATTGCCATTTATCATTATCCTTTGTTTATCACCTGTCACCCAGGGACAGTGCTCTTGTCCAACTGCAGGTTTGCAAGTGGAGATGTATCACCTACTTTACTACAATCCAGAGCTTCTACATTTCCAATACATACGTTATTAACTAATGTTGTAATTGAACTAATTCTGCAAGGCATTGACTCTTGAGTAAAATTAATGAGGAAATATCTTTACATAGTACCCTATGCTATTTTGTTTTAATGTGGAGTAGTAGATGGAAAGCACTGGCATTTAGGCTGCTCTGGGAGGCCTTTGTCCCCTTAGATATATACTACGGGTGTACAAAGCAGGCCTTATTCAATCTGGATTCAGCCCGAATCAGGGACAGTGATTTGATTCGTTGATTTGGATCACTGTCCCTGATTTGATTTGGCCAAATCCGAACCTGAAGATTCAATGCTGATTGAGAGAATCAGCGATTTGGCCATAGACACAGCTTTAAATGTTTTTTCTACATACCTTGAGGTAGCAGGCACAGCTCATGTTCAGTGCGGTGCTGGGGCAGATGGAGCATCCCACAGGAGTGGGAGGGGGCCCTCCACGTGATCAGCGGTGAACCTAGAAGTGGACAGGAAATACTTACAGTCCACTTCAAGGTCTGCTGGGGAACATGCTGCCCCCCCCCCGGTGCCTCCTCGACTCAGTGATCGGCTACAGGGAGACCCCATATGCCAGGAGGCACCAGTCACTGAGCTGGAGGGGTGCGCAGGGCCCCCCAGAAGTGGACTGGAAATGCTTCTGGTCCACATCCGGGTCTGCTGCCAAGCGCACTGGGGAGCCCCCTGCACTGTTGTGGGACACTGCACGTGCCCCAGCATCGCAGCGTTCATGAGCCCCTGCTACCTAGAGGTATGTAGAAAAAAAATTTAAAGCTTTCTCTATGTCTGAATCTCCAAATCTTTCTGAATCTCTCCGAATCGATTCAATTCAGAGAGATTAAAGGGTCCTCTGATTTGATTTGGATTTGGAGATTCAGCCATCAAATCGAGCTGAAACTCTGCCAAATCGAATCAGGGACCAAAGCTTTGCACAGCCGTAATATATACAGAGTGGATTGCCACAGTCACTCCAAAAACAAGGAAGGATGCATGTTACTGAGGACAGACCAGTGGAGGGCCAAGAGATCCATGCTTACCGATATGCAAAAATAAGGGGGAAAATGCATCCATTTTATGTAAAATAGTTTATGCCAAATCATGAATGCAATCAAAGATCTTGTGCCATACCTTAAGGGTCATTGCTAGCGTACCCAATATAAATATTGCTGGCCTTCAATACAATATTTTGTAAAGTTGGTGAAGTAGCTGGGAGGAAAACTGACAAATGAGTCCAACCCTAAAAGCACGCTGAACCCAAACTTTAAGTTTGAATAACTTGTCTTTCTTTGTTTAATTTCTTTGTATGTAATACGCCCCTTTGCTGAACTCTAGATTCTTAAGATGAGCATTTTCTGTTCAATTAGTTTTTATCTCTACTCCTTCTTAACACTAACTTTTTGAGGACTAATACAGCATGTTATGTTGTATAAACAATACAGCAATGTCACTATCCTAAGAAAATTGCAGTTTATTTTGGAAACAGACATAGAATATGAGGAATCTGGAGGTTTTTTGTTCCAGGTACAGAAATTTCAGTGGGTACCAATTATTAAGGTAGTGATAAGATACCTTGCTCAACTTTTGAAAAAATAAAATTGCCAAATTTATTTCAATAGGACTTTAAAAGTTAAATCAATAATAGTACACTATATGATACTGCTTTATTTATACTCTTAATCAATAAAACTGTATTACATGGAAGTACTTTTTAAACTAAACCTGTAATACTACACCATTTAGCAGCACTTTATAAACCAGTGCAACAGTACATCTGAATTTTCTCTTGGAAAGTGTTAAGTTACTGCTTAGTACTTTCCAAGTAAAAGCTTACAGCATATGTGATATTAAAACAGTATATGGCACACCTATACCTGTAAATAAAATTTGTTTCCAAATCATTAAATAGACAATGAAATATCTCTTGATTAGCATTTATGATTGTAGCTGAAGTGTCAACATTTTACAGTGTAAGAACACTGGCCTTTTTTTACTCTCGCCTAGTAGCAATCTGAAATTATGAGAAGACACTTTCAGAGCTGTCCCAAGGTTTGGTGAAGCCCTGTTCAAAAACAACAAAGGCCAAGCTACTATTATCTCCTAACTAATAACCAGTTCTGTCCATGTCAGTGGGCCCACTAGCTTTTCTGTACATGTTCTGTTTAACCTTTTTCCTGGGTAGTACAACTGCTACTACTACATACACTACATAATACGCACATAGATTTTAATTGGGAACCCAACACATGAAAAAACTATTTGCCCTGTTTACGTGAAGCTGACCCAGTATAAAATGAATTTAAAATATCTTGGTTTTTGTGTCTCTGTCATTCAGTACTTGGACTTTAGTAAGGGTATCAGTTTTCAAAATATGAGATTACAAAAGATATGTAGACTTGTTTAGAGCTGATCTCTAAGGTCCACTTCTTGAATGGCTCCAGGACTGGAATTACAAACTCTTGAGATTTTTCTGGGCCTGAGCCAGTGGGCTGAGACAAAAGTTTTTGCATGAAAAGCAGGTAAGAGTCCTGTTTATTGTTCTAGTAAGCATTTAAGCAGGTTAAAAATGTGATACCACATGATCATGTCATCTTGAATGAACTGGGTAATATCTATCCCAAAGATGCTTTTATAGCTCTTACTGCCGTAGTATCTGAGTACTGTGTTATCTGCATTGCTGTTAAGTAACAGCCAGGCCATGTTTTCTTTATATGCTTGAAGACCTGGAAGGGTAAGGTCTGGAATGTTAAGATTCAGCCATAATTAAATATTGAATGGATGTTTTGTTCTAACAGTGAAGCTGTTGTCTTAGGTGATGTCTCAGGGTGTGTGCTGACTGTTCCACATTGCATGTACAGGGCTATATCAACAACATGACCTGGGTTGTGTGCCTGCTCCAAAGAATGTTTAAATTTTAAGTATTTATAGGACCAAAGATTATACAACAGGTCTCTCTCCCCACAGGTGAGTACTGAATGATAGTTGTGTTCACTCTCTCACCCATTGAATACTTACAACATATAGCATGAACTCATTCAACAGGAGTCCTCCATGTTTCAAGGTTAGATCGAGGTTTTATAGGATAATCCCTATCCAAACCATCCTATAAAACCTTGATCTAACCCTGAAACATTGGCATCAGCTGGTCTGCACAGACCTACTTGTACCTTACCTTATCGTGATGAAAGAGAAGACAGTCTATGTTGGCATATTTTATACCAGACTGTGGGGGGGGAGGTCACAAAAAGATGCAAGTAAAATGATATTCACTAACTAACAATTTATTTCATGTTCTGAATATTTACTTTTATTTCTAAGCTTCTCTCTACTGACCCCCTCAGAATGAGTTATATTAATTTGGACGTATACTCTGGGGTCAAATTGAGAGGCAGTGTATAAGTCTCGTCTTGTCTAAGTAAGTAAATAAGTCTCAGTACATATGTCTAGGTGAGTCTCAAGGGAGTCTGAATTGGTATGATGTGCACAGTGTGAGGTCTGGGAGAATAGGTAGGCTACCCCAATTTAGACTAGCTCTAGGCTTAATTGGCATGCTTAGATTTACTTAGACTCCCCTCTGCTAGTTGGCCCAGCATCTTCTTGTAAGTTCTATCTCGCACTCTGGAAATAAAAAGCAGTAGAAGTACAGGACTGTGAATGCAATCAGACTTATTATCTGATTTGATTATTATTTTATATAGATCTGATTGCTATTTATGATCTGTAATAGAGGTCACTATTTTATAACAAGCTTTCTGGAGAAGATTAAGTTACTTTAAATGAACATTTTCTTTCATTTTAAGTGAGTAAGAATAATGTAGTCCTGATTTTATTTAAATAAATCTAGATTTACACAAATTTGCATTTCTTTTTCTATAAAAGGCTTTAACATTAGTATAATATGGATACATGTGAATAGATTAATATAGTACAGAACTTTGGGAAAGTATGAAATGCTAATTTTTACAGACAAGTTTTAACTTTTTGCAATGTTCATATTACTTTTAGTAATGCTCTGCTCACATTATTCATGTCATGTGCCTTCAAGTGAAAAAATGCATTTCACTAAAGGTTATATATTCACATAAAATAGGTGTTGGCAAACTTTTGCTGACACAGGCCAGGGCTTGTGACCTGGCCCTCTGTTAGGGGCCAAAAATCCTCCTCCTAGAGCACCTCAGCCATCTATGCTTACTCTTGCCACAAATGCCCACCCCCTCCACAGTGAGGGTAAGCACAAGCAAGAGAGAGCAGCAGGAGGCAGTGTGGTAGAGGAGAGAGGCCTGCTCCGGCCAATGGGCTGTAGGTTGCTAACACCTGACACACAACTTCAAAATTAAGAGTCCTGCATTAGGAAAAGCAGGACTTCATTTCTCTCAACAAATAGTGAAGTTGTGGGTTGATGTATTAAAATTAAGCTTTGAAATTGTCATAATTAATGCTGTTAAAAGTTGCATAATCGGGCAGTAGAATTGCTCAACTGCATTTCAGAGTTATGAATTAATCTTCATTCACAATTGCATATCTCTTTCAGGACTATCTTGCAATTATAATTAAGGCTTATGAAGGAAGTTATCCAGGGCCTGTAATCCAGTTCCAGGTTTGTCTGTAAAAATGGCAGTTGGACAAGTTGTTTGCTACCAGGGTGGGGAATGGTCCCAGGGAAGTAGATTGTAAAGAAATCTGGGCTGCTACCCCTGGCACTGGGGCTAAACGACGGACTTTCATGAGCAGGAGGAACAGACCTCCTCTCTTTTGGGAGTAGGATCAAGCTGGCACTTGCCTTAGGGACAGAAGTTACATATAAACCAGTTTAAATGCTCAGAAACTTTTTTAAACCTGTAACAGAACATATGTTCAGTACATGTAAACCGGTTTCAAAATGGCCAAAACTGATTTAAGATAAACCTGGCTGAATGTAGTATCAGACTTAACTGATTTGGGTCAAAGTGGATTACGGAACGTCTATCCCAGACCTCTTCCTGATTTAAGTTAAATCAGAGTCCCCCTGGCTAGATGTGGCTAGATACTATAAAAAACTTAGATATGACACATTCAAGTTGAAAGGCTTGGTCAATCATTAAGAAATTAACCAGAGAGGGCAAGCCACAGAAATGTTGTCCTGTTCAACCAAATGCCATCACAAGTGTATTAGTTGCACACGGTAACTTTCCAGAACCAGATAGGAGTTTTGACAAGGTCATCAAACAGAAAACCACATCCATCCTGAGATCACCAACTGCAAATCAAAACCTGACAGCTCCTTTCACTGAAGAGGAGATGAAGACAGCACTGTCTCGCATTAAGACAGGCACTGCCGCTGGCCCTGACCATATTTTTCCTGAACACCTCATCAAACTCAGGCCTATAGCCCAAGACTGGCTATGCAGCTTGCTGTCATGCATAAATCATGGTAAGATACCAAAAATCTGGTGCCAGGCCAACATCATTGTAATACAGAAGCCAAGGAAAGACCCAACAGACACAAAGAGCTACAGACCCATATCACTTCTATCAGTGATCTATAAACTCCTACAGCAGCTTATCCTGAATTAGATTGCACCAACTGTTGACCAACAGCTGCTGCATGAACAAGCAGGTTTCAGAAGAAACTGATCAATCCTTGATCGTGTGGCAGCTTTTACAACTGATATTGAGAAAGCCTTTGAGAATTGAGAAAAGGTTGGAGTGGTTCTAGCTGACGTAACAGCAGCTTATGACACATCTGGCACCTAGCCCTTCAGTATAAGCTACCTACCACACTGCCAGGCAGAAGTCTGGTTAACTTCATCATGGAGATGATCTCAAATTGGTCCTTTACTTTGAGTACATATGCGGAAAGACAGGTTGTCACAAAAGACTCAGGAATGGAGTACCACAAGGCTCTATCTTAGCTCCCACCCTGTTTAACATCTACACGGCAGACTACATAAGCACCACATACACCAAATACATGTATGCAAATGACCTGGCACTTGCTGCTGCCAGCAATAACATATCATCAGTAGAGGCCAGACTGAGCCATGACATGGAATTCATAGCTTCCTACCTAAAATAGTGGTGATTGAAGCTGAATATATGAAAGACCACCTCAACACTTTTTCACCTGAACAATCATGCTACTAATGCCAAGATAAGAGTTGTTGTGGAGGGAAGAGAGTTACCCTTTGAGAAGACAACAACCTATCTGGGTGTCACTCTAAATAGAAGCCTAACCTTCTGCCACCATCTGGAGAAGTTGAGATACAAGGCAACCTCAAGGGTAGCAGCCATTAAGAAACTAGCTGGTACAACATGGGGAGCCAACTTCTTTACCTTAAGAACAACTACACGAGCCATGGTTTACACATCAGTGGAATACTGCCTTCCTGTGTGGGCAAATAGTGTCCATACCCGCAAACTGGACAGTGCCCTAAATTCTGCACTACGAACAATAAGTGGTTCCCACGGAATGGGAAAAAATGTTCATCTTGGCAGGAATCCCCCCTCATAACATCAAGAGATCTGGAATACTGCTTGACTTGGCAATCAAAGCCCAACAGGAAGATCATCCGCTCTATGACATGAATGAAAAATACCCAACACAGAAATGTCTGGGAAGCAGAAAACCCCTACCAGTATTTGACAAAAGCATCATAGAGGAACTAGGAGACACAATACTTTCATCACGGCCTCAGAGAAGGTAGAGAGAACACTAAAATAACAACCACACCCCACTACACAACTACATGCAGCTACCACCCTCATACTCTCCTGATCGTAAACTCCCACAGAAGGTAAAGGTAAACCTGAATTGACTGTGATCGGGCTATGGAGCCTTCAACAAAGCCAAACATAAAATGGGCCTTACAAACTCACCTGTGGCAAAGGAGATCAGACAGACCAGCATGTACTAACTGGCTGCCCTCTATATGGTCCACCAGAGGGATTGAACAGTCTGAAAGACTGCAGTAATATTGATGTATCTACTCTTAAATGCTTGGAGGAGTTGACTTTCTGAAGTCATACACAAGAAGAATAGTTCCACAGCATCCCAGCATTTTCAACCCTGGGCTGACCTGGGCTGTCTGCTCTACAGAGTAGGATTGGCCCTGCCCCTTTCCTCCCTAGCCAGAGCTCTGGCTGCCTGAGAAGAGGGGGTTGGGGGGAAAGTCTAACCGGCAGACAGCTGCATCTGTCTGGCTTCCCCCTGTCTCACCCTCCCCTTGCTCACTGCTCAAGCAGGGATCCCCTCTTCTCCCACGGCAGGGACCCCAGCTGGCATCTAGCCACACCACCCCCATGCTAGCTAATGCAGAGAGGTGTCTGTATGTGTGTCTCCACATTCACTAGAACAAAGGCAAACAGGACCATGTCTGCTTAGAGCTTTTTGGAACTAATCAGCAGGTCAGCTTGTAATGTCCCTCCATTCCTTCCTTGGAAAAAGCTTTTTAAGAAGATCTTGAACTAATGAGAGAGGCTTTGTTTTCTTGATGGGCTGATAAGCTTTGTGTTTTAATAAGCTCCCTGGTGGCTTGCTTGCTTCAAAGGCTGCAATCTGTCAGTGTTCAGGAGAGGAGATAGAGAGGCCTGAGAAATGACCTGGTTTGCAATGAATGCAGTGCCTGTCAGTTTGCTGCAGACACTATGAAGAAGCAGGAAGAGGGAGATTTAAAAGCTCAGTATCATCAACAGATGCATGTACTCCACACAAGCAGTCCTCCCTTCCCCCATCCCCTCTTTGCCTCAGAGTGCTAGCTGGGGGGTGGGTTTTGCCAATGCTCTCTGCCCCTTGAGCAGAGAGCTGGGAAAAGCCTGGCAGGAGCTGCTTCCCCCTCCCCCTTCAGGCATACCCCGACTGGGGACTGTGCAGGTTTAAACCCCTCCCTAATCATAGCATTCTGCCAGGGCCTGGCCACTCCCCACCCTCTCAGCTCAGCACTGTCGAAGGCAATGGAGGGCTTGATCTAGTGCCCCCTGCTTTCAGGCCTGAGCCACTGGAGGCATGTGTCTGCCGTGATTCAAAAGTGAATGTTTATCCACCTGCAAATTGGTTCAATCTCTGCAGGTTGAACTAACCTGCAAAGATTGAATCAATTCAGGCTCGGACTTTTTGAACATCTGTCCCTAGCCATCCAGGCTTTTTTTTCTCTGAGATGCAGAATAGGAAGGCAGGCTGAGAAATAGAGCTACAATGGTTAAAAGTTCTAGACTCTGCATTACATAATGAGGAAATATGAGCATATTAGTGGTTCTGTTTCCATAGATGGAGAGAAACCCAGAAAGATTCAGAGTAAGCCAATTTGTCCCTTGTGTACAATGTGGGAGAGTAACTATTTTATTTTTGTTTAACTCTCTTCTCAGAAATGATTTTATGGCAGGTTATAGGGACTTGTGCAGCAGACTGCCCCAGTCAACCAACCTGAAACTGTGTACCTAGTCAGTCAGACTGGGTATTCATTCAAGGTGACTGAATGTGATGGTAACCACATCACTTCTTTGTGTCCTATTGGCTAGGGAACTGGAATGCCTGAACTATACTAGCCTGATGGACCACTAGGCTTAGCCAGTCTTAGACTTTGACCTAGGAAGAGTATCTGACAGATTGCAAGCGTGTTTTGTCTTTTTAAGGCAGGTTTTAAGACCCAGGCAGTGGAATTCTCTTTTCCTAAATTCCAGGGAATGCACTTATTTGACTCTGACAGGGTGTTTCTCTTACCTCTGATTTATCATACCTGAAATAGTGTATTTTCAATACACTGAACAAGCATTGAAGAAAGGTCTATGCAATTGTTTGTAAAAGGCTGTTGATGGCGTCTACAAGCAATGTTCTGTTTCATAGACAGAATCTCCCATGAAATTGGTGAATACTTCCAGTAGTCATTTTTAAATGATCATCAGATTGAAACAAAAGTATAGCATTAAAATCTCAGTCTCAGTAATTGCACTACTAAATTCATAACTAATCCTTACCTTTCAACAGAAAATGTACATGGGTTTCTACTACCTGAGGTGTTGTAGGTACCCGTCTTGTCTACATAATATCTTTCCCCTTTTTAACATGTGGTGTCTGGTATGTGGCTGTCATGTCTGTCCCAGCTAGTCAGTGAAAACATTGGCTGAACCATAGAACCATTTTTCCTGAATTTGCCTCAGAGAATACCATAGAAATGGGAATTTCATTTTTATCTTTGAATTCTCTCTCTTGAAACAGTTTTCTATGGTAAAAATCCCATTTTTTTCTGGCCACAAAAACTTTCTGGACTTTCAAAGTTAATTCAAATCAAAGATAAAGTAATTCTGGTATGTGCCATAAACCATGGACACAGTAAGTTCTATCACCCTCTTGAGAACATACCAGGCTCCTTCTGTGTGCTATTCATATAGGTTCTTTGGCTTGCTGAAGCTTGTACTTATATCTGTTACAAGGAGGGGGAGTGACCCCCTCAAAATTCATAAGAAAGGCTACTTCTGCTAAAGGCTAGATGTCAATCAGAAATAGATTTTGAATGAGAATCTATAAATCACACATTTACAAGGTGGTTCCTTTTCTTGGCAGAAAGTGGTATGAGCTATTACTTATTGCAAAGGAGCAGAGCTACTAATACTCATGATGGGCGTTCACTGGGAACACATTACAATGAAGGTAACTTGTGACCGCTGATTATTGGGTATGCTGTTCCAAAAGCAAACTAGCACTGAATGTACATGACTCATACATTACGCATAACATTTTTCTCACTATCAATCCTAGAAATATACAGGTAAACTTTAGATGACTTCTAGTAAGTACTAGGGGAGTGTAATCCAGCCAGGATAATGCAGGAGCACAGCAGTGGTGTTGCTTCGTACTTGAACTAAACAAAATCTTTCCTGATGTTTGAAAGAGCTATGCTAACGTTCTGTTTAATTTTTTTCCATTTTATGAAATATCTTCTTTCCTGGTTCTTGTGGGAATGAAGCTGAAGTGCTGGATTACCACAAAGAAGGCATGTTCTTGTAATACATTTCCAACTTAACTAGAAGTGAGAAATCTCATGAAATAACTTGTAATTTTTCCTGTTCATACTTACACATTTGAGAAGTGTGTAAATAAGTATACTGGGTGGTTATCTATGCTACTGGTGAGATTTTCAGAGGAGCTCAGCCTTTCTGAAATTCAAGCCATAATCCTTCAAACTTTTTATGAATTCATCTATTATAAAGGATGAAATAAGCTGTCAAAAGAGAGGAAAAGAGAGTGAAAGCACTTGAGCAATTCTTTAGAATAAAATAGTAGAATAATTTAGCATAACTTATTACAAGTTTATCTAAATTTGCCACTCCAGTAGCCAGCTAAGGCCTCCAATAGCTAGCTAGCTAATTTGGGGAAATATATGGCTATTTTCCCAAAAGAAAATCCTTTAATGTTACATTGTCTACCTCCTTTGGTGATTACTATTAACTGTAAATACAAAGTGAAATCCTGCTATAACTCCCATTGAATTCAATAGGATTAGGGTTTCATCCCCAGTGTTTGAAAGATTGTAATTGCATCCACTGCAGACAGTAGCTATGAAGAAGCTGCAAGAACCTAGCCTTCATATTCATGCAGAATAATTGAGCCTGTACTTGGCTAGGACTTTACCTTGAGTGATTGAAAAAGTAAAAAAGAACTTCTTAAACCCTATGAAGGGTACTGCTGTGCATGTTAAATAATTGGGACACAGCATGAGATATCGTCTGCCTATTTTATTTATTCAATCAAGCTTTTCAATATACTTGGAATAGTTTCATAAAATGCAGGTAATTTCAAAAGAGGCATTATATACCATCCTTGAAACCAGAGTATCTTTTGTGGTAAAAAAGACTTAATCTGAACTTTGGGTCAGGCAATAAATATACTGCTTTCGTTTTGGTGCAAAACCAAAGCCCCTGGAAAGGTTCTCATGGGCTATTTCAGTGGCTTTTGGATCAGACATTTTGAAAGCAACAAAAATCTCTTCTAGCACTACAAAAGTGTGTTGTAAAACATACACCATTCTCCAAGTGCCTTTAGGGGCCATACAGTGAGGTGGATTACTCCAACCAGCTTTAAAAGATATGGGTCTTGGAAACTGCAAGGTGGGTTTATGGAGGAAAAAAACTCTTAGGAAGAAGCAACCTCTGTGGTGTTGTTTTTTAAGTTCCTGTGCCCACAAAAATCATGGGTTCTATGTTACTAATGGATAAAATTACTTGTGAGAACCCATTGTCATCCCATACCCATGCGTAACAGAGCAGGAGGTATTTCAGAGATGGACTTCTCTGCCATAACACTAGTGTGTTTAAAATTGAGGCAGTGCGCTTTTTGAGGAAATGAGAGATGGCCCAAAATGTCTTTTCATTTATTTTTATAATCAATATTATTAAACAGAACTTTGAAGTCATACATTTTTAATTTGTATGTAATACTTATAACGTAAAAAGGAGCCGTTTCATGAGAAGGTTGAAATAAGCCATTGCTAACAATGAAGTTACTATTTTATTGAAACCTGATCAACTTTCCTGGATAATGTGGGATTTTAACAAGGCTGAAAATTCAAAAAGGATCTTAAGTTTGGCAGAAATGAAAAATGGTTACTAGCAGCTTGATCTGGACATGGAAAACCTGTTTCAAACTATTCAAGACTCCACCTCCCATAAACTGTTTATTATGTACTATCACTTATATCTAACATCTAACATAAAAATCAAATAGAATTGTCCTGGAAGTACAGATACAGTTTGAGATTTCATTAAATATACGGGGACGAGGAAAGTCTGAGATACAGGACCAGAAGTTCCTTGATGCACCTGTTAATGAAGTCTTATCCATTTGATGGTTCTTAGATCCATTCTTCAAACACTTTGTCGCTGGTAGGTATTGAATGGCTTCGGCCCCTACTTGGTCAGCACCTTCCTTCCCAACGATGTCAGGGTGAGACCGCACCCTAGGGCCACATAGATGGTTCTGAGCACTGCCCCTACTCACCTGCCACGACTTTGATGTTAATAGATGGGGAGGCAGTTCCTCGTTGGTGGACCCAGCAGAGTCACCACCCTGGGTCTTTCTTCATGGGGCTCCAAACCTCCCCTTTACCCCACTGTTACCACATCCACGACTTGGGAGAGTCCAGCCTTCCTTGGACCATTCCTCAGGGTTATCTCTCCTCACCCCTGAGGCCCACCCTGAACGGGGTAGGGTGTCCAGCCTTCAATCTCCATGGGTCTGGTCCTGACTCTTCAGGCCAACCCGTGGACCAACTAAACACGCCCCCAGTCTGGGATAACAATAACTCAAAAAGTCCCTTCACACTCTGTGAAGGCACTAATTGTCTATCGTCACCATACAGGGGACTCTGGCTCCCTGGACCCTTCTGCCTTCCTGGGGAGCAGGGAAGACTTGGCATCAATCCCTCCGTTCACTATTTTCAAGGGGGGGAGGTGCCAGTTCTGGGAACTAATCACTCTTGCTCCCACCAACGCGTGGTAGTCGCTCCTTCTTCACTGGGTGCCAGATCAGTTGCCGCCTGCCCCTTTTTCTTCACCCAGCTGCCCATCAAGTCCTGGCATCACTCGCTGCCTTTCCCCACTAGGGTTTGCGGCCACTCCCGCAGGGCTTGACTTTTGCCTGTGACTTTGGGAACCACCTTCATCCCCCTACTGTGCCGCTCTGGCCAACTCCAGCTCCTTGCGCTCTGCCCCAGGGTCTTCCCTGTTGGGTGGCCCTGTTGGCTGCTGGAGTCTCTCACCCTGAGCCCTGCCCCGCCCTGCCTTGCCGTTCCTACCCAGTTCAACTTCCTGTGGCTCCCTGCTGGCGTCCTGCTCTTCCCCGCCAGTGCTCTGCCTCCCTCTGTTTGGCTTCACCACCTGAGGCTCCCTGTCAGCATCCTGCTCTTCTCCGCAGGCGTTCTGCCTCCCTCTGCTTGGCTCTGCCATCCGAGGATCCATGCTGGCATTCTGCTGCTCCTCGCTCAGCTCCCGTGCTCACCACATGCTGGCAGCCTCTGCCTCTCCTTTCTGACAGCTGGCTGTCTCCCCAGCTGCCTTTTGAGCAGCCCACGCTGCTCCCAGGCTCTGCCCCTGGGGGTTGCCAATCCGCAGGTTCAGGCAGCTGCGGAGCTGCTGAGCCTGCGTCAGTGTCTCTCCCCTGCTGCTGCTTATCCCAGTAAGCACTGGGGCTCATCAGGCAGGGTCTCGGGACATGCTAGGAGGGGGGCTTTTGCCTCCCCTCCCACACACTTGTACAATAATGTCATGTTCTTTATGGAGGGATAAGTGTGGCATGTCCCTTAGCCACGTCAAGTACACCATTTTACAATTCCAATCCAATTAATCAAGTTTCTATTCGTAATGCATGTGTGAACATTGTTCAGTCACACACTCACAGCAAAACTCCAAGAGAACTAGCCAGCCAGTCAAAAACAGAGTGCACCTTCAGTGCTCTTTGTTAAATTCATATTTTCAAAGAAGCAAAATGCTGAGAATGATCTTTTAGAGAAGGCATGTACTTCTGCAGGCCCAGAGAAGCAATAACTAAGGTCTCAGCAAGATATGTTGTTTTCTTAGATAGGGGGCCATATTTAGAGCAAGGAGGGGAGGGCATGAAAAAATTAGACTCAATGTAGTGAGGTCGCAGAAAGTTTCTGATGCATAATTAAATGAGGAGGCAGCATGGAGAGTGCAGATGAGGCTCAGTGCAGTTGGAAAGGTCATTGAAAAATAAACAGAAGACAAGATGTGAAGTCCCATAGTCTGGATGTGCTTATACAGAGCCAAAAATAAATCTGAGTGTGAGTGTGACACCCCCACAAAGGGGCTGATCCATTCCATTCTCAATGTCCTAGGTAAAGAATGGAATATGGTAGTTTGTACCACATAAAGAACAAACAAGCTTTCCTGATGCACAATATTTCAGTAGTGTTTTGAGTACTTGGTGTCAACATAGTATTACCCCAAAACATCTTTTTTTCTGAGGTGCTAAGCTATATTATATCATACCTTTTTGACTATGCCACTGTCTTGGGTTCTTCCCGGGGAGCACCTGCTTAGGCCCCCAGCCTTGTTTAGTCCCTGAAGCCAGTCCATGTGTGGCTCCTAGAGCAGAATGCTCCCTGGTTCTGTCTAATTCTGAGACCTAACCCTTCCTGATTACTTTTTGCCCTCCCTCAGGGAGCTACTTTTCAGTTCAGCTCCTGAGAGAGGGACTTTACCTCTTCAAAGGTGAAGGGTGCCCTGAAGTCCCAAGCAGCAGAGCAGACAGTTCCTCTTCAGTTACAGTTTTTATTGTGCAAGCTGTAATGTAGCAAAACAGAGTCCGTTATGTCCTACAAAGGACTACACAGTCCCAATCCACCCCACATAATCCCACCACAGTTGATCCACTTTATTGGGTGATATGGTCCCCTTGCCCAGAGGATTCCACACATCCTTCACTGCCTGCACCTCCTTGCTGGGTACCGATCTGTACCTCTGTGTGAAGCCTGGGGCTGTGTGGGTCCAGGCATGTAGATATGAGGTACCTGGAGGTTCCCTGGGTCCCTGTGCTGGGACCCATGCAGGCTTTGCCTACTTATAGAGATGCACCCCTGTAGATCCTAGGGCAGGTCTCTTTAATCAGGGAACCCCAACTTTCCCTGCTTACAGAGATACCCTGAGATTCTCCAGGTCATATCTCTGTCAGCAGGGAAGCCCAGGCATGTCATCCTGGGGCTTGAGGACCCCAGTCCTCTACAGGAATTCTCAGGGTGCACAAGATTGGGCACCTTGAACCCCCATAGCACTTGTCACACTCTCCTGCCATGGAGTAATTAGATGTTCACCACAATAAGGAGCCCCTATTTTATACTATCTTTTGTTGTAGTCTTTGATGTGGCATGATGATATTTTGCTCACCATTTGTGCCACCATGAAAAGTTTATGGTGGCACAAATGCAACATCAGATGGCATTTATTTCTACTCATAGGTAGCTCTGGATCATAGTAAGGATCCCTTTAACCTTCCTTTCCTCATGTACAAGCTACTCAGGGAATCTGAGGCTTACAACTTTATTACAACATGAACAACTAAACCACAAGTACTGCAACAAAACCATAGGCCAGGTATAGACATTACACTTTTACAAATATATTTGATTGGAAACCAGTTTATACCCATAACAACAGAAATTTGGCATGCATACTCTGGTTTAAAACGGCAGAATCTGGCCTAACTTTTGCCCCCCTGCCCATCACAGGACGAATGTGTGTTCTGTTTGCTACCTGTCTAAATTACACCACTTACAGAAAACTGCGTAGCTTAGATCAATTCCGCCTCATGCTTTTTGAATGTCTGTACCTAGCCATAGTGTCACAGCCAAGTCTCTATTTGTATTTTGTTTCTTTTGTTTTTTATTTCTATTTTAATTTCTAGAAATGTCTCTTAGTACTTGTTCTGCAGTCTGGACATTTGAGTCTTGATTCAGGTTTATATTTAGGCATGTGCTCAAATCCTTTATGGTACTGGGGCATTGTTTCATATATTAAAATGCACAATACAAATATACAGAGAATGGTTAATGCTGTTTTTATGCAACCAGCAAATATAAGGCTCAGCTGTAGTGCTTAGCCAAAGCTCTACACTGGAAAATGTTATTATACAGTTGCACTGCCTTAGGGGGAGCAATGGGAAGCATTTTGCTGCCTCCTGGAATCAGACTTCATAAGCATGTCCCCTATACATTGGTCATCCTTAGAAAAGAGCAGAGACTTGGCCCAATGTGCTTGCTGCTGCCCCCCTCCCCTTTTAGGAAAACTGGTCCCAGTGCAGTGGCTGTCACTAGAGTAGCATATCATTTTAGCAAAAATCCTAGAGCCATCCAGTTGCTCTGGCATTCTGGGAGAAATTTGGGAGAACCTGTGTAGATGCTCAGTGGGAATACTGAAATACCCACTGTACCACCACCCCAACAACTGTTTGCTTGCCTGATGCCAGGTGCCAGAGCAAGGGTATACCCTAGAGAGGAGCTATCAGGCCAGAAATTTGTTTCACTTAGTACAATAACTGGTAGGAACTTCTGAGAAATTTCCAACTGATGTGAAATTTCCCAAATGAAATAACATTTTCCAACTGGGTTTCACCCACTTTAAATGTCCCTTAAATCTGTCATCCATGATGTAGGCAAGGAGAGGTCTGAAGCAGAAAGGGAAGGCTGACAAGTCCTAAAATTAAAAAGTTATTGATTAAGCCATTTGACTTGTTTTTTCATTGCTATATTGTACTCCAGGAAACAAATGTTTAATTTATTTTGGATAAAGGGATTCAATTTGTGATAATGCCCTGAAAATATAATATCCTCACAGACTCAGATTTCTCATAGGAAATGTTAATGAGTGTTTTCTATTGCATTGAAAGATTCTATGCAACAGAGCTGGTAAAATACTGCACAAATAGCTATCCTGAACATTTGTCAAAATGCCTGTATGGTTCAAGGAAATTCACAGCCCTTTATTCACTATTTACTAATATTTGCATGCATGGATTTTTGTTTAAGCAGTAGCTGTTCTTTGTACAAATATCTGTCCTGGCATTCAGACACTGGTCATGATGTGCGAACAAGAGTATTCACTCATCATTATTTACTCTTTGGCATTCATTATTCTTCAGATTCAATCATGCAATCAGAAACTAGAAACAGTAGCATGTGATTTAAATAAACAATCATAACCCAAACTGTGATTAACACAGTAAAGAGGCAGTTATTACTTTGCAAATAACCCATATGATGAAAATTGTTCATTCAAATTTGGACCCTTTCCTGTAAACATGTACACACTTATATTCATACACAGGTTTGTTTTGGCTTTACTTATTTCCACTTTGACTTTTTGCTTTTTAACGTGCTTTCATTTGAATAATGAGAGTTTTAAAAATAGCGCAAAGAAATTTTGTTTGGAAATATATGTCCTTTCACATACATGTGTACATGTAACATGCTTACTAGCAACTGTTGTTCATCTTAAGACCAACCAACAGCTTTTTTTTTATGAGAGGTCAACAAATAGCAGTTCAGATCCTGTGTGGGGCTGTACATGTTACGTACTAGAATTTACATATGAGCCCTTAAAAGGCTTATGGATGAAGATGACAATTCGGAGCTATTCCGTAAGTGGTGGAACTGCATTACATTCAGGGGATGGCTGATGTGACCCCAGCAGTGGTCTGTCTGATGGAGAATGGGGAGGACAGTTCTTCTTCTGCCTCTGTGCCTCTTGCCTCTTTGCAGGATGTAGGATGAAGGGAGGAAGGGAGCTTTCCTTTGTCTCCCAGCTTGCAGATGTCTTGGAGGATCAGGTATTGCTCCTGATCTTCCTTTCCTTGACATCCCTATAACGGTAAGAATAACAGATTCTCTTTCTTGTCACAGTAGTGAACAGGACTGCTGTGTACCTCTGGACCTCACCCTAACTGACAGAGTGATTTAAAAATAGCATAGGTACCAGGTAAGTTCCAGGGTACTGCAGGAAAAATGAATGCATTGTCCCAAATCCCCTGGGATGCCAGTAGGTATCCCACAATATGCCATAAAATGCCTAGAATGCAGTAAGCTTGGAGGCAGTGCAAAGGTGGTATTATGCAGACACGAGCCTTTAAATAGGATGACACTTATGTAGATTTATGTCAGTTTTACTACACTGATATGTTGTATGGATGCAGCATTTGGATGTAGGTGATCCCTGTTCTTGGAAGAAAACTGCAGACACAAACAGGTTGGCAGCACAACCCATAAAGCGAGAGTGTATTTGGTTGTGCTCACACATTGCAAGCAGCACATGTTAACTTTAAGGAACGTTAGGCAGCATTAACATTAGCATGTGCTGTAAGCAGTTGCATGTTCAGGGTTTAAACCCTCTATAATGGGTACAGCTCTGAGCTGCTGCCAGAGGGCTGGTGAGCAGGGGCATAGCTAGAAGTTGACAAATCTTCCTGTCCTGCTTGTCAGCTCTCTAGCAAATTCTGTCTCTTGCTCACTTGCACACATGCCACCTCCCCATCCCCCTGACTAGCATTTGGCCACCAAGCAGCAAAGCTAGGGCACAGGGGTGGCAGCAGCATTCTGGGGTGGGAGGGGGGTCATTGCAGGGACACCAGAGTCCAGGAAGACAGCCAGTCCAGGCGGTGCCTCCTGGGATGTTGGAGGACCTAACGTTGGTCATTTGATTTCCATGGAACATTTAGAAGTTAAGCAAAATCAAGCTGCCTAGAACAGCTCAAAGATAGTCCTCACCTCAAGTGGCAGAATTTTAAGATGCCTAGAGGACACTTAGCACTAGTTAACAAGTAATTTCCTCTGTGTAATCTCATCCTTAGAAAACCCGTCTGAAACCAAAAAGCATCATGACTGGCCCAGAGGTGTAATAGAGATCCTGTATGCACACATTTCTGAATGTGTCAGAAGATGAGAAAACACCATGATAGAACTGAGCTGGTATCTGCCCATGCACTGCTTCCTCTTTAACTTGTTCCACTTCAAACAGAACCTGCCTCCAGACAGTTGCAACAACACTTGGTTTTATCACCATTTCCCAGCCCATAAACAAGAGGCTACAGGCAGTGTTTAAGGGATGATGTGGATATAGTCCTGGGCCTCAGAGTGGCTGTGTAATAGCGTAAAAGTGTTGGTCTAAGAAGTAAAATATGGAGAAGCAAAAGACCATTAATTAGGAGGCACCATAGTGAACTGCCATGGGAAGAAGCCAAACTCCCTAGCAGCTAGCACTCAGGAGCAAGGCAGAACAGCCAGCAGGAGCCATCTGGTTCTCCTCTGTGTATTCTAGCAGCCCTTTTTGAGAAAGAGCGAGCTGCTTGTTCATGTGTGAATAGAAGGAGGGGAAAGCCACTCCTATGAACCTAAGAAGGTAGCTTAGAGCCTAAATTCATGATTGGTTTGAGTGCAATTTGGCCTGGCCCCTGACTGAGAAAACACTCTGTCTCAGTATACCAGACCTGGCCTGTCATTACCACTTTTTTTTTATTTTGTAATCTGGAAATAACTAAACTGTATGCTATAAAAAGGAAAGGGGAAAAAGAAGGAAAGTGAGAGAGAGAGCAAATGTCAACAGTGCAGGTTCACTCTGAAAAATTTTAAATTATGTTGAACTATTAGTCTGGACCTATAGAATTTGGATCAATCTGGATTTGGGCCCAGGTGCAAACTTCATGGCAATTCTGTACCTTCCATGAGCTAAACCAAAATACAATACATTGTAAACTTTAGGAAAGTTCAGCTATGTACTTAAACTTGTTTTTCCCAATGAACCCTAAGACCTGTTTGAAGTTTCCTATTGCTTCTGAATCTGGTTGTAAGTATTCTCAGAGTTCTCTTGATGTACTATGTGATCTACTGTGACCTCTGTAATTAGCTGTGGTGCTTTTTTGATGACTACGTTGGGGCTGTTGCAAAGGTTTTTTTCTGTTCATAAATTGTATTGTAGTTGCAGGACAATGGATCCTTCAAATGGATCCTTCAAATTTAGACAATTAATAGTTAATGTGTTTAATTGTGTGAATTTAAGTATTATTTGAATAAACTTGTGGGTCAACCTGGATTTTTATTTTAAGGACTGTTGTCCTATCCTGTACCCTTTTAGTGATAAGAATTACAATGCAGGAGTATTGAATGCTTGACAGCACTAAGCAATATATATTTTTTAACCTAAAATCATCCTGAAGCAGATTCCACCCCCTTCTCCTGATTCTACTACTGCTTTGTTAGTTTTTGCTTTTACTTCTCTTTGGATTATTCTTATTTGTCCACTTTGGAAGGACACTTACCAGGAAACTGATTAATCAAAAAAAGGAGGAGGAGTTAAGCTAGCTAGTGGTTTTGCTCATATTTATTTTTTAAATCAGCTAAAAATAATTGAATTTTTTCATGAAGCAATAGTTACTAATTTAGCATCTTTCTTTATATTAATAGTTCACTCATTATTACCTCTTCCTCCATTAATTTCCCCTGTTAGGGGAAAAAAAAAGAAAAACATTACTGTAAATTTTGGCACACAATTCTGTTTGCATCATTTTCTTAGAAGTCACGTGCTTTGGATTTCCTCTTGTTTATGATACATTGAAATGTCTTCCAGATGTTTTTAATTATAAAAGGTTTTCAGGAAAGCAAAGTAATCTGTAATAAAATTTCCCCTACATTTTTTGAAATAGCTAATAAATTAGTGTACTGTAGCTTATCAAACTGCCACATAATTCTACATTTGACCCTTATACAACAAGGTCAGGCATTTATATAGACAGCTAGATGGGTCAGAGGCAAAGCAGGCTTACCCAAATGTACTTTCAATTCCTTTTCCAATAGAGACTGCTCCCTTCCTGGGCTAAGCCCACAGTGAAAGCTCATTGGTCAGAGGCACTCCAACTTCCTACACAAACATAAACACCTCTGCTGTGTTGCTAAGTTGAAAGAAGCAGCTTGTTGACATGACGTATGCTAAAGTTTGGATCCAGAACTGAGAGACAGTATTTTAGCTGCTGGTATGTGGTGCTGACGCTGTGCTGCATGAAGAGGTTTTCTTTTATAAATGTTGGACTTGTGCCCAGACTGCTATGGTAGAATCTGGAAGAAAACACAATAAGGAGAACGTCAGATCAATTTGCAGGAACATATATGTGGGGGGAAAAAAGGCTTTAAATATAAAAGGCATTTTTCAAACAGTGAGAGACCTAGACAATGGACAGTAGCTATGAATTTTTTAAAACCTATCCTGAATCAACCCCTATTATCAATACAGGTAACTATCTCTTCTTTATAATTAAGCTAAAAGACTGAGTCTATAAGCCTGTATTTGTATCGGGGGAGGCAAGAAGGGTAAGGCAAGAGGAAATAGAACTTGACTTTGCTATGTCAGTTCCTTTTTTTCAAGTTTAATCTTTTCCTTTTAACTATTGTTCCTGAAACAGGGATCACTGTGAAAGGGATGATTATGCAAAATGTTTTACCTAATGTGTGTGTTCAGTATTTGATACAAATTTGTTTGTAGGTCATGGGTCATGAAATGTACAAAGTTTGGGGTCTGTTTCCCCAAAAGAAACAAGGCTGTGTGGTGTTTAGGGTACAAATCCTAAGGTTTGCCACAAGCTCACATTCTGAAAGTGGAAGCATAGAAAGGAGTACGCACAGTTTCGGCACCAGCTGAATACATGATTGTTTTGGCCTCAGAGAGGATCTTGGGCTGCTCTATCAGTTATACAAAGTGAGGGTCTGAGAGAACACATAGGGCCATGACTGATTGTTATGAACAGCCTTGTTCAAAGGAAGGAGTTAAAAAAGGGGGAAGAAGACAATAAACAGGACTCCATTTTGTATTTTGATCTTCTGGAATTAATAAATTCTGCAGCACATGTAATGATAGGAAACTTGTAGCCTACGATCCTGTGCCATCTTCTTGGCTGGGATAAATGGGTATCACTAAGCTGTGTAGATTTACACCACCTGAAAAGCCAACCACTTATTTTATCCTTATTATTAGGGTTGGGTTTTTTTAAGTTTAAAAAAAATCTGTTGCATACAGCAAGACATAAATTCAACATCTTTTTGCAACATCTGCTCGTACAGCTTAAACCTTCTTTAATCCCATCGACTCTAATGCAACTGGCCAGTATGGTATTTGGCCCACATTGTATATGTTTCTATAATTATATTAATACATTTGCAAAAGCTGTTTCAGGTCACTGAACATGAGTCAGAACTCTAGAAACAACTCAGACAGGTAATAGATACCAGGAGACGTTAATAAAACGTGTGCTTGGTTCCTAAAAATAATAGCTCTGAGGACAGTATTGCCATCAAAATAGAAAATAATTACCTGGGATATGCACACTGAATTTTTAAAAAATGCTTGAAAGAAGTCAGTTTGATGTGTTGCCATCCAAGAGTGATCTTGGCAGGAAGGTGACAGGATATGAGGGGAAAGGAAAGAACTGTGCTTATTATTGTTTGTTGCTTAAGCAATAAGTTATCTGTGCATACTTTTAGGTAATTTGGTAGGCAGTTGTCACTGAATTAAACAGCATGGATGAAAGCTATGAACAGAGGTGAAATGGGAGAGAGATGTTACTAGTTTTGTTAAGTAGTAACACGAGGGGCCAGCAGGGGAGATCATGCCCAGGGGAAATCAACATGGGTTCATCAAAGGCAGGTCCTGCCAGACCAACCTGATGGCCTTTTATGACCAGGTAACTAAATCCCTGAATGATGATGTTGCCGTGAACATAGTCTTTCTGGACTTTAAGAAGGCCTTTGACACTGTCTCTCACCCCATTAATTAATAAACTAAGCGACTGTGGCATTGATGCCTACACAGTTGGATGGGTCAAAAATTGGCTGATGGGGCACACCCAGAGAGTGGTGGTGGATGGGTTGTACTCGACCTGGCGGGATGTGAACTGTGAGGTCCCCCAGGGCTCAGTCCTGGAGTCTACACTGTTCAACATCTTCATCAGCGACTTGGACGAGGGGGTGGAAAACACATTGTCCAAGTTTGCTGATGACACCAAGATGTGGGGAGAGGTAGGCACGCTCGAAAGGAGAGAGAGGCTGCAATTAGACTTAGACAGACTACAGAAGTGGGTGGATGGTAATAGGATGGGCTTCAATGTAGATAAATGCAGGGTGCTGTACCTGGGCAGAAGGAATCCACAGCATACATACAAGCTGGGGAGCTTCCCCCTTGTAAGCACAGAGGTGGAAAGGGACCTTGGAGTCATTATTGACTTCAAAATGAACATGAGTCGCCAATGCCAGACCGCAGCCAGCAAGGCCAACCGCACCTTGTCATGCATCCAAAGATGCATCTCAAGCCGGTGCAGAGAGGTGATACTCCCCCTCTACGTGACACTGGTCCGGCCTCAATTGGAGTACTGCATCCAGTACTGGGCACCGCACTTTAAGAAGGATGTGGCCCACCTTGACAGGGTTCAGAGGAGAGCCACCCGCTTGATTGGAGGGCAACAGGGCAGGCCCTATGAGGAGAGGCTGAGGGACCTGAACCTGTTCAGC
>NW_017728993.1:37376997-37381222 GCF_001723915.1 Gavialis gangeticus | reverse complement strand
TTTTTTTTTTTTCCCTAGCTTTCTCATCTCTCAGCTTCCAACTGGCCAGACATTGGTCTGGCCTCAGTTGGAGTACTGCGTCCAGTTCTGGGCGCCACACTTTAAGAGGGATGTGGCCTGCCTTGAGAGGGTTCAGAGGAGGGCCACCCGCTTGATTGGAGGGCAACAGGGCAGGCCCTATGAGGAGAGGCTGAGGGACCTGAACCTGTTCAGCTTCAGCAAGTGGAGGCTGAGGGGGGGATTTGGTGGCTGCCTACAGACTCATCAGGGGAGATCAGCAGCAAATAGGAAGGGTCCTATTCCCCCCAGAAGCACCTGGGGTGACGAGGAACAATGGCCAGAAGCTGCTGGAGAATAGGTTCAGGTTAGAGGTTAGGAGGCACTATTTCACTGTCAGGGTGGCTAGGATCTCGAACCAACTTCCTAGGGAAGTGGTCCTCGCTCCTACCTCGGGTAAATTCAAAAAGAGGTTGGATGAACACCTGTCTGGGGTCATGTGATCCCAGCATCTGCTCCAACCAGTGGTGGGGGGTTGGACTAGATGATCTGTTCAGGTCCCTTCTGACCCCTAACTACTATGAAACTATGAAAGTGCTGGGACCAACTGTGTCTGTTTCCAAAAGCACTTTGTAAAAAGAGGTCTATTTATTTGTTGAATAATACTACAAATTTTGCTGGAATTGCTTGTATCCATAGGAAGTTGGGTTAGCTGTCTCCACTCACGCCCAATCCTATAGTCCTAAATTATGACAAAACTGTGGTTAAGCAAATGGATTCTTAAGGCTGAACTTCCTGTCCCAGGCAGCAGAGCACTCAAGGACACCGTACAGCCTGGACAAGGCCGGCTTCTCAACCAGGCACATCTTAGTTTTATTTGTGTTAAAGTTTGGACAGGCTAATTGGCACTGCTGAGTGATGGTGCCATTAGCTCTCCTGCATGCATACAGCTAAGCTGTTTCTGGTTTAGGAAACAGCCTGCCTGGGGTAGCACAATATTCTTGATGGTGCTGCTGCCATGGATGTCATTTTACTGTACAGTTGTGGCCTAAGATTGTATTTACACTGCAGGATTGAGCGTATAAATGAACATCAACGCATACTTACAGAGCATCTAATGTGCTGCATTGGGAACTTGACTTTTACAACAGATAAACTTCCAGCCATTCTGAACAACCTAACTGGGTCGGTTGGATTTTTTTTGAAGCAGTGGTGACAAGGATCCTAGAAGCCAAGGATCCAAGACAGACAGTCGCTAAATGAGATGAATAATGAACACCCAGAATTACCTCTTCAGAAACCAGTATATTATTATTACAATTTAGTTTTTGCCAATCACGGATAGTATATTTAGTGCTATACAGGACATAGGAGGGCCAGTGAGAACAGAATATAAACTGGGTTTCTGTTCTCCTAGATATTTGCAGATAAAATCCTGAAGAATTCTGACAGAGACTTAGGCACAGGTATCAAAGAAGGGCCAACAAGCTCTATAAGGTGTTAACACTTCTCAGCATTCTGAGATAATTAGCTGAGCTTATCCCATGCAACAGAGTGCTGTAAATATTGGAGAACAGGACACTGGGAAGCCATTATGTAGCTTGCTAAACAGGTGCAGCTGACACAAAGTGGAAATGGAACAGAGAAAAAGCAGACAGTGTTCATGGTATAAATTTACATGCATGCACAGTGGAGATAAAACACTTCCAAACCAGAAAATCAGTATTCCTGCATGCATATTGCACTCACTGTGTAAGTGTAAATGGCTACAGACAGTGGAAAACAGTAGAGGATCAGCCCTGTGTTCCTCTAGCCTCTGTACTTGGGGGAGTAGTATCACATAGCTGCTGTTCATACTGCTTGTGGGAATTGGGGTGGGGAGGAACTTGTGGGATATTTGCTGGCTGGCTCATCCATCAAGGAATATTTATTTGTTCATTAATTTATTTTATGAACTTTGTACAGTTTACATAGTGTGGTACTTTCCTGATCGCTCTTTGTTCAGAATTTACAAACCATGACTTGGTGGAAAGTGCAGGATTGTACTTCAACTTCTTTCTTCTGCTAGCAATGTTCCACAACTTATTGGAGAAAGAGATTGGAAAATGAGTCATGAGGCTAAGCCTTTATCAACACAGTTATTCAAGTAATACACTATAACTTTTTATTTTTTTTTAAATCTGCAAACAAGGCATCATTATCCTCTTTACATGAGAATGCAAAAGCAATTGAGCAAAGAAAATATACACATGCACAATTACAAAAAGAGGAAGAGCATGAGCATAACTTTCTATTAAATTCTATAATTTTCAGATTAATCCAGTGGCTAAACTAACATTATGAACTAAATTCATCTGTGTGTAAATCCATTAAATGTATGCTAACAAAACACTGTCAACTTAAATTTGACCTAAACTATAAGTGTTCTATAAAAGCTTTTTTAAAAACAAAAGCCAGTTGAAATGTTTGCACTTTTTAGTTCAAATGAAACCAGTTTCTTTTCAACAAGTAAATATTCTGTTCTGCAAGTGAGCTAATGGCAAACAAAAGTGAAACTGTTTTGTTTATTTTCAGGGTTCAAGCTAAGAAAAATGCCCAGAGTAAATGGAGGTTATAACTAAGGATAAGGCAATAGGCTTTAAAGCATTTGTTCACTTATAATCCTAAAAGATGACATTCCTAACATAGGTAAAAATGTGTGTGTTTACAACACAAGACTTTAGGTTGCTGTAGCCCTTTTGGTCTTTGATCTTTACTTTTGAAGTTCTTCCTCTCCTCAAATTTCTAAGATCAGATCCAAATACCTGATGATGTAAGTGCATATAAGATGCAAGTTCCTGAAAAGTAAAGACAAATGAGTAGATAATTGGGGAAAAATGTACACTAATTGTTCTCACTCATTTTACTTGTGTACAGCAGGAACAAGTGCAGTTAACTCTGATCTGATATTTTGGGGAGAATAAACACAGCCCATGGTATAAAGTGGACAGCTTCCATGGGTTTTCTTGGGAGCTTCAGTCCATTTATGCCAGGCTGTACTAATGAAAAGGCAGGATGACTAGGCCTGCTTTATTGTGTACCCACCTGTGTATTAGTTTATTTTTGCTGCACCTCTCATTCTACCATTGCAATATCAATTTGCACACGAGATGTTGCCACTTATAGCCACTAATGTCTGCTATATAAATTATGCCATTTGTCATTGTAGAAATTATTCTTCTGTAGGAATTACAGCTGCTCACTCCATGCTCCATGTGGCTAAAAATCTTTCTTAGAAAAGAGACTATTGCATTGTATTTTTTTTGTGTCTTCTAGATGCTTGACTCATCTTAAAATAGTCCATTTCTGGATGAAATCCATTTACTTGGAGAATCCATCATCTTGCATTTGGACATAGAGCCCTGCAGCCTTTTGTATGTTAGTGAGCTGAGCTAGGAAGACACTGTGACTGCTGCCATCTTGCTTAGTGCTCAGGAGCAGGTGGCTACTGGAGCCTTTTAACTGTGGGCCTATAGATTAAGAAGGCAGGGTAGATTTGTACTTTATAGATTAACCAAAATAGATATAATACAAGCTTAGTGAGCTGAAGTTCACTGCATCGAGTGCTGTGAAAAGGCATGCAGAAAGAGTATAAGAAAGACAGTGAAATTAGAATATAAAGGTGCAGACAGAAGTGCCTCTGTCCCCTGTAACTCAGAATGCTTTGCAGAAAACCTTTTGAATTACAACGATCCCCCGGACCAAACAGAAGTTCACTGTTGGTTCTGGGGGAAGGGGAATCTAACTCCTGGCTTGGAACCTGCAGTCAGCTTCCCCTGCAATGACCCATCCTCCCTTCCAGAATGGGAGAAGGTAAAGGGAGCAGAGGGAGCTTGTTCTAGGGATTCCCCAATTGATGCTGGAGGGTGGGGTGAGTGATTTGGAGCCTCCCAACCTTGGGGGACTCCTCCAATACATCCGCCCCACCCTCCAGCAGGCGCTGAAAACGAGACCGAACTCCCTCCACTCCCTTTCCCCCCTCCCACTCTGCAGACAGCTGGCAGCCAAGTAGGCACAAGTTACAGAAGATGCTCTGTTCTGAAACAGCCTCCTCTGAACCTTTATGCTACGAGGGTTCAGATTTTGACCCAATTGGCCATTTTGAAAGTGGTCTGCAGCCGTGCACTTGTGGGTCATGGCTATAAACCGCTTTCTGTGGCCATATTGGGCAAAAATTGTCACTTCAGTC
>NW_017728993.1:37351976-37371997 GCF_001723915.1 Gavialis gangeticus | reverse complement strand
TGGATCCAAGTTAAATCCCTGGGCCCCCTGCTTTGCAGTGTAGCAGCCATTTCACTGAGCCACCTCCTAACTTGCTCTCTAACTTACTCCTGCCGCCATGTATCCCCCTCTTTTGGCTGCTTGCTCAAAAGGAAATGGTAGCTAATGCCCAGTCTGTGCCCTAAAAGACAAGGGTGGGGGAGAAAGAGAGCTAGCGGGGGGAGAGAGAAAGGAGGCAGTGCTAGGAGAGACGAGCAACCAAGCAGCAAACCCACAGGAACAAAGGAGTCACCAAAGCTAACCCAGGTAATGGATCCATAGTCCCTGTTTAAACTATACTTAACACAGTCCGGCCTGTGGATGATTTCTTGTTGCACAATTTCCCATTCAAATTCATTTTTAAAAGTTGCCATCAGGTCAGCAATGGTGCTTTGCCACGGGTTTAAAGTGCTTTGCCACAGGTTTGCGTGTCTTTCTGCAGCTGATGTCAGAGCAGTGTTCTTTCACTCTGTCACATAGGGGTTGCCCAGTCTGTCCAATGTAGACAGCAGAGGGGAACTGTAAGCAAGTGATAGCATATATGACATTGCTGAAGCTGAAAGTGAATGAACCTTGGCTGTTATAATCCATATTATTTGGTCCAGTGGTCTGCATTGAGGTTGGGGAACAGCAGGCATTTGGATTTGTTGGAAGGCCCGGTGCTTTGGTGAGACTGGGAGTTAGGTAATCTGTTGCTTAAAAAAAATGTTTGAGGTTGGGGGCTTGCCTGTAAGGCAAGCTTGGTTTGCCTCCCATGAATACGATCATCTTTTTCCAGGAGGGGTTGGAGACCTGTAGACCAAGCCTTGCAGCTGACCTACTACTCATTTTATTGCATGCAGTATTTAGATGTGCCCCTCTGCGTCCTTGCCTGACAGCTTACCTTCCTCACTTGGCAGAAATGCTGATACTTGACAGCAGTGGTGACTTTTTTGGCCCCAATTTTGATGGATGAACTTGATACCTACATAAAGCCTTTTTGAACTGATTAATACACACAGCTTTATCTTATTTATTTAGTCTTTCCCCAACTCTCTTTTCAAATGATTCACTGTTAGAGAACGATTTATTTAAATTCTTCAGTGAAGTTCTTTTCTAATGCAAACCGCAATTCTGCCTCTAGCAGTGCAAGATGCAGTAACTCAATAGTCCTAAGATTTCTTTTCTTAATTCTTAAATGTTTCCCTTCCTCCTTCCCTTGTGGGATAGGTGAGAAAAGCAATTGCCTCCCCTGCTTAATGCATCACAACTCAAAAACTCACTCCATCCTTGTAATTTTGAATCCCAGCCCAGCTGGTGGTTCCTGGATTTCAGGCTCCAAATATGAGTTCAGCACTTTTAAATCAATCGCTCTGAACAGTATTTCTGTCAAAAGAAAGCCTTTTCTTTTTTTGGCAGGAAGACTTTCTTGACTTTCAGATGCATACCCTAAGAAGTGAACACTCTCATAAATGCATCAAATGCGTAGAAAAATATTAACCATATATAATTCTTTCCAGTTATTCAGCGTGATTTGTTCTCTTCCCATTTTGTGTCAGTTTAAGACAGATGCCTACCCTTCCCTATAATTGCGAATAGCTGTGTGCTTTTCATATGCTTGTGACTTTATAGCATTTGCATTTACACAAGTCACATTGAAATGTACAGTGTATAGGTAGCACTGTCCTCTCTTTATGGAATCAGTGGTCTTCAGCATATGTAATACTGGCTAAGCAAAAGTCCTCCCCTCTCCTTCCTGAGGGGGGGACCAGGACAAGATCATAATGCACCAGCCTTGGCTGGACTAAAAGAAATCAGGGGCTAAGTACAGACTGTCAAAAAGCCCAAGGCCGAATGGATTCAATATTCACAGATTAGTCTAAACTGCATAGATTGAATTGATAAACAAGTGAGCAGGCATTCACTTTTGATTCTGGAAATGTAGCCACATGCCTGCAGTGTCTCAGGCCAGGCGGTGGGGGGCACTTGAATATACCTCCCTGCTTGGCTGGAGCAGACAGCTTGGGCCAAGGCTAGCCCGCTCACCCTATGGGCTGAGGGTCGTGGGGGGCAAAGCATCTTAGGATGCTGGGAGACTGTGAGAGTTAACTTGAATCTGGAGGGCATCTGGGATGGGACAGAAGTTCAGTAAACCAATTTAACCTAAATCAGTCAAATCTGATACTCCATCCATCCAGGTTTATCTTAAACCAGTTTTGGCTATTTTGAAAGGGGTTTACATGCACTGAACTTGTGCTGTGTTATGATCACTTATACTGGTTTATGTGCAACTTCTGTCCCTAGCCATTGTGGCTTTCTCTGTAGCACACCAATGCATTGCCTGTTTTGTCCACAAGAAAAACTACAGAGTAATATGCTCCCTTTCCTCAGAGTCTCACCCTTGGCCTATCTAGCAGAACGTGTTTTGTGAAACATTTAGACAAGTATTGACAATGTTTCATGAGAAATTTAATTTTCCATGAAATGCAGTTTGTTGTTGTGTTTAATTTCAGCCAGCTCTATTTGCAAATGGTGAATTCATGGGGCAGAGCTGTTGGCTGCTCCTCGTTGTCCTCTTGTTTCATAGTTTAGGTCTGGATTTCAAAATCCTGGCTGAGAATCTGTTCTGTGTCTGAGGCATGCAATATAAAACTGAGGCAGGAAGGGCTATGGTAGTTATAAGCCACCTTTTATGTCTTTCCTATTCTGGGCTGGTTCAGAGCCTCCAACATAATGTAGCCCTGCAGCCTGTTTAAGTTAGAGCAACCTATCCCGCAATGAGTACAGATCTCTCTGGAGCTCTGTGTCCCTGACAAATCCCTCTTGCTTGCCTCTGTGCTTACTGTGTCTGGTATTGCAAGCGAATCCTTGGAAGGCAGCCTTCCACAGGGCCTGGGCCAGAGAAAATTTATCTTTAAGTTCCTATTATGTCATTCCAACACTTTTACTCATCATAAAGAGGCTTAAGAGAAGTGAGGGTCTCACTTCTTAATTGCATGCTCTCTTTTTAAAAAAAAATCCTTTCAGTGTAACGAATGATGCATGTGTGCTGTCTTCTGCACTTGTGAGTTATTGGAAGGGGAAAGGGATTTTCCATAAACAGTCAGTAATTTTTATTTACCTCTTTATCCTTTATTCATTATCCTTGAATTTCTCCTCAGTTTCAGTTCTCCTTTCCTATATAATTCCCTGTATTAGTGGATTACATGCTAGGTTCATGTGCTCTATGCTCATAGTGTGAATAACTATTAAAGATGCTCAAATTCACATACAAGAGCTTGCTTTGCCAGTGCATGTAATGAATGTTGTCCCTGTAGTCAGGCTGCCTTTCCAACCTCCAGCCATCAAGGAGTTGAATCTCCAGATTGATTTCCTGATCCCCTTTAAAAGCAGATTTCCAAAAACACCTGCTATACCCTGTTAACAGATGTTGAAAGCAGTGTATTCCAGGCAGGAAGAGAGGGTGAGGGGAGGGCAGAAAGAAATCCAGAGTCAGGGGTAGGTTTCTGCGGGTTGAAAGTTGATGCTGTTATGTACTATGTCATTTTAATAATTTATTAAAAAAATATTTAGAACAGAGTTCTTGAATAACTAAGTTGGGTGCTGAAGAATATTTTCCCTAGCTTGGGCCTCCTACCATATGTACAGTATTTTTACTGTAGGTGTATTATACCATATAAATGAATGATTTATGTAGTGATTTATCCACTCTACCATGACTGTGTGACCAATCTCTATTACCAGCTCATATTCAGACCCTTAACAATGGCAATATATGCAACTTTGTATGCTGGAGCATTACCTGCTCTTTAAGCAATAAGACCCGACAGGGTGTGTATTATTGGCCATTAGAGCATGCCTCCATGTGTTCATTAAGCACAAGTCTGGAGACAAAGTGCCATGCACACACCCACTGCCAGGGCACAATTAAGGCCAATCATATATACTCAGCAGTGTTTTACTGCCACTATTAAATGAACATTTTAAACTTTTAAAATGGGTTTTAAATAAATGAAATCTAAACAACAAAGTTTGTTCTTTACATTATCAAACTGTTCCTGCTGTAAGGAGCGAGCAGGATAAGGGAAATGGGAGGAGGGAGATCAAACCTGTATTCTGTTATAGTGAAGGTTACTAGTGTTTCAGATGCCATAGACTTTTGACCACAGAAGCCACAAAGGTGGTGTTTTCAACTCTTGGAACTGGTGCTGTTTTGAAGTCCATTTCTTCTCTCTTGCATGCTGTGAGCCAGTGGCTGTTTCTCCCACTACAGCTTCTCTGCCAACTGGGCCAATTAGAACTTTCTTTTTTGGTTAAGAGATGGAGGGGAGTAGGCAATTCAGGGGCTAGTTCTTTACAACAGTTGCTGCTTCGAATTCAGAGACTGAGGGTTCTCTCTGCTGGTCTCTATGAATAGGTGCTCTGTTTGAAATGAGTTAGTTGTACTTTGCACGGTCAGCTGTCTTTTGCCACAAGAGCATATGTTTCACTTGGTGTTCAGGCATGCTTGTGGGACACTGAGGAAACTTGTCCTGATGCTGCAAGTAGTGTGTATACATGCTCTGTAGAGCACAGAGAATTTATTTTGTAGGGCTGACAAGTTAGTTGCCCGTTGTTCCAGTGATGATTGTTGATACTGCTGTTGATGCACTTTGGTTCTCAGAGGAATAAGCTGTTTTTCATTCTACTTGTGTGGCTGGGAGAAAGGGGCATTGTCCTGGCTTTGTGCCCCCAACGGGGACCTGCTCTCTCCAGCTGGTGTCCAGGTTTCTATCTTCTCCCCAGCTAAATGGTGCAACAGTTGTGCTCTGTGTTGCTGGCCTTACACAGCAGTAGTTCCTGTTGCTCTCTCTATATATATCCTCTCCTTTGTAACTAACTCATGACCCAATCTTCAGCCCATAGCTAGAGAAAACTTACCTTGCAGCTTAGGGCTAGACCCGATAAGACAGGGCGAAGGTGGAATGGAGAGGCTTAAGTCCAAAATTGCAGTCCAAAACCCTCTTCTCAGCTGCACCTCCCCATGGAGACACCTATACTTATGGGTGCATCTCTGTTTAACCATAAAGTTGTGTACGTGCCCAGAGGTTTGCCTCTGGAAGGCCAAAATTCCCCAGTCTGAGCAGCTAGCTCCTAGCTCCATCTAAGGCCAAGCAAGATTCAAAAAAAGACAATCCTCCTCCCAAGTTCCCTGAGGGCCTGATCTGGTAGGCATGCTCTGAGCATCCTTAACACATGCTCAGGATTGAGCTGCACACAAAATGCAGCAGCAGTTTTCTCTGTTAAAACACAGCTGGAAGGGGAGGAAGCTGCTCAGCTTCTTTACAAGTCCCTAGTAGTTAGAAGGTTTATCCAGGAAATGGGAGACTTGAGCCCTAGGCCTTTCTCAGCCTGAGGGGTCTCAGGCCCACAGCTTCTACATTCAAACACTGGAAAAGAGACTAGGGTAGGGCCTGAGGAGCACTGGCCATCCTTCCTGGTGAAGCTATTCCAGTGTGCAGCAAGGAATTTGAGATTCACTGGGCTGCAATAAGAAGGAGTAAGGTGGCAAATGACCATAGGATTATGATTAGGACACTCACCTGGGAACAAGTAGTCCTAGGCTCTTCTCCCTGCTCCCAGAATTGTTTCTCCAAATTATATTAAAATGTCATTGAATAAAATGCAAATACAGTCCTCAGGACAGTGATGGAGACCCTAGTCACTCTACCCTAATCACCTAGGTTAGAGAGTCATCTTCACCTTGCTCCTGCCTATCACATGAATCTTGCATCTTTGCTGAACTGAGGCATCATTCCCACAGGAAGATAAGTTTCCTTCCCAGAGAGTCTAGCCTGTAGTTATAGCCTAGTTCAGTGGTGCCCACCTTCCAGCCCACAGGCCAGATCTAGCACATAGTTCTATGTCACCCAGCCCTTGGGGCTCTCCATGGGTCCATAAATTTGGCATTAGGGAAACAGTGGTAGCATTCATTGTTGCTCCCCCACTGCCAAATTTCTGGACACATGGGGAGCCCTGCAGGACAGATAATGTGGCCCTGCACACTAGATTATGTTGGCATGCAATCCAGCAGGCCTGTGAGTCACTCTGTGTCCAGATTTGAGTGCATGGAGTCAGGCTGGTACATAGCTGGATTTGGCAAATAGGATTGGGCCCTGCACAGGGTTGGATTGGCATGCAGCAGGGTCAAATGGCATGCAAAGTCAAGCTGGCGCGTGGCTGCAGCTGATGTGTGGGATCATGCCTGTGGAACAACACCATGGGCAGACCGTTCACAGCATCTGACCCGCAGGCTGAACTTGCACCCACATGGAGGAAGTTTGGGCACTACTGGCCTACTCTGTAGTGATTAGAGCACTGCTGGGAAGTGGGAGATGTCGGTCTGAATGCTGAGAGGCAAAGCCCTAACCACTAGACTTTGCTATTAAATGTGGGCATTGCCATGCTTCTTGTCCTCTCAAAAGAAAAGGATGGCCTCTACTCAGCTGTAGTGGTCTATCCTCAGGGAAATTTGGGGCTGTAGTTCCCAAGTGGATGGAGGTGCCTTCCCAGAGCCTGGCATCAGTTATGTAAACTACACAGAGGAACAGGATTTCCATCCCACTCCTGACTTGGGTTACCTATTGGCTAGCTCTAAGTGGCTCTCTGCTACACACACTCTCTTGTTTGAGTCCTCTCAGAGGTGACTTATGCTCCCCATGCCTGGTATTACAGGGAGCCTAGATGCCTAACCCTAGGTTCTTCATTCCTAAGATAGGCACTGCAATGCCTTTACCATCCCTAGCCCTTAGATACCAAAAGAATAGGAGACAAAGAGAAATTTGAGTATATACTGCAAGACTAATCCTTTAGGGAGTGACAACAGTGATCTGTCACAATGAAAGCATAAGTCTGCTACTTATTGTTAATAGGGGCTGTGCTGTATGTTGCATCCTGATGTGCCATTTTTTCTGTCATTAGTGGGTTTTGCCTTAAGACTATGCTGAAATTTCAGCGAGTGCTCAGTTGGGCTGCCTGCTTTCATGTTGCACATTATGCTGTGATCTGTGCTGGCTTCTATTTTGCATACTGGGGGACTTTAAGGTGGCAGTTGTTAGCCTCTAACTTGTAAGCAGTGTGGGACTTGACAGTCTTAAAGCCTGCCTCTCTATGCATAGTGCCCCAGCAACTGGAATCAGCTGTGGTGCTCAAGCTAGCAGTACCCCAGTTTTACTGGGATGGCACATTATCACACAAGGAGTCTCAGCAAAAAGTCTGCTCTGAAAATATGTGTGAAACCCATCTTTCCACTCAGGCTTTCTTGTAGTTACATTTTCGCTCTGATATTTAATTAAAAAAATCCTCACATCTAGAAATTACTCCTTTGGGACAGAAAAGTCCCAAGGCTTGTTTACCTGCAGGCTTCCGTGCATGTCCTATTGTGTTTTTTCAGGGGGAGAATAAACTGGAGTAGGAGGGTTTTGTCATGGGACATTGCAGTTATGGTGGCATACAGTTATCTATTAGCATTTAGTGCAGATATTTTTAATTTTCAAATCACAGACATATCGGGTTTGGGATTAGTAAAGCAAAAATAACTAAACAGTAATTATTAGTGTAGTAATTAACATTCTGGGGCTCTGGGCTGCTGTGAGACTGGACTTAGTCCTTGCTCATGTTGGAGGATGGAGATGGCAGGAGGAAGACTGTTTGTGTAATGACAGGGTAAGATGGAGCTGGAAGGAAGCTTGGAACACTGTCATAGAGTCTGCATACTGTCTAGTGCCATGAAATGGATGCCACTGTTTGCTTGAAATCACTGTAATATGGAAAATAATGCTGGAAGAATAAAAGCAAGAGCACCTTCCCTTGTTTTAATAAGGCAGCCTTTCTTTGACATGCGTCATTTAGACCAGTGTTGTATGAACGTGTGTTTGCGTTCTTATGCTACTCAGTTATATGATAAATTCTTACTAAGGCTTGCTAAGTAACCCCTGGATGGCCCCATTATTTAAACTCAGTAAGTTATTACTGTAATGCTATAGTTAATGGTTTCTGGAAAGATGATATCTCTCTGCATCTGAATATACACACTTTGGCCTAAATATTGAGAAAGCACAGGTATGTAATGCAAATCCTGGGTGTGCCAGCCAAACCCATAGAAAAAAAGCTCATTAGGATTAATCTCTTGCTGGATGACTAATGCAAAGGGAATGAGGTACTTTCCTCCCTGAGACAGCAGGGATTTTGACATAGCTTCCACAGGCATTTCACTGGAATGTAGCTGGTCACTTTGTGCAGTAGGTATGTTAGATTATTTAGCTTAAAACCACCTTGGTTTAGGCCTCAGACTAGTATAGTAAATTAAGAAGACATATAACAGGACAATCCTGAGATAGTTTTAAAACAAAACATCTTACCCAGTTTGGAAGCAATGAGGTATATAATTATCCAGCATACATTAAGAGTATTAAGGGCAGCATTATATGAGAGCTGTCTTACCTTCTGTTTTGCTTCTTGAGCTTTGCCAGATTTTTGTTTGAGGAACCATATACATGGAGTGATGCATTTGTTACATCCCATCTCAGTTTAGCTTCCATAGTGACGTCCATGTGTACTATTAGCAAAACGACTTGCTGCCCTAGATTACTAAAGCAATATTTTAGCAACTAAGTGTCATTTTATTGATAGTTCTAGGCAGCCTTTCTTGGGTGGAATATTATTTACTGGTAAAGTTTGTATAAGACAATCGCAGGGTTTTTTTTCTAGTGCAAGTGCTGTAGTCAGCTAATAGCAGTCAAATTCTTTTCAATGGTATGTAATTGTTAGCCCCATAAAAAGAAAAATAAATTGCTGTTTTATCAATAAAACTATACAGAGCTGAATACTGACACAAAGAAAATCTCAGTATAATTTATGGTGTTTCATCATGTTGCACTGCATTCCCAAGTAATTTACCATGGCAGTTGTAGTTTCAGATTGAAAATCTTTGTATTTTTCTTGCTTCCACCAAATATATATATTTTTTTCATCTGTATTATACATTTTCTTCTTAATAATTTATCAGGCTGGGTGAGGATATTAGGATATCCTTACTAAAACTCATAACTGATTATCAAAGAAAGGTAACGGAAAGAGTAGATTTTCCTGATAATCCTTTTAAAATTAAAATATAACACAAAAACATTATGTTTAAGTGACATTAAGGGTCTTACTTAAACCAACTAAACCTGGGAAATTGAAAGTGAATAGCGGACACTTTATTGTAAACTGCACTCATTGTGTGCATATGTTGTAGCTAGGGAAGAGGAAACCTCAAAAAATTCACAGGTCAGCTCAGATAATATCCAGACTTCTGAACTAGGGACAGAACTTACACACAAACTGGTTTACTGGTGTAAACTTGTAACAGAACAGAAGTTTAGTGCACATAAAATGCTTCCAAAATGGCTTGAAACTGATATAAAATAGACCTGGTTGACTGTAGTATCAGACTTAACTGATTTAGGTCAAACTAGTTTGAGGAACTTCTGTCCCAGGCCCCCTTCTGGTTTAAGTTAATTCAGCATCCCAGGATGCTTTGCAGCCCTGGGCTGTGCTGTGCTGTCTGTTCCAGTGGAGCAGGGTTGGGCCTGCTCCTCTACTCCCCAGCCAGAGAATTATGCTCCGGCTGGCTGGAAGGGGTTGAGGTGTGGGTGGGAAGCCCTGCTCAGGACTGTAGCCCTTGCGAGGTTTTCCCCATTCATCACGTTTACCTCAGGGGGCTGGTCCGGGGATGGTATCGGGCCATGGCCATGGCCCCGCCCCTTCCGGTCAAGGGGTGATCAGGGAAAAGCTTGGCAGGGGCTGGTTCCCCCCTCCCCCTCCATGCATACTCCACCTGGGGACTGTACAGGCCAGGGTGGGGGTTTAAACCCCTCCCCAATCATACTCAGCAGCCTGCCAGGGCCTAGCCACTCCCCCCCCAACTCAAGCAGGGAGGGGGGAAAAGCCTGGAGGACTGCTTTCTTAGCTTCTGCAGGACTTTTCTCTCAGCTTCTCTCTAGCTTTCCTGCCACTGCTGAAGGGAAGGGAGGGCTTACTCTAGCACTCTCCAGCTTCTGGCCTGAGCCACAGCAGGCATGTGGCTGCATTTCCAGAATTAAAGTGAATGTCTATTCACTTGCGTCTCAGTTCAATCTACGCAGTTTAGACTAATCTGCAAAGATTCAATTGATTCAGGCTTGGGCTTTTTGAATGTCTGTACTTAGCCCTGGATACTTATCTGACCCTCTTCAGTCTGTGATAAGAGTTCTTTCAGAAGCCAACTTTCTTGTGAGAATTGCAGCATTTCCTTATTTTGGTCAATTTATGATGGGCATGAAGCTTCTTACATTGCTTGTTGTTTGTGTCATCTTCTCTAGTTGCCACTAAAAAGTGAGAAGTTGTGAAATAATAGGCCACTGACAGACCTTAAAAAGAAGGTGCAGTGGGAGCTGGTGCATGATCCCGACAATTACAATTCCTGCTATGCCACATGTGCCAGAGATCCCAACCCACCATATTGTCAGTGCAAAGGGAGCCCAGGATCGTGATCCCAGGCTCCCCCTGCACCAGCCATCTTTTGTTCCATGGCAGCGAGCCCCATTGGCTGATCAGACCTCTCTGCCATGGGGATACACCATGCACTCCCACAAATGGGAGCTGTATCGGTGACTGGAGCTCTGAGTTTGGTGCCATGCCTGGATTTTCCTGAAGTTAGGGGGTTTCTGATCTCATATCTGGCTTCTGACCCATCTTGATTTATTTAAAAAATCAAGTAAACTTTTTTTTTTATTTAACAAAAAAGTGAGGAAGGTCCAGGTTCTGTTCTGTTTTCATTTGGGTTCCAAGCTCTGCTGACTCTTCTTTTTTTTTTTTAATCCAAAGCATTTTGCTATTGCCAATATGCATACTATATTAGCTTCATATGTTTATCTGATAGATGGCAATGCTCAGGCACAGCAGGATGCATTTAAAAGATTCTGTTGTAATACTTCCATAATTCGTGTGATTTGTCTATCATTCTCAGAGTTGATGTTAAAACTTGCTAAGTATTCATTTTGACTTATCTAAGAAGTGTTCTGTGATGTTGCACAGTGCTAGTTCTTTAAACTGAACAGCAGATTTCTGTATAGAAGAGGGAACTTAGTATTCCTATTTTTCTTGAATAAGCTAAAACTCCAGTTAATTTGAGGCAGAAGAAAAACCATGCCTCTCAGCCACTAGCACTAAGGTTAGCCCATATTTTACAGAACTCTTGCAAGCCTAGCCTGCAATCTCTGATTAATGCTAGAGACTCCTTTTAGTTTTTCTCTCAATGCATTACTTTAAAATTTGCATAATTGTTTAAAGTTGCACATTTTGCTGATACTGGCCCTATTAAATGGCACAAGAAAACACAACATTACATTACGTTACTGACTGGATCAAAACAGAAAGCGACACTTTTATGCAGTGGTGTATTTTGTGAATCAGAGCAGTAATTGGAATGTATTAATGATTTCCTTGACTCTCTGCTATATAGCCCCACCCCTGCTCCCCCTGAAACAATCCACGTAAACTCTAAGGATATTTAACACATTTTAAGCTGTCCAGTTCCATGTAACTCCTTGTAAAGTAATCTGGAATGATGATTCCAGCTCCATGAGACGTGCTCAGACAAACTCACACATACACAGAAACACATAAAGCATGAACCTGTTAAGGACTTCACCTTTTAAGAAATGACAGAATAATTACAGGACAACATGTCCTTCATGAGTAAAAACAACCAAGCTCAAGTGCTTTCAAGGCTGCCATGGCCTACTTCTCCACTGGCAAGCTGCATAAATCATAAACTGTTAAGGATTGATTCATATACTACGTGATACAGGAGTTTATATAGGGTGCATATAAAAAATGCATGGACAACATACACACACATCAAACTAAATGCAGTTCCTAGTTTACCTATGTAATAGAGATCTCAAGCCCCCACCCCCAAGTAATGCATGATATATAATAAAGTATATAGAAGTTATACTCGCACCTACTGTAGTGAAATAAACACAAGTGCATCCATTTTAAAGCACTGTTCATGAGAGGGTTTTAATGATTGTCAAGTTGACCTCAGCCTGAAATGTAGAGCAAAAGTAGTGCTCAGCAATGGATTTACTCTTTAGAAAAGAAAAAATAATGTTATCCAATTTTACCCATTTTTGGGCTGAATATAAAGATATAGATATTCAATCCCCACCCCCTTTCCCCCCAGCCAAAAAAATGCAAGAAAAGGTATTTAAAGTATGCTGGTCTTCTGACCTACATAATGCATCTTGGAGGGTCTAGTGTGGTGGGTAAGTGGTAAATTTCCAGGATGTTATGTAGACTTTCAGGCTATGTACAAGCATTCAAAAAGCCCCTAGCATAAATGCTTTAACTATTGCACTTTACTTAAAGCACTAAAAGTATATATTAGAGTGTGATCAAACCGAACAGGTGTTTGGAGGGCTCAGAAGCTGCCTGCACTGGCTACTGGGGGCACTCTTGCACTTTTCTGAGGAGGTTGCCCGAGTGGCCCCTCTTCCCACCCCAACCCCAATTTGCCTCTGCCAGCTGGCAACTGGCAGCAGAGGCTGAGGTGGGGGAGAGAGACCCTGGTTCCCTTCCCCCACATCCCCCTGTAACAGAGGGTCCAGGTCTCCCTGTTACTTTAAGATAAAAGCAGCTCAGCTAGGGAGCACTGCTGTGGCCCGGCAGATGTGGGGCAGGGGCCCGGTGCTTGAGGACCACAGCCAGATGGGGCCAGGGGCCTGGTGCCAGAGAGGGGAGCAGCCACACAAGGGCTTGGGGTCTGCCAGACAGGGGCTAGGGGCCTGGTGATTGGAAAGGACATGTGAGACCTAGTGCTTCAGAGCCAGGTCCAATATAGTGGGCCCAGGAATGAAGACCTAGCTAGGTTAAAGGAGCAGAGGCTGAGGAGGTTGAGCCCCAACAGAAGAAACAATGTTATAGTAACACCTGTGAGGCATGGGGCATGGCGTAGGGAAGGATTTGGAGCCATGTAATTAGCCCTTAAGGCTTTAGGTGCCCAGCAGGGCAAGGTTTGCCTGAGCGACCCAGCAAAGGGCCTGAGGACCAGTAGGACGTCAGGGAGCCCTAGCAGGGGTTCAGCCAGACTGGGCCCCTGCAAAGACCCATGGGCAGCCTCCCTATTCATTAGACTTCCATCAGGTGTGGCAGAAGCTGGCTGGAGGATACCAAACCGGTCTGCTTTTCCACTGTCCATCACCATCACCTCTACACGCTCATGTGCCACACCATTCATCATGCTGCCCTCGCATCTCGCCCAGACATTGAGTGGCAGGACCTGCTTGGTGTGGGCATGGCTGGGGCACCCCAGTAGCTGAGTCTGTACTCCACCCTTATCCCATAAGCATGCATGGGACCTTAGCTGGCGGCTCCTCCACAGATCCATTGCCATGGGCATGTATCTGGCGAGCTTCACGGCCACCCCGGTCTCCTGCCCCTTCTGCAGGCAGAGGGATATCCTGGTGCACGTGATGTATCAGGTCATGGCTTCAGAGGACCCTCTACTGAGCTTCTTTTTGTACATGAACAGTATTGTCCCTTAATACACATAGTGTTTTTGATCTCTGTCATCTACAGGCACAAGCAGTAGATTGTCATTTATGCATGTCGGATAATAGAATTTACATACACAAAACCCATTTTGGGCTCAGCTTCAGAGCAGCTTGGGAGGACAGATACTTAAGGTCTGAGGGACAGATACACAGTAGGGGACTGCTGGCATATATGGTGGCTGGGTTTGGAATATTGAATTAAAGATGCAGGTTAGAAAATATGAAAATGCAGTACTCACCTGTGTTAGAATTTCACCAAAAATAAAGGAATTGAAGCACAGAGTGGAACAAAAATAATATTAAAGGATATTTTTAATTATGTAGGATAGATAATATTCATGTGAGACCCAGATTTTCCTCTCCTTTTACTACTCACTTTTTGTACTTAGTCCAAGGGGAGTCTTTATTTTGGCTTTAATGATATTTCAGCAGTACCTTGCATGATGGGTGTCAGAATTTATTAAATTGTTCACCTGGGATTGTAGACATCATGGGTCAGCTCCTCAAGGGGTGTACATCTGCATAATTCCACTGATATCAATGCAGCTTCACCAGTTAGTGCCAGCAGGGCACCTGGACTTGTATGGTTGAAACACAAAAGGGAATCCACATTGCATCAAAATTTGCCCTTATTCTCCTACTTAGAGTGCATCCCATATTTCTTTTTGTTGTACGGAGGCCCAGATTAGAACACTGAATCTGCATTACATTGTAGGTTCTTGAATCCACTATCCTCTTCAGGGAAATTTGGATCCAGATCATAACTTTGCAGCTAACTTTAAACAAAGCCCAGCTTGGAACTAGCAGGTTGAGAACTATAATCCAAGTTCAGCTTTAAATTGGCAAGAGTTAAAAAAAAATAACTGTAGTGTCAGCCTTGATGTTCGGTGTAATCCTATGTTCCTTGGTCAGCCAAACTTTCACTGAAGTCGGTAGGAGGGTCCGCTGGAGCCAACTCTAGCTTTCTCTGAGGAAGGAGTGAACTCTTGTGGCTCTATTTTAGTGTGCAGATCATGAGATAGCAAGGCCTTCACAGCACTTGGGCACAACTGGGTGAAATATGAACAAGAGGAACAGTGCTAACTCTGAAACTCTTGGTTTTGTCATGTTAGGTTATATATTATCAATCAGTTCTATGAAAGCTGTATGAGACCCATTAGTCACTGGGACAAATCCACAGCTGATGTAAATTGGTGGAGTGTTGTTGAAGTAAATAGAACAATGCTGAATTTCCCTAGCTGAGGATTTAATCCCTTAGGTATGATGGTGTTGTAAAACTTTGCACAGCACTCTAAAAGTAGTACCCTTTAAATGCTGCTACAATGTAGTTTTTATGGTATTAATAGGGAACCCACTTCTCTGTGGCTTAAAACAGTAACTAACCAGTCATCTTTATACTATCCCTATACAATAACTATTAATACTAATATTAACTAAAGTTTAAGTTATTGCTGACTTCCATGTTCATCTGACTTTTACCTGTTTTCTAGATTATAGCTAACAGCTGCCTTTGTGTTGTGTGTTTTTTCTATACACAGACATAGAAAATAACATTAGTAGGGAATGTCTTTATCTTGTGTAGTGCAGTAGTGTTTCACAAATAATAAATGTTTGTCTTCCTCTGTGCATCTTAAATAGCATATGCATGACAATGGGGGCCTTGTGTTGTGTTATGCAACAACAACAATCAAAAGCTTCAATAATGCAATATACACACATGGATAATATTTTTTTATATACTAAGTATTTTTAAAAACCCTCATTCCTTTTTTATTTGGTAACTTATGAAGTTACACTCTGGTAAGAAAGTATTGTCAGTCCCATAGCATCAACAGCTCTAGTGTCTAGACCAGGCTTGTCCAACATGTGGCCTACCAAGCCATTTTATCTAGCCCGCAGAGCGCGGAGCCTCCACGGAGCTAGCCTCCCTGGACTAGCTTATCTTTGAGATCTCTTCCATGTCTCTGCAGTATATGCCTACAATTTCTATTTAATTAACTACAATGACCATGATCAAGTTAGTAAAGTTAGTAGACCCCACAGTCTACATGGGGTCTGCACGCAGTTAATATATAGGGGCATGGACCTGGGCAGCCACCTCTGCCCAGGCCCGTGCCCCTATATATTAACTGCTTGCAGACCCCATGTAGACTGTGGGTGATATCCTGGGCCTTTGTGGGCCACATGTGGCCTGCAGGTAGCCAGCTGGGCAGCCCTAATCTAGTCCAACCCCCTGCACAGAAGAATGATGTCCTATTCCTAAGCCATACGTTCTGAAAACCACAACTTCCCTAGGCACATTTCCAGACCCATTTCATTGTCACTTCCTGCAACTTTATTGGTGTCAAAGGTCATGTGACATCACCTCCTGATGTGACACCACTTCCTGTGAGGTCTTTGAATATGGCTCACCGGCCCACTGGGTGATAAAAAGTTCATGATCCGGCCCTACAGTCAAAAAGGTTGGACATCCCTGGTCTAGATTGAACAACATTGCGCTCATCAACTGTGCCGATCATTTGGCATAAGCAGTTGAAGTGGTTTTTCTGACAGGCAGTCATTGATGTTTTGAAAACAATTACCTTTATAAGTAGATTTGTTTCTCCGGGGGAAGAAAAACATACTAAGTGAGGTGCAGAAATTCCATGTGCTGTTCCATTATTATACACAGGTATGCACCAGGAGGATATAGGAAAATTCACAAAAATGCATTGATGCCTGGGGAGGTGAGACTGTGTGCAACTAAACATTCTGTATATGCCTCTACTGGTGTCCAAAATGCCATTATGTATTTTGAAACAAGGACCTGATCAACCTACGTACATCTGTTTACCTGCCATATGCAAGTAATGGGTATGTAATGTGCAGTTTTCTCTGCTAAGTGCCAAATTTTCAAACTGGTTTGTAGTGGGGGTGAGGGCAAAGGTGTGGGACATGAGGAAAAGATAAGAGCAATTCTTGTTATCATAGAGTTTGTAGCAACATTAACTATACTTGTCACCACATTAACTCTGTAATGCAGGCTAGGGCTGTGTGAATAATGGATTTTTCCATTTGGTGACTGAACTAAAAAAATAAACAAGTAAATATAAATAAGCAGTTCAGATTGAAACAAATTTAACTTTCTTTTACTGGTTTTTTTGCAACAACAAAAAAACCCTGAAAAAAATTATGGTGTTTCACACAAAATGAACCACTTCATTTCAGGTACCTTCAAACAAAGAAAAGACTAGATTCACGGAGGAGGAGGTGGTGATGACAGCTTTTTATGCACTACTCCCAGTGATTAGAGCACTCAGTCAGACGATTCACGTTCAGATCTCTCTTACCTCTCGGGAGGGTGCCCTGATCACCAGGATAGTCTGATTCTTAGATGAGGGGTGCACAGAGCCCCTGCTTTTGAAGCTGTTGCACTTTGCATAAATAATTGAACATTAGTTGGAGCAAGACCTGGAACCCAGGTAAGCATTCTGTCCATGAGCTCCCAAGCTTTTTCTCTCTATTGCAGTGGCCGCATCTACACAAGATGCTGACTGTGCAGTAGCTTGTTACGACTGCGCAGATGCAACAAAGTGTGTGCAACACTATTGCGCAGTAGTAATGAGCCACTATGCAGTCAGCATCACCACAAAGCTGTTTGAGAATGTTACTGCATAGTAACTCTGGTTACTGCATAGTCCATTTAGTACTTGTGTATGCAAGTACTAAATGACTGTGCAGTAACAACTGCGTAGTTAGTGTCTCGTGTACATGCGACCATTGAATAGTTTATTATATTATGCAGTATGTATAGTGGAGTAGCTCTAAAAGTTAGCCCTATAAAACCCCATAGCCAGGTGGGCTTACACTCCTCCAAAGAGAGGTGAGATCTGGGTTCAAGTCTCTGCCTTGAAACAAATCCAAACAAAGATTGGCTTGGATGAGTGTCTAGAGGTACATGGACATGGCATATTTGGTGCTCTGGGAGAGGTGGGAGCTTCACTCTCCAACTCAAACTGCTTTCTGTCCTTCCACCACCACACCCCACCCTCAAACTTATAATAGCAGTGTCAAACCCAGTCTGGGGGAACCCCCCATAGCCTCTCTCAAGACCAGTGTCAGCTGTATACTTGAGACTGGCTATTGGCAGTGTCCCTGATATGATTTGCTTTGATCTTTCACTGGGAGCAGATAGGTAGGGTTTACCTGAGAGCACTCTGCCTCTTGAGTGCCAAGAATGGGGTGCACGCCTACCCCAGGAACAACCAGGGAGACTTGCAGAAGCTTCAGGTCCTACTGGGGCTCAGTTCAAATGAATAAAGCTAAATTGTTTCGCTTTGCCAAATCTGACCATTCCCTTGCTTGATTACATGGGTCCTATCGATTCAGGCAGGGCTGAGCTGAGACTGTATGAATCTTTAAAGAAAATGCAGAACACATCCAGAACCCTGCATGATGTTTGCTTTGGGGCCTCTGACCAGACTACATTTAATTACTGGTGCTATGGCTAAAAATAGAGATAGCAAAAAGCACAGTTTAATCTTAAGGGAATAGTGGTTAGAGAGAGACTTGCTTTATAGAGCAATTTCCATATAGGTTGAAATCTGTATAATTATAATAAAATTATCAAATTTGGTGATTGCCTGCCCTTGTGTGCATCTGCATTCGGCGCAGGATACACTGTTTGCTAACTAACCCGCAGAGCTATTTCCCAATTCTTGTGTATTTTTTTTTTTTTAGTTCTTGCATTTCATACCCTAATCTTCATCTAACTAGTAAAGTTTTGATTGGGTACTTGGTGCCAAATTCAGAGGTGATGTGTAATTTGGATTTCCTTGCACTCATTTAGACTTAATGGGTGAAATCCAAGTTAAGGGAATGTATGAACATGTTGATAAATGAGAATGAGTCTAAGGGAGTCTAGAAGGTATCTAAGTTTGAGTATAATGCACATTGAGGGTGTAAATTACATTAGCATTGACTCCCTCTAGACTTCCCTAAAGTTGGAGCCAGCCAATTAGAAGAGACTAGAAATCACTAGAATTTTACTCCCTTTTACTTAAGCTGAATCTGAGGCCAAGCCTTGGGCAATTCTAATTTTTTTTTCCCTAAAGTGATTTTCCTATCCCTACTCAGGTTCAGATTACATGCAGTTAGATTACACAGCAATAATTACACAGATAGTGTGCCTTCCTAGATACGTATGTAAGTGTCAAAGATATTCAGGAAGGTCAGAGAGAAATGTATTTCCAAAAGGTGGCAGAAAACATAGAAAATGGAAAAAAATAGCTCCAGTGAGCATGTAACACCCACAGCTCTAAGGTTTGTGAGAACTTGGAAGATTCTAAGTGCAAATGAAAAGTACTGTATATCCCCAGGCAGCCATAATTTGCATGGCCAGCACTAACTCAACAAAGTACCCAAAGTAGGTATCGGAGACCTTGCAGGATTAAATGGGTCACACTGAAGTGTTCTTGAACAATTTATCCTATGTATTGGGATAAACAGGCTTTTTGTCAGATTGGACATCACCGTTTCACTCTTTGGTATGTTCTCTTTGCTAAAATATATCTGCTATGGCAAACAGAAGGAAAATCTCAGTCATGCGATGCGTGCCTGTTCTCTCACATTCTCTCTTCCATTTACGTGATCATTCTGCACTTCTCTCTCATCTTTTTTTCCACATACAATTGTTCTTTAAGCACTGAATTGCGCTTGGATGTGTAAGCAACTCCTTGAAAGTTGATCAGAGGGGTAAAAATGAAATTGAGCAAAACAAGAATTTGTCCTGGAAAACAAGTTATCTCTGTGCTTCTCTAAAATATGTTTGTGTGGACTGAGACTGATTCTTCTCCACTTGTATTATAATCCACTGTGCAAGATGGTGCATTGGCAGCAAGACCAACAGAGGATAATCAGGACAACTGTTTTTCAAAAAAACAAACCCCCCCCCCCAAAAAAAGCAAGATAACGAGCAAACTTCAGTTCAAATAGAACTGGAAGGACAATGTTATTATTCCTTTCACAAAAGGAATAATAACATCTCCCCTCTTGTCAGCACGGAGGTGGAAAAGGATCTGGGAGTCATTACTGACTCCAAGATGAACATGAGTCGGCAATGTGGGGAGGCGGCTAGGAAGGCCAACTGCACCTTGTCATGCATCCACAGATGCATCTCGAGCAGGTCCAAAGAGGTGATCCTCCCCCTCTATGCGGCACTGGTCAGGCCGCAGCTGGAGTACTGCGTCCAGTTCTGGGCGCCGCACTTTAAGAGGGATGTGGACAGCATCGAGAGGGTCCAGAGGAGGCCGCTCGCATGATCGGGGGACAGCAGGGCAGACCCTATGAGGAGAGGCGACGGGACCTGAACCTGTTCAGCCTCCAAAAGAGAAGGCTGAGGGGGGATCTTGTGGCCTGTTATAAACT
>NW_017728993.1:37350024-37351965 GCF_001723915.1 Gavialis gangeticus | reverse complement strand
GTCCCTTCCGACCCTAGAAACTATGAAACTATGAAAAATCCAATTATTCCCATTTTTTAATGCATTATCTATTAAAAACGGTCTCTCTTAAGTTGCCAGACAAGCAATTTCCCCCAAGTTCAGTATCTGTACTTAAATAGCATCAAGCAAACCTAATTCAGAAGATAAATTCTGGCTTTGTATTTTGGATAATTTTTATGGGATTCCGTGAAACCAGTGCGTCAGTTGCCAAACACAAAATGTGCCATCAGAAAAGGAAGAAGAAAAGAAAAAAGCCAGTTTACACAAATAAACTTTAAAAAGGCCCTCAGAGCATACTAACAGATTTTGATTTGCCTGATGTAAAAACTATGCATCAGAATTTGAGTATATAACAGATCAGTAATCAGAAGAAAACCATAAAGAGCAAAAATGCCAAATAAAATTAAATTGCAGGTGCAACTTTTGTATGTGTTTCTGTTTGTTAGATTTGTAGTCTAAACTTTTACACATGCAAAAAACGTGTAGTTTATGCCTGCAATTGCAGTTTCCTTGAAAAAAATTCAAGATTGTGGAACACAGAACTTGGATGTGAAACACCCAATTCTCTTGCTGGTAACAATGGGCTACGTTCTGTTAGTATCATCAAAGCTGTGCTAATTTGCCTCAACGTAAGGTTTACTGGGTGCAAAAATCAAAGAAATCAATACCACAGCATATTTATAATTGTAAGCTACGTCGAACTATTAAATGCCATGGACATCAGTGGATGCTGCTGACCCTAAGCAGCTTTCAGGCTTGAGTCTAACTCCACTGCAATTTTGGAGGATGAGTTAAAATGCCTTTGAAAATTGGGGCCCAAATGTTCAATCTTTTTTAAAACAAAAAGTAATCACATGCTCAAAGTACATTCTTTATAAGGGGCTTCATAGGTATGAAATGTATTTTTGCTGACAGATTGCTTTTAAGGACTCTTGACCACATTATCTCTGCTATGTTTTTAAATTTGACTGTTTAAAAGAGAGTCAGTTGGAAAATTGCCTTCAATGTGGTTTCAATTGCAGATCATGGCACTTTCATCCAACAATTTTGAGGAGATAACTTTTAATTACAATAATAAGAACCACATGGTGAGTGATTGATGCAAACCTGATGTGTCCTCTTACTTTATTAATCTTTTTAATTAGAGTCAAAAGAATGTTTTATCTGTCGAGAAGGCGAGGAGATGGGTCATGACGCTCTGCTTCACTTCTGTGACTGCAAAAACTTGATTGCTCACCAGCAGTGTATGTTAACCTGGATACAGAAGGTGAGGGAACTAACACAAAATATTCTCTTCTATCTTAGGTTATCTTTTACTTAGCATGATATACCATGTCACAGGTATTCAAGTTGTGATGAGCTTCCATTGATTTTATTTACACAGTACTGGATAAACCTTTTACAAACGTATGTTCACACCCTCAATTTGACATCAAGCAAAGGAAATATAGATAAAAACCTCCAGATACCAGGGAAGCTACAAGCTAAAGACCCAATCTGACAAAAAGCTGAGATCATCCCATAAGGGACTCTGTTCTCTGTTGGCTTCAGAAGGGGTCAAGAGTGATCTCCACTTAACAGTACCCTGACACATCAGGTCTCAAGTACACAGTGGCAGTAATTTGAAGGAGCTGTAAATTATACAGTAAGATAGAGATGCTGACTTGGAAGCTGACACAGCTTCTGTTTAATTTGAAGTGAATACGAATATTTTGCATAAAAATTAGTATAGAATCACAGGCTGTATCCCGACAAGTGAAGATGTTTCTTTCCCCAGCGACAAGTAGCAGCAGGACACCTTTTGCTGCTGCTACTTGTCCCCAGGGAATGCCTGTTCCACACATGCTTTGGCACATGGCAGGTTACCCCAGCTGGGGTACGGGAGGCTGGGGCCAGCAACTGTGCTGGCCCCAGCAGCCT
>NW_017728993.1:37342275-37350013 GCF_001723915.1 Gavialis gangeticus | reverse complement strand
CAAGTTGTGATGAGCTTCCATTGATTTTATTTACACAGTACTGGATAAACCTTTTACAAACGTATGTTCACACCCTCAATTTGACATCAAGCAAAGGAAATATAGATAAAAACCTCCAGATACCAGGGAAGCTACAAGCTAAAGACCCAATCTGACAAAAAGCTGAGATCATCCCATAAGGGACTCTGTTCTCTGTTGGCTTCAGAAGGGGTCAAGAGTGATCTCCACTTAACAGTACCCTGACACATCAGGTCTCAAGTACACAGTGGCAGTAATTTGAAGGAGCTGTAAATTATACAGTAAGATAGAGATGCTGACTTGGAAGCTGACACAGCTTCTGTTTAATTTGAAGTGAATACGAATATTTTGCATAAAAATTAGTATAGAATCACAGGCTGTATCCCGACAAGTGAAGATGTTTCTTTCCCCAGCGACAAGTAGCAGCAGGACACCTTTTGCTGCTGCTACTTGTCCCCAGGGAATGCCTGTTCCACACATGCTTTGGCACATGGCAGGTTACCCCAGCTGGGGTACGGGAGGCTGGGGCCAGCAACTGTGCTGGCCCCAGCAGCCTTATCTGGAGTCCTGGGGGCTTTGGGGACCTGCAGCTGTGGCATTCTTGCTAGGTTGCACTGACCTATCCTTGGGGTAGATATACTTACCTGGGAGGGGAAGTACCGTGACCACGTAGGCGGGCTCCCCAGGGCAAGTGGTTGTTCCTAATATGTCCTCCGTAGGAGGTCTATATTGAGTAGATTTTTGGTGTTGGGAGGTGGAACTGGAGCTTGCTCCATCCCCTCCATGCATCAGCCTGGTATAGCAGTGCTTCCAGGAGCAGTGCAATAAACAAAACAAAACAAAAAAAACTCTTGCAGCTAGGAGTCTGGCCGACAGCTGGAGTGTGACTCCAGCCAGCCAGGCTTCAGTTTTGGGCAGTGCACTACCCCACTTTTTTTGATGCGGGCTTTTCTTGACCCCAGGATCTCCTGGGTCCAAATCTCTGCCCCCGGCCCATATTGCAAGGTAGCAGCGTGGGGAATGCCTCCATGTGTGGTGTGCAGCATTGCAAACAGGTCTGCAGCGCCACATTTGTCTGGACACAGCCACAGACTCTGAACTCAGAAAAAGTTTGGTTCAGTTCCTTCTATGGCTGAAGTGTGTCTCAAATTTATAGGTAAGATTTAGGTTGCACACTTGTTTGGAGTCTCAGGGCTTGCTAGTACTTTAAAAAGACTAGTAATCATGGTATGAAAGTTTTCCCATACAAGTTTTCCCATGTATTATTAGCAGTAGTAGGAGTAGTACTGTTGTTATGTTTCTGTATAGTGCCAATGATGTTCTTGCTACCTTATTGACAGAGACGAGATCCTTCTCCAGAGGTATATATTTAAAGTGTCTTATATATCATGACTTTGTAAAAAGATATAAAGTGTCATAGTGAAGGAAGAGTATACATTTAAGTTCTTGAAAGCAAACTCAGTCAAAGTTACTGAACTTTTATTTGTTTTTGTGACCAATACTACACATTTTATATATTTTCAATATGAACCCCATATACTAGTCCAAGTTATCCCCCAAAATAGCAAACCTATGCAAGGCATTTTGTAGACTTGCCAAACAACTCACAAGTTTATAGAGTTTTGGAATTGTGTGAACATCTTGCATGTGTCTAGCAATACCATAGACTTGGCGTGGATTTCTGTCAGAGTTGTGGGTTGGTATTCTTTGCTGGCATGTTTGTATGCTGTCTTTGGGCCTGATTCGAAGGCTCTGGAAGTCAGCGGTAGTCTTTTAGCTTCAATGGGCTTTGATTTGGTCCACTGTCTTGCTTTCTAGTGCTAGCCATATCTGGCAGTATCACTGAGAAAATGGAAGGGGAAGTGTTCCTTTATTAAATGAAAGGAGAAAGTGCAGAGAAAAAATAATTTTATAGGATATATTTGCCAAATATTTTGTGTCCTTCCCCTCCACACATACCCCCCTGCACCAGATTCTGGGACCGGATTGTGTACAAAGGATAGCAATGAACAGGCAAGGTATATCATGTGGCTTGTTGTAGTAAGAAGCTGCTCTTTAAAAAAAATTTAAAAAATAAAGGACAGTCATATTAATCACTCAATTTTGTGATTACCATGAAATGCAGGATAAAAATTACAGTTTGGAGTTGTTGATGCAAACACTAATACACTTACCGACCTAACTAGGGACTAATCTTAGCAGGTGCTGAGTGACTGCTTAAGACCTAATATTTGCAGTTTAAAAAAAATCTGGCCTTTTCTTAAGTTTATTGACAAAATTGTTTTTAGAGCCAAGTCAATTAATCTATCCTTGGCTGTGGTAATTTAGAACACATAACTACCACCACCACTTCAATGCAACAAGAGTAGTGGTAGGGAGTTAAAATGCCCAGAAAGCCTACATTTGTTTCAATCTGTCACATTCAGCATGAGAATATATGGTGAAAGCACTGAGGAGTTATTGCATTCTGGGATTCCTAGAAGGGTGCCCTGGCAAATATTTCTACACACATGTTTGTCATATCTAAATTATTAAGCAATTGAATTTAGTAATAATGACCATGAATTAACCATCTGTCAAAGATAAGAAATGTCTACATTAACCCTCAGGCTGCCACAGATGCCTTTTATATGGTGCCCACATCATTCCTTTGGTTGCCAAAATGGAAAAATGGCAGCAGCCCAGAAGTTAACAGAGGGATACATTCCCTTTGGTAGTCTGAAAAATGATTGTTTTTTGCTAGGTTGTTTCAGCCAAACTTTAGAAATTGCCCAGGAGTTTGTTCTGTAGCTTGTTTGGATGGTAAGAAAGAATTATTTTTTTATGGTGCATATACTTTCTTCCATTTAAAGAATCAGGATGGTTGATTTTAAATGTTACCTGAAATGTGATGTGCATTCTATAAGGGAAGCGCATTTGGTATTCTCTTCAGGTTGTCCCTTTCTTAAGTTCAGCTCTTAGTCAATGAAGCAAATAAGCCTCTATAATGTAGGGTATCTGCACTTCCAAACAATGGAGCATATATCAGATACCATTTGGTGTATTTACTTTGCCACTCTGCCACTTCATCCAAAGAGGAAATTTAATCTAGTACTAACCACCCAGCACAAAGTTTCCAGGGGAATGAATGGACCCAGTCATTTAAAAATAGACAGCAAACTAATTGGTGATGTCTGCACTATAACTTTTTTGGCTCACTGATTTTACTTCAGGAGAACTTGTCTTCTCACACCTATTCCCTAACGTATGGACTTTCACACACAATGCTAACCTCCAGAAGGGTTCTCTAAATAGATTAGTAAAAATACTAATGTAATTGTATCACTGGTAAACAATGCACTCTGGGCTGAATGTCTAACAGATACATAATTATTAGACCTGGTAAAAAAAACGGGAAAAGCTTTCCGTGTGGAAGAATGTTCCTTTTTGTTGTTGGGAAAGTTTTTGTTATAATGACCTTCATAATTACATTTTTCCCCCTAATTGGGAAAAAATATATATTCAGCATGTTAGAAATGCATCTGGTTTCAAGGTAGCTTGATATCTTTGTTCCCACAACTGAGCTTTCTTTTAGTTTTTCCATCCTCCTGAGTCTTCCTAGAAAAATAATTGACTGCTTTAAGATTATTATGTCCTTGTACCCTTACACAGCCTTCTCTATAACATTTCAAAAATTTTAACAGCTTTTTTCTTATGACTTCTCTTGGAAAAAACAAAAGCAAGAGCTTCAGTTGGCTACAGTGTCTAAATATATTTCAAAAGTATTTCCATATTCCTGGCAGGTACAGTAAGTTCATTTATTACTAGTACCTGAAATGTGGGGGACAGTCTCCCCATCTGTTGCTCACAATAGCTAAACATAAGGTGCTTACAGAAGTTAAACTTTTTGTGTGATGGGGCCCCTGAAACCCCTCTACAGTCGTAACATAACAAACGTTCATGGCTGCAGAGTCCTTTTAAAATGGGCAAGCATGTGACAAATTAACCCTTGTTTAATCAGATATTAGCTGAAGGCACTCTAGGGCAGAACGCCTTATGGAACTTATGTATAGGTTCCCTGTGACGGTTTAATTTGGGTCATTCTACCTGCATCCCATGCACCTTTGCAGGGCTGGGCTGGTGCTCATGCGGGCGAGCACCAGCCCAGCCCCACCCCTGGGGCTGTCACAGAGTATCCTTCCTGTTCAGTCTAAGAAGAGCAGCATAGGGAGGGGAAGGAGTAGGGAAAGTACCCCTAGCAATATGATTGCACTGGGAGCTGGGGAGGGGGGAATCTGAGTTCCTCTGCCTCCTGGCACTGGCCTGGTGGGGTCTTGGAGGGAAGGCGGCCCAGACCCGTGAGTCAGAGGGGCTCAAATTTTCCCCATGCCCCACCTGCTGGTGCAAGCTTGTTGACAGCAGCCCTGCCTGGCTGCTGCACCAGGAGCTGAGATGTGGAGGAGGAATCCAAGCCCCTATACCATGCCAACCCAGCCTGGCTACCATAGGGAACCAGCCTGGGCCTGTAGGCAGAGGGAGAGGGTCTCAGATTCTTTCCCCACCCCATCTCCTGGCGCTGCAGCCAGGCAGGGCTGCTTGTCAACATGATCCTGGCCTCAGCTAGTGCATGGAGGCAATAGCATCCCGTGCCTCCTGGCCTTGGCTACTGCATGCAAGCTCTGAGCTGCCACCATCAAATGCTGAATGTTTCTTAAATTTGATTGTGCTATAACTTTAGGTGCTTTGTTTAAAGCACAAAAGTTAGTGTGATTGGAAGTGCCTTTTGATCACTTGTGTAAAGCACCCATAGACAGTAAGGCATCTCTAGTTTTGCTTAAGTTAGAGCTGGTGCAGGTGACAAGATGGCTGTAAAGTACCTCTCCATTATCCCTGAGTCTGAGGATGCCAGGGAATAAAAAAGCCACATAAATGCTCTAAGTTATGCTAACAGAAGAGATCACATAAACAAAACTACCCAAACTCAGCTGCCTGTGGGAGATAGCTCTGACTCCTTTTGCAGTCAGTGCAGCAGGATGGAGGGAAACTAGCTTAAGACTGAGATGATGCAGCCAGTAATTGCTCATAAAATGTTCTTCTTCTTTGTTGATATTCAAGTTTTATGGATACAAAGGAAGATTTGTGCATGCCTGGCAATTTCGTCATTTCTACATGGCTGTCCAGAAGATCCTTTCAAGTTCTGATCAAATCTATAAAACTTGTGTTAAAATATCTGTCTTTGATCTCATGTGGAATGTGGCAGTCAGAAATCTAGTACAGGACAAATTTTAAAACACTGGAAGTACAATCCCCTATGGTCACTAGAAGTTTGGGTGCTACTTTTTGTTTTATACAAAAAACTAGAACTCTTGGTTCCAAAATGATACCTTTTATTAGACCAACTAGGAAATCACAAGATTTTTGTGCTGTGTATTAAAAGGGTTCTCTTTTCCACTTTGTGTGTGTGTGTGTGTGTGTGTGTGTATGTATGTGTATGCATACATATATCCTACCTTTTTATTATATAAAACCAAAAAGTAGCACCCAAACTTCTAGTGATTGTAGGGGATTGTGCTTCCAGTGTTCCAAAAGTTATCCTGTACTAGATTCCTGACTGCCACATTTCACATAAGGTGAAACTAAGTAAGACTTTGTCCAATATTTCAGCAATATTCATGCAAAAGATCCTATGATGTTATACAAATTCATGAATTTATTCTGTATGATTTTATACCACAGAATACTGTATGATGCAGTCCCTAAAAATTCACCTTGTATTTCCATATTTTCTCAAACTTTTTATTTCCTGGAAATGGTCACCTTAAGTGAACAGCATTCTTTCTACTCTCCCTACATCTGCTATGTGTTATTTGGTACTGACCTCTGACCTTGAGATATTCAGCACAAGAATAAGACTTGCATCCTATTCGACTTCTTGCTCACACTTTAACTCCAAAAAATCAGCAGGAGCTGATGATTAGCCTATGCCAGGAGTAGAAATTGGTGGGATAGCATTGAGGCTATTCATGCAAATCTGTTCCATCTTCTTTTATACGTGTGGTAAATAAATGGCCCTAGTGAGTAAGCATGTTGGCAAAGTATAATGGGGACAAACTTCTGAACGAGGTAGGATTAGACTCTTCTGAACCAAAACAAAGTTTGTACTGACTCAGAGAAGGAAGAATTTGACAACAAAATATAATTCACTTCTTTTTTGGCTGTAGGTTGATCAGCATTGCATATCTGTAGAAATTACACCACTCTGTCATTGCTCCAGATCCAAATAGCAGTCCCCAGTACCTTTACTACAGTAATACCTAACTCCAAGACTAATTCTACTGACTTTAGTGAGATTACTCATGGACAAAGACTTTTCACTGTAAGAGTATCAATCTGACCCCAAATGGATATGCTCTTGTTGACTCCAGTAAATATAAATCTCTGCTTATATTCTCCCTGCCTACAAAGAAGCATTAGAAGTATTTATTTGGACCTTGCCAATTTGCCTGCCAAGAACAAATAATTTAAATGTTGGGAACTTCTCAAAGTAGAAAGAAAATCCTGCTTGTTTATTTTTCAACAGACTTTTTATAGTTTATTTTTCCTATAATTATGGAGATGTAAGAGATTAACCCTCTTACAGTTCAGTAATCCTTCAGCATATTTGACCTCTTGAATTATGCTCTAGTTGTACAGCACATCAGCTGGGTCATATGATGGACCTCCGGAATAGACTTCAGAGGTCTTCAGCAGTCTGCAAGAACTCTCATAGTACACCTCTGAGTTCTGCAGTTGCTTCTGAATCTTTGAAATGCAGACTTGAAAAATGGCAATGAAGTGCATTTTGCAGGCTGCTTGTAACCACTAGAACATGGCTTTCCTTGAGCCGTTAATATCACATGCTTTGTTTGCAACTATGTTGGTCCCTTCTGCAAGAGCTCAGTGTACCAGTGAGTCTGCCACTCTTATAAAGTGACGGATTCTTACCAGAAAAAAAGGTGTTCTGATGATGGTGATAAATCAGCACTTACTGAGATAGGGCTGCAAACATCCAGGAATACTTGTAAGCTTAATCAGCTATAGATATTTTTCTTAAATTGACTATGATTCTTCCCTTGCCAAGCTTACCTCTTTGCTCATGCCTTTATTTATATTTAGCATAATTAACAAGGGGCAAAAGAAGTGATGAAGATACTAATTATAGCATTAGAAGAGTGCAGAGCAACCATGTAAATGATGGTGAGGAAAAAAACTCCAAGGAACACATATTCAGAAATTAAAGTCCATGTAAAGTTTTTCCATTGTTGAGCTCCCTGTTCTGAATACACTGTCAGCCACTCAAGGATGAACACAAGATGAAAGGTTCTTTTTCCTTGTTGTATTCATCCCAGCATGCACAGGGTGCTTCTGGTATATATTTACAGTAGGCATCTTTTAACCAGCAGGCTAAGATACATCTCTTATAGGAGATGAGCTTCTCACCAAAAAAAATCTGTTCAAAAAACGATGTAAGGTGAAATGACAACAGTGAACATGTTGGAGTTATCCAAATGGATTGAGTTTGCACCTTGTTAAAAATCATGAAGTGTCTCTTGGCTCCCTCCTCACCCTGCCTATTTTAATAAGAGGTTTATTTAATTTGAAAGGCAGTTCTCCAAGTAGATGTGACTTCTGAACGTAATGTCATAGGTTTTTTTGCTTAGATAACATTCCTTAAATGTGTGCATTTTGTGATTTCTCCCTC
>NW_017728993.1:37313503-37342252 GCF_001723915.1 Gavialis gangeticus | reverse complement strand
GAAATCATTGTGGTGGAATTCTTCAACTTAGGTGTTATTTTATAACTTATTCATAAAAATTTTAGAAAGTCTGATTCAGCCCCAGGTATTCTGCTGTCACTCTTCTTTTTCTGTGTAATATTATTGCAAGTGGCCAAATACAATAACTTTGCCACTTGTTTGTCATGCCAGTTTTTGACCTAGGTCATTCCTTGGTTGTCTAAAATGATCCTTAACCGTATTTTACAAAGGCAGAACTGTAATCCAATAATAATTTTCTAGACAAGTGCTCCTCAGTTGCCACTAGGGAACAATAGCATCACTGTGCTGCTCTTAAAAGGAGTTTAAACTAAAAAGACACAAATTTCATATTCTTGCCTAATTTTGTTGAGAGTAAACCAAGAAAATAATATTTTAAATAATTGCATTTTGGCTCCTGAGAGATATCAGCATAATTGCACTGAGGATTCTTTTATTTTTTATGCATTTATTTATTAATAAAGAAGCACATTCCGTTTGTAAACCAAATGATTGGTCCAGTGGCACAAAACAATAATGCAATGAAGCCTCTAGTTCATTAAATTGGAATATAGGGATTGAATTACTAATTTGCATTGGTTTTAATTTCACATTATAAATTATACTATTCTAACATGTGGGAGAAAACATTTCCCATGACATTGGCTACCTACCATTCCAAGTAGTATGATTATATGGGACTCGGGGGATATGAAGCAGGGGGAGGCACCGAGGCTTCTGCATGCTGGTGTGGTTCCTCATGACTATCATGTATGTCACAACAGCCACAACTTTGAAAAATATTAATAACTATCACCAGCTTTTCAAAACTGTGGGTTTATAAAGGTGTTACTGCAAGGAAAGAAAAGTAGCTACTGGAATACCTCAATATGGAGGAAGAGCAGCCACAGGAAGGTCAGGTCACTGAAGAAATTAAGCTAGAGAGAGAGTTCATAAATCTTAAACGGTTTCAGTTCATTTCTGTATTATCTCTTCTCATCTTTTCCCTTCATATCTCGCCCGCTTTTTATTCCAGATAAATACGCTTCAAAAACCCTGTCTTCAGTATTTTGAATCCTATTGTTAACTTCTCCCATTTTCTAGTGTTTTTATTTCCCTTCCTTAACCATCTCAAGCTGCTTTAGAAACAAATGGAAAACCCACTTGAACACAAGGCATTCCATCCAAAGATACCAGACAAACTGGATTCTTGCTCTTGACTCTGCTCACTAGTGTGAAAGAGGTGGGAGTCAGAGCTGGCCTTAGGGAAAATGGTGCCCTGAGCAAACTCGTATTTTGGCATCCTCCCCAAGTTGGCAGCACAGCTGCAGGCAGGCAGGGGCATGGGGCACAGTCCAGGGGGAGGCAGAGCAGCATGGTGCACCAGGCAGGTGGGGTGGCCAAGCACCACTGCTGCCACCCGTGCTGCGCAACTTGACTCCTCGTGCGTGGAGGTGCAGGATGTGCTGGGCTGGGCACTGCTCGTTCTGCAGGGTGGGGCAGTGGGAGAGCGCTGCTGTGAGTGTGGGCACCCCCCTGACCACAGCACCCTGGGCAGTTGCCCATGTCACCCACCCTTAGGGGCTAGTCTGATTAGAACTTCCTTAGTTCAAAGTTAACCTCTTTGGTAAAGATGGGTCAATCTTCTGAGAATTGACATCAACATGGTGTCCTGCTTTTTTTTTTTATAGCATTCTGCTGTTTTGTTCTGACCTAGAAAGAGACTCGTTTTTGAGTAGCAGGAATATTTAACAGAAATCTTCCTCATATTCTTTGGGGAAATATTAGGTGATCTTCCCATTTATAGGTCACTCATAAAATATGTTTCCTCTTCAGAAATAAATCATGAATACTTATCAGTTGCATGTTGATTATGTTCAGATTAGACAACTTTTGCAAGGTTTTGAGGGTTGCCACTGTAATATTCAAACAGATGAACATCTCCACTATTAACCCTAAGGAGAAGCACTGAGAAGGCATGAGACTGATGATGAAACAAGAATATCACAAGTAAAATGGCATATGAAAGCTACCATTGCAATGAGGTTATTTTAAATGGCAAGAAGGTTGTCTTGCTAGCACACATGTTCTTTCCTTTTCTATTTTTTCATTTGTTGGATCTGATTATGTTTAGGCTCAGTTAAAAGGCTTAAATTTGCAATTCTTTCATTGCTCTATAGGAAAGGGAGATTCAAACGTCTTTGGTAGTTAGACAAATGGGGCCAGTCTGGTTAAATTCTAAGCCACACAAGGATTGCTGAGCTTTCGCCTCCCAGTGAAATCATCAGTAGGAGATTATAACCTGTTGGCACTGGATTTTAAGACCTCTTGTTTTCTTGCAATGAGAAATAAACTTACAATCGGGTCTGACTCCAGCTGTATCAGAGGTAAGGCAACTGCTTTATCAATTCTAGAGATCCAGAGGTAGCTGGCAAGTGGAACATGGGTTTTTTTAAATATAAAAAAAATAACAATCTAGATGACATGACTCTGCACATCTTATAAGTAAGTACCGAGGAGGAGACAACTATGCTTATGCAGAACCAGAACAGTAAAGTCAGGACTGTTTCAGGAAGATCAGATTTGGAGATTTCACCTAGGACTTCTCCTGCAGCAGCCCTTTTTACCCCCTGCCAGAAATTTTACTGGCAACAGTTCTGACTTTGTTGAAATATAATGCCCTGTCTTTGCTTCTCTTGTGCATTTCAGTTTGTAAGAGAGGCACCACCCTTATTTTCTGCCTTTTCAAAGATAGATAGTTTGTGGGTTTTTTCCAGTTATTAAACCGACTCTATTGCTGATCAAACTGTAAACAGATTTTAAACCGGGGTGGGGTGATGATGTGCTTGGAGTTGGCTTTGTGTGTACATCTTGGGTTCATGACAGAGTTTTCTGAAGCCACTGTTTATGAAGGATAATCATTTTTTTTCTCTAAAGTCATATCTAGTGCTACAAAGATCCATGACACTTTTTTGAATGCTTTATCTCGGCAAAGCTGCATGATATATATTTTCTCTTGAGACTGATGGTTAAACATCATAAAACTTGATTATTTCTGAAGGCTCAGAGAAGCTCCACAGTCTCAAGTCCTCATTTTAAGTTGATTGTCCATAGTGTATTTGAGGCTCATCTTTTTTGTGACTTATTGGCTCAAAGAATATTTAAGACCATTTTGCATAAAATGAAAACTATAAATTCAAGAAAGGTGCCAATTAGCAAACATGAACCCGCTTCTGAAGTAGTAAAACTATTGTTTTCATTATAAATCTACCACTGATGTGTTTTTAATTTTGTTGGGAAGATGGTACTAATATGTTTTATATTTATTTTTCTGGTCAATAAAACTTTTAAGTTAGTTTTCTTACTAAATGCCCATCTTTCTCCTAGGGTTTTTATACAGAAGATCATCCAAGATGCAAAGTTTGTACAGCTGAGGTAAGTCACTCAACTGTTTTGTGCAGGTCTTCACACATGGTACTGGATTAATGCAGAAATTAACCATTTATAATCCAAGTAAAATATATAATGGTCTATATAGTTGTCTTTATTTGTACTGAAGCTCATGCAGTTTAAATATATGGTACATAGAAACTAGTAATACTCTTAGCAACATTAGTGTTTGTTGATCATTTTCAGTCTACATATCCATATGAAAAATGTAAATATCTTGGTGACCATTTCTTTACCAAAGAACAGGCCTCTCGCCTAAATCTCCTGTCTCCGCTCTCAAATGGCATGCTATAGTGAATCTCTTTCCTCTACTGTGGTACTTCTTGTAAGATCCTTCTGCTCTTTGTGGATATATTCAGTGCCGCTGCCTACTTCATTCCGTTGGCTCCTGGTATAGACAAATATAAAAGATGCCCTTTTCTTTCACCTTGAGGCAATTAATTGGGTTGATCTGCTCCAATATATTACAAGGCCTGTTGCTCTTTCTTTAATCCAGGAGCAATGAATTGAACTGCTAGGAGAGTAACTTTACTTTGCGTTGCACTTTTTTTTAATTGTATGCTATTGTGTTCTGTTGTGCTGTTGTTTTCTGAAGTAAATTACTTAATTAAAAACTTCAGAGGTGTGTCAGTAAAGAAAAGCTGATTTTATAAGAGTAAGAAATTAATTCAGATGAGCTCAGATGAAACTACATGAGCAAGCTGACAAAGATAGATAGTTTCAGTGTTTTTCTTCGTCCTTCAACCAAAGCTTGCCAGAAAGATATCATCAAATTATAAGTATTTTTCTCATGGAGATGACCTCTCCTTGAACATTCATATGGGGCCCAGTGCTTTGAAAGGCTCCTGGTGACATCAGTTGTATCAGGCTTATCTTGGGGACAGTGACACTGTTGATACCTGCTCGTACTTATCCAAAGTAATCCTTCTTTGTGTATCAATATAAGCTATAACTACCACTTTCTTTTTACCTCCATTATTATCTTTTTACAATTCCCCATGCCCACCCAACTACTGTCTCCTAGTTGTTCCTTTGAAGGCTCTCACTGAGGATCAAACAAAGCACTGGTGTGTGGCATAAAAAATTATTGGAGTGTATTGGGGATAGGGAGATCTGTGAATACAGTGAAGCCACTTTGGATGAGGACCTAATGTTGAAAGTTGTGGCAAGAATAGAATCATAGAATTTAGCATCAGAATCCAGATGTGGCACCTGCACATCTCAAAATGAAGGAGCTTATTGATGTTGCTCTTCTTCTGCATGTGCCTGTGTCAGATAGTCCTGAATGAATCCATCCAGTGAGAAGGAAAGAAGGAGCAGTGCATGTTGGGTAGTAGCCAACGACCCTTCCCCCCACACACACACAAAAAAGCACCTAACTGTTGACAGATAAAAGAACAAAAAGGGGAGAAAGGAAAGTCCTAATGCAAAAGTTCCCTCAGAGTCGGGGTAAACTGGAAACAAAACCTGAAGGATAGCTTATGAGTAACAGGTGGAATCTAAATGATAACACTGAAGTAAATCAAGACCAAAGCTCTAGTAATTTCTGATATAATTACCACTCTGAAATTGGCACACTGACTTGCTTGCATTTTTACTGGGTACTGTTCTATGTGCTTGAATAATATCACAATATTTAAAACATTTTTTTAAAACCTGACTTTGTAGCGTGCTATTACAATTTTAGCTCCAAATATTCATGAATAACTTAAGTTTTTATGTAAGAGAATCCAGCCAATAACATCTATTACAATAGGTATGGTGCAAATCTATTGGATAAAATGCTGTAAATTTGGTAGTTGCCTTTTTTTCCTCACATTTTAAAAACATACTTGATGGCCTCAGTACCACAGTTATGAAAGCCACTCTTTGGTTCCATCACATCTACTCAATCCTTTTGCTTTACACTAACTGGCAGCAGACTTTTTCCTAGTCACAAAGCAGTTTTCTCATTCAAATAACTCCTCAGCCTTCCAAGGCCGCTTCCTTGGTCTCATCACAATCATTGTGACAGTTTCAGGTAAGAGTATTTGGTGGGTCCTGCTCAAGGGTTTATTCTTTTTTTGTATGTTTACCTCACCTGACATCTCTTTCTTGGGTGTCATAGTGATTGTTCATCTGTATGTTGAGTAAAGCTGAGATGGATTGTTTCGTCTACATGGGAAATAGGTGTGTGTGTGCATGCAAGCATGTCTATGTAAAATTAATACTTCAGTGTCAAGAGAGCCTTTTTATGAGACGATTAATAAGTTGCACAGCAAGTAAAACCTCAACATAAAACGGTACATGTATGGATATATTTTAAGGCTGAAAGCCTTACTATTAAAATTGCCTGCCATTTTCTATTAAAAAAGAAATGTTGCTTACAATTGTGACAAACTTTAAGCATTTGGCCAGACATACTCCATTTTGGATACCTTTCTCAAGCTGAATTAGTTTGGAAAATTTTGGCCAAAATGGTTTTGAGAACTACACTAGGAAAAAAGTATGTGCTGCATGTGCTTAAGAAGAACAAACAAATAAAAACATTTCTTCCAAATTTTCCTTGAGAAACTCTGGCATTTTCACACTTCGGAGCAGAGACTTGAAATTTAGGTGGAAGGTAGCTTTTGTGTCAGGATTCTTACTGTTCCTGTAAAAGTCTAGCTGAATTTGGCCAAGTTACAAGCCTTTGAAAAATCGGTTGTTTGCACATAATCCATATAGACTTCTTAGGTTTTAGCAGATGGATTTCCTGAAGGTTCTGTTTGCACTGAGCATACTGCAGCCTGAAGCTGAACAGCACTTTCCCTTTAACTGCTAACCTGGGATGTAGCAAACTGAGCCAGATTAGGTCTAGGCACCAAGGCTAAGTACAGGCAGTCAAAAGGCCTGAGGCTGAATCAATTCAATCTTTTCAGGTAGTTTAAACTGTGTGGATTAAATTGATAAGCAAGTGAACAGACATTCACTTTTGATTCCAGAAATGTAGCCCAGGCCAAAAGCTAGAAAGTGCTAGATCATACCTACACGCTCAACTAGACCATGCAGTTTGGGTCAAGGCTAGCCCACCCACCCCTGCATTTCTGGATTCAAAAGTGAGTGTCTGTTCACTTGTTTATCAATTTAATCCACACAGTATAGCGTACCTGAAAAGATTGAATAGACAGTACCTCCAATATTCAGTCAGTCGTCATCAATGAAAGGGGAGAGCAACTGCACCACTGCACCCTGCCCCTGGGGAGTATGGAGGAGGAAGCGGTCAGATTTAAATGCAGAGGCTAAGAGAACCAGACCTAAACAGGTTTTGGAGAAAAGATCAAGGAGACTGGAGATGGATGTTGCCATGGAAAGAGGGAAATTCCAACTAGAAGTTGCAGTGGGACTGCCTAAGCAAAAGGAGGAGCAGAAGGAAGACTGGAATTGCTTGGCAAGGATGTGAGGGCTGAGAGCTAGGCAGTTTAAATTACTTGGACAAGAATAGGAGCTGGTATATGTAGGGTGGTGGAGACTTAGATTGGACAAGGAGTTGTGAGAGAAACAGAGATTACTGGATTAGGGTACTAAAGCTGGGAGCCTGTGAGGGGGAAGTGAGGGAGACAGGAGACAGATCTGATGAGCCAAGAAAGATGAGCTTTTTGACACACTCTCACAATATTCTCATTAAGGCTAGGGACAAAAAGCCTGAGCCTGAATTGATTCAGTCTTTGCAGGTTAGTCTAATCTGGCTAGGCTAAATCACTTTGCAACTGCACAGACATCTCAGATGTGCAGTCACATGCCTGCAGTGAATCATGCTAAATGCTGGGAGGTGCTAGAGCAGCCCTCCCTTCCCTTCCACAGGGCTGAGCTGAGGGGGGCATGGCCAGGCCACAGCAGGATTAAGGAGGGGTTCTCCCCCTCTTTGATAACAGCATTTATCAGCTCTGTTATTGGCATTAATCACCGCATCAGAAAACAAAAAGCATCTCTCATTAGTTCAAGCTCTTCTTAAACAAAGAAGGAAGGGAGGGACATTACCAGCTGAGCTGTTGATTAGCTCCAAAAAGCACAAAGCTGACACTGCTGTCTGCCAGGTAATGCTGAGGTGTCTGTGTGAGGCAGAGGGGAGGGGGAATCCCTGCTTAGCGGGGAGTGGTGGAGGGGGGAACAGCAGGAGGAAGCCAGGCAGATGCTGCTGTGCCTGCAAGTCTCTGCCAGAGTTGCTGCCAGGGAGCAGAGAGCCCCACCCAGCCTAGAGAGCATGCTGGGATGCTGGGGGAGTCTGATTTAACTTAGACCAGCAAGGAGTATGGGATAGATATTGCGTAAATCAGTTTGACCCCAAATAGTTAAGTCTGATACTGCATTCAACCAGTTTTATCTCAAACCGGTTTCAGCCATTTTAAAGCCGGTTTATGTGCATTGAACATCTGTCCACAAAACTAATTTATTTGTTTGTTTATTTTTTCTAATGTGTGACTTTTTTTACAAAATTCCACGACACACCTATTAATTTCTGATGGCACACCATTGCGCTGTGGCACACTGGTTGGGAAACACTGACATAGACCATAAGCTGAATAAGAGCAAACAGTGTGCAATACACTGGGTTGCATCAACAGGTGTGTCACTTGAAAATCAAGGGAAGTGATTCTTGTCCTCTATTTGACACTGGTGAGGCCTCGCCTGGAGTACTGTGTCCAGTTTTGGGCCCCACACTTCAAAAAGGAGGTGGATGGTTTGGAAAGAGTCCAGCAGAGAGTGACAAAAATTATTAGAGGCCTGGGAAGCAAGACTCATGAGGAAAGACTGAGGGAAGTAGGGTATTTAGCCTGGAGAACAGAAGACTGAGGGGGGATTTGATAACAGTGTTCAAATGCCTGAAGGGAAGTTATGCACCTCTGATGTAGATAGGTTTTTCTCTGTGGCTGCAGTGAACAGGACTAGGAGCAATGACCTCAAGTTTCAGCAGGGGAATTTAAATTGGAGATTAGAAAGAAACTTCTGACTATGAGAGTAGTCAAGCATTGGAACAGGCTATCTTGACAAATCATTGAATCCCCATCCTTTGAAGTTTGCAAGAGTAGGTTAGATAGACATGTGGCTAGGATGATTTAGTCAGGGATGATCCTGTCCTGAGCAGGGACCTGGACTAGATGATCTTGCGAGGCCCTTTCAAACCTACTTTCCTATGATCCTATGAGATAAATGGCTAAGCAAGGAGGCTGAGGTGCGAAGCACCAGAGTGGAAAAGTAATTGGACTAGGGCAGGACAGGGAAAAGATGGGAAAAAAGGAGTCAAAGTTGTGTGAGAGGGAAGGTATAGAAAGGCCAGTAAGCACTAGAGAACAGTCCCTTCCAGATCTGGGGATGGAATCTGCTGTTTCTGAATCTTACCATTCCTTTGTGTCAGCAAATATCTATGAATCCTACTGTCAGAGTGTGTGAGTCATCTCCCTCTCATGTTGGTTCGTGTAGAAAAAAGGTAGTCTGCTGTAACCATTACAGCAGCCCTTACTGTATTTGCTCACGTGGCAGAGATCTGAGTGGTGCATCTGAGAGTTTCAGCCCTGGTAATGAGCCATGTGGACATCAGCATGATTTGCCATGATGCAATTGAGCTATTTTTTAATCTGTACTTTTAAAACCCAGGTAATTACATCCCAAAAATAGTATTAAGATTGCATTTGGAAGGTAGAAAACACCAACATCCAAGCAGTTTGTGAACAAAATGGATGGGGCTTAATTAATGAGCAACTCAATTCAATATTTTGTTTAGATATTTCAAATCCAGTAGTCTGTTTTCCGTTCCCTTCAGTGAGTGGCTCCAGGTCTTATTTACTGCAAACTATTCAAACCCCTCTCTGAAGACAGAATTATTAATTTCCTCATGGGCTTTTCTGTGGTGCTTCAGAACTACAGTATCTAAATGCTCCACAAACACTAATGAATTTATTTTCATAACACTCCCCTGGATGAGTGGGGATTATTATCCCATGCTGTGAGAGATTTAGGTCAATATTTTTAGTGCCCTATCTGAGATGTATGTGTGTAAATGAATTTGTCAGGATCCTTGGCACTAGGATTATTGTGTGTTCAAAGCACAGTTCCCATTGTCTCAGCCATCAGCATTTTTGTGAATCAGACACCCAAAAAACTAGCTACATACAGTTAGTGACTATCTGTGAAATGTGTAACTTAAGCAACTTGCCCAGCATCATACAGGAACTCCATGGCAGAGGCATGGATGGACTCCAAGCTCAACATGGCAGCTTTCAACCACTGGACTGTCTTTTCTATTCTTGTAATCCCCTGCCATTATGAACCTTTCACACTTTGTAACAAATGGAGCAGTGGCCTTACAGAAAACCTCTTGCCACACTGCATAGATATAATTTTTCCCTGTAACAAATCTGTCTTGTGAACTGAAAGAGGTGTGGGTCCTGTAGGAAAAAAATAGTATGTGATAAGAGTAAATAAAAACAGTATCATAATTAATACATGTAAGGAGTAAATTACAATAACAGAGGCGGTCTTAATTCTGACTTTTCCTAGTTTGGTTTTGTAGCCTTAGTATAGTGACCCTTAATGTTGATTTTTATATGTGTAAGGTAGGCTGGGAGTGAATGGGAGGAAGCAAGGCCTTCATACTATCTTTTTGCACCATGGGTGGATCCAGGATCATGATGATTGGGGCACCCACTTTGACTGAGTAGTACAAATGCAGTGAAGCCAAAAGGCGTATGGCCACAATCCCTTGCTGTGATCCTGGATGCCAGTGAGCTCTCAGAGCTCACCAGCATGTCACCCCAGCTCCGACTTGGAGCTTGGTATGTTCTGTGAGCTCTATGAGTTCACCAGCACAGAGTTGACCCAGAATCCTTGCATAGGTCTGGAGCCTGCTGCTGTTTGCTTTTCCCTTTGCCTGATTCTGCATCTAGAAGAAGGAGATGAGTGGCAGCAGCAGGCATATTTAGCCCACTGCCACCTGTCCCCTCCTTTCTATTGCTGCAGAAATCAGGGTGTGGGGAGAGGCAAACAGCAACAGGCTCTGGAGCTGAAAGGGACTCTGGGTAGACCCCACACTGGTGAACTCATAGAGCTCACAGTTCATGCAGAACCCGCATCAGGAGCTTCACTGGCATGCTGGTGAGCTCTGAGAGCTCACTGTGCATGCAGAGCATAGTCAAAGGAAGGTGTGACTGTGCCACTGCACCCCCTGTTGACCTGTCCCTTTTTTTACACCAGTCAGTAATAGCTATGAAGATGTATTGGAGTAGAAGGTGGTACAAAAGGAGAATAGACAGGGCACAGCATAGACAGTGGCACAGATGGCTTTGTATATGTGTCTGTATATAAACCAATTATTCTCAACCAGGGTGCCAGTCTTTAAAATGCAGCAGGAGGTCAGAACCTCAGTGGGTGGAAACAGCTGATCTAAGTTCAATGAAGCTTTGCTGACTGAGGATCTGGCTGGTGTATTTAGTGGTGCTTACAACTTGACCTGGAGAGCATCCTCAGTGCTAAGAGGAGTTAACTCTGGGAGTACCAACATGAGCAGCAATATCCCTATATGTGACTGGAATAAAATAGAGATTCATAGTTGTATTCTTTCTGAGCTCTTTGCAATGGGGAAAAAAACAGCTTTAGTTCATAACCCATAAGTGCTATGATGATGATGGCAGTGATGATGTGAAGAAAAACATGAACTAAGAGTTGAATTTCAGCTTGTGTAGAATATGAGCTTATCATAAATATTGGATTGAGCTCTTAGTTAGATAATGGTTCTATATAAATCTTGGAGTTGATAATCACAGTGACACTTGGGGGGTGTCACTCATCTAGAATGTAACAGGAATGCAATTTGTTCACTAACTTTGTTTCTGGTAAGTGAATTTAATGTTTTTGTATTTTGCAGTTTACTAAAATGCTAGTGGTTTGTTAAAACAGAACATTAAATTGACCTGTATACCTATGTCACAGGGCTGTTGTGAAGATTAATAATTAGATAATGTTTGTAAAGCACTTTTTATAAGTGAGAAGTGCTATAAAGTGCTAAGTATTATTATTACAGCATGATAAAGATCACAAAACACAAGTGAATTAGCTCTAGGTTTAATCCTTATAAGGCAAAGCATACCAGGGGCAAAATAACATTGCAGTTATTTTTCTTACATCCAGCACTTCATTAACTACCACATAGGGTTATATAACTCTGTGAGAGTCTAACTTTGTAAAGTTTATAATCATAGCAGAAAAAGTTCTCACGGGTTTTGCAGGCAAGACTTGTGTGTGTAGCCTTTAAGGTCACACAGAGTTCCTCCAGCTATGCAGCACTAACCTCTCCAGTCACATGTAGGGACATTGCTGTTCACATTGGTTCTTCTAAAGTTAACTCCAGCATTAACATGCTCCCCAGGTCAGGTTGTGAGCACCACTAAATACACCAGCCAGATCCTCAGTATCAGTCAGCAAAGCTCTACTGAACTTAGACCAACTATTTACACCCACTGAGGTTCTGGCCCCTGCTGCATTTTAAAGCTCTCACAAAATTTTCTTTCACAACACCCTTCCCACAATGCTGTCTCTACTAAATCACTTTCTTTCCTCAAGTTCATTCTGAGGATAGAAGACAAAAAGCCTTCCTGCTGAGTCCATCACTCCATCTTTGGACTGAACTCGAAGCTTTCAGGGCTTGAGAAAATTCAGTCAATTCCCTCCCTCCTTTTATTGCCTATCTGTTGCTGGCAGCTTGCTACTACTACTGTAGTCATGAGTTTTCCTGAGTAATGACCCAGAGGACACTATTTTCTTAATGCACGTCTGTTGGCCTTAGACATACCTATGTTCTCTGCATTTCATAGACATTGGGGCTAGAAGGAACCTTGTAAGATCATCAGGTCCAGCCTAGGATCAAAGTCAGCTAGGACCAAAGATTGCCAGCAAGATAAGCATCCAAATGTTTCTTAAAAGTGTCTAGAGTAGGTGCTTGCACCACCTCTGGGGGGAGTATAGGCCACAGCTCTCTCCCTAGGAAAGTCCTGAGCCACAAAATTGAAAAGCAGCCTCTATTGCCTAATAGAGCTACATGATATTTTGGGGAGAAGAACTGAGGAGTCACCCCCCTAAACAAGAATGGTGTCAATATGTAAGGGGTGGTCATGCAGCCACATAATCAAGAAACATGGTGCAGATTGGGGTCAAGGGCTGAAGCCTCTTTTCCAAGAATAGTTAGAGGTTGGAGCACTGTTCCAGAGATTCATATAGAGCTTCTCCCCAAAGAAGTCTGTGTGGAGAAAATATCACTGAAGTCTCTTCCAAACATGCAGTGTTGACGTTGTTGTTGAATTGAGAAGAGAATATGCTCACCTCTGCAACAGAGATCTTATATGGTTCACCCATTGCTAGTCCTTAACTACTGTGTCTCTCCCATCTGGATTTCTCCATTCCTAGGCTGCTTGATTTTTTTTTTTCCTGCTCTCTAAGAACAATAGGTATTAGGTCTGTCTCAGGTGCACAGTCCTGGGACACAGGCTGCCCCTTTATAATAGTTCTCCTTACTGCTGCTGCAGAAGATGCTTTCACTCAAAGGTATACCCTTCACTCTTTCTCCTCCTTCACCAAGAATAAATAGAATTAAAAGCAGCTATCTATATAGCATTATAGAAACTACAGCTAATACATGCAAACACAGACACAGGCATAGAGCAGCTTTTAAAAAATAAAACATTTATCCTAGCAGTGTATGCTTCACTGCAGTGCATGTTCTAAACATAGGAAATAGCATCGTAATGTTATTATGACACTGTTTACTTTTTAAAGATGTCAAGTGTGCGTTAAGATGTCAGAGCTCATGGGAATTTTAGTGAGCACAGGAGAGGAACTTGTGATCATAGTACCAACTGGCACCAACAATGTTGGGAAAGAAATGTGTGAATGTGAAGTCCTAGTACCTACATTTGGAAGAATCAGTAATTCCTGAGTGCAGAGATTCTCTGGTAGCTAGCTTTCTGTTATGTTTCTGTTTTCACATACTAGGTCAGCTCAATGGGGGGATCTTCAGGATCTGCAGGTCTGGGTAAGAAGATGGTGAAAAAGCCCATAGAGAAAAGATAAGCTCCACCTTAACCAAATTGGAACCAGCTGACACACAACACTGACAAGGTTTGGGGGGATTATTTATAGTAGAACCTGGGGGAAAGCTGACAGGTGGTGAGGAGCAGTCAGGTCGGACAAAGACATCTGCTAGGGATGTCAGTAATACAAAGGTAACTCTGTATCCAGTAGTAAATGATAGGGCAGAAATTACAGCTGAACTGGAGAAGGGAAGGTCACAGAGGCATATTTCAGGAAAGTAACAATGTGTCAGACAAAGGAATTAAAAAAAAATAGGCATGCAGCCAAATGCAAAACCTCTATATCAACAAGAGAAGAGTAAAAGCAAAATAGGTGAACTAGAATGTCTGGCAATGGAAGAGGACTGACCTTGACATGAGGCATAATGTGGACAGAAGAACGGACTGCTCTAATATAGGGTTATAGCCTAGAACAGAACCGTGGAATCCTGTTACACCTGACAATTAACTGTGCAGAACATCCATAGAGTTTGGGGAGTTTCACTCCACGTAAAGATTTCATAAAATCTAATGAGGTGACATTTCTGGATGGAAAGATCTATATAATAGTTTGACAATTTATGCTGTCATTCCTCCAGTGCTGTTGTCTTACATGTGTACCGAGGTCACTTAAAGCTTTGGTTGGGTGCCCTTTGGTATGAAGCTGTCTTTAAATCAAAACAAATAAATCCCAAAACGTGGATTTACAAAATAATTGAGCGTCACCTGGTCAAGAGGGTGCATATTGAGGACCTAATTCTCTTTTATGCAGAGGCCTCTTCACAATTTTGCTCTGACATGTATTTGATGCCAGAGTATGAAAGAATATTAGTGCCATGAGAATCAGGACTTAAGTGTACATTTGTACACAAAAATCAAAGAGGTAACTGAATCTAGTTAAACTGTAATGGGTTTCAGTAACCTACATATAAATTGTCATCTGTCACAACAGGATGAGATTTAGAGAAACAATTTCTTGACACCTCAGATGATTTGTTTCTTGGACTAGCTAGTTCTGCAAGACACAGTAGACGAGTATTCTCGTAGTAGTCGCATAGGAATTGTTTCAAGGTAATTACAGTTAGTAAAACTGGCCACAATAAAATTAGGCTTTATGTCTTCAGGAGAGATTTTTTTTGCACAGAAAACTACGCCACTCAAGTTCTCTTGCGGCAGCATAATCTGCCACAAGTTTGCTTAAACCAGTTCTAAGTGGCATAAGACAAATGTACTGGGCTGGAGAATTTGTCTCAATCTTCAGCTCTGTTTTATCACTTTAAAAAAATAGAGCAGAAACAGAAGTCCAAAGGTGGATAATGAAAATGATTAGTCATAAAAAAGACTTCCATAGAAGGAGAGATAGAAGAGATTTGGGCTGTGAAGCAGAGAAAGGTCTGCAAAATGATGAAATGGATAGAGAGGGGAAATATGTTTAGGAATGGATATGCAATGACATTGATGAGCAACAAATTGATACACAATTAACATATGGAGATAATTACTACAAGATATCATAGAAGCCAAGAGCTGAGCGTAATTTAAAAAAAAAAGACGAGACACAGAATAATGAGAGAGTCCATAGGTAAATTGGGTAGGATAAAATAATAAATTAAGGCTGTATAACCTCTGGGCTTTAGCCAACCACTAACAGATGGGGACTGGGAAGTAACTTGACAGACAAAATGGTAATTCCCTAATTTGCACTACAAGTTTTTCTAAACTTTCCTCTGGAGCAGCAGTAACTGGTCAGTGGATACTGTTCTGGTCTGAGCTGATATGAAAAATTCTGTGTTTCTTTGTGTGTATTCCTGTGACGGGGCTGAAAAGGGGATGTGGCAGGAGTATGCTGCCATTCAGTGCTACTGGGCCACCAGAATGCACTCTAGAAAACTTCTAGCTTGTACAAGTTAAAGTATTCCTGTGACTGCTCTAACATCTACCCAGGTCTGGCACCAGCTCCAGGTTTAGAAAGGGGGAAAAAACTGCTTACCTTTGCTTCCTTTCCTCCTCAGCTCAGTCATGGGTTCTGTGGAGCTGAGGATGCAAATCCTAGATTCCTGACATCCTACTGCATTTTCTGTCTTCATTTTGTCCAGAGAAGTAAACTTATCTGGAAAGCATATAATATGATACATATATTCCCTCAAAGTGGGAACCTTGTTAAATATAATGGTGGTGGATTTTTTTTTCTGTACTTTCCAAGGACAATATATTTAATTGGATCTGTTATCACTGTTTAACTCTCTGGCTGCTGTATTCACCTCTAGGTGTTGTCTTACTGTATTTATATGGCAGGCAAAGTGGAAAAACAGTAGCAGCCACTATGTCTATCTTGCCAATATGACAGGAAAGAAGCTGCTGCTTCTGCAAAGCCTCCTTTTCATACTTTATATCACTAAAAGTAGCCGGTTAATTAGATTCCATGGTTACTGCTATTGTAATATGTGCTTATTTGAAGTGCAAAGATAATCATCAATTGTACACTCTTGACTACACTATTAATGGTTTCAATACCCACATTGTGTTTACATTCTGCATTATAACGAACACTTAGCCATTGTGGTTTTTAACATGTAGTAATTCAGTGAATACTGTCTCCATGTAATGCCCTTGCCATTTCATTCTGCGGTATTAAGTGTTGTTTTTCCTAGCAAGGTCTTGAAATGTGGGGCATTATGTATGAGTTATGCTAATTTGTTAGGGCAATGAATACATTAATTTCATTAGTAAATGGCCTCAAAGCAATAATTACCAGTGTAGGTGTGTCAGAAACGATCATGTTCAGTTTTGCCAGTTAATTATTAAGATTTTGTTCTGAGGGACCCAGATTTGACATCCAGCTTCAATTTAGCCATAAATAAAACTCTGAAGCATATAGGGATGAAGAAATCAAGCCAAGAACTTGTTTTGCTCATACATGTTACTACTTTTTGTCCAATTGTGACTGCCAATAACATGCCAAAATAATTAGTGTTGGTGATGTGAGGTTTATGCTCTACCCCCCCCAAAAAGCACATCATAATGAAAATAGCAATTGCACTTCCTCATTCTTCACATCTTTCCTTATGCTACAATATGTTGAATTATTCAATGGTCGCTTTTCTTGCTAGCATGGTATTAAATTTGAAATGGCTACAGTTTATCATTAAAGCTGAAGGGTTTTTTAAATAGAGTTTACTTCTAATAGCTTAATTAGGTTTCTAAGTTATATCCTTGCACTCCTAGAGCCTTACGTGGCTAACACTGTAAAGAAGACTAATGGTGGCACCTGTGCACCTGGATTATTTTCCGTAAGTGTGACATTATTTTTAATTAAAGTGAACCAGTTGGAGCCATCTAATAAAGCCCTCTTCACTAACAGGAAGCTCACAACTGAATTATTTTCCAGGGAATGTTGGGAAACCTAGTTTGTTGTGCTCTTATCCATACCTTGTGAAAAGTAATAGCTTCCCCACCCCCCAGCTTTTTAATCTGTGAACCATTTTGTAAGAGACAGTCCTTCCCTTTGACCACCCGTCCTTTTCCCCTTCCATTACCTACTGCTTGTTTCACATTGTTTTCACACAGTGGATTACAAGAGATCATTGAAGAATGATGTTGAGAAAACAGAGCTGACCAGTTGATAATGATCCTCACTGCTGGCTTTAGCTAACATGCTGCTTTGCATTCCAACCCCCTCAGGAAAATGGGCTCATCTATTCTGTTTCTCACCCCAGGTCCCCCACTGGAGGAAACCGACAACCCAGGCAATAGCTATGACTCTTAGAATCTCACTGCTTCCGCCATAACATTGTATGTCATGTTTGGGACCCCAGCAAGGTTCTTTGGACCTATAGTCTATCATTAGATCAGTAATAACTCTATAATCTGCAGCATCTGCCTTTAGACCTTGTGTAATTTCAAGAAAGTTCAGTGTATCCTACCTGATGGCTTCTTAAATTTACAGATACCAAGATTATGGCTTGTAATTATGGCTTCATATTTTTGCATTCAACTCTTTCCATTGGTCAAGTTGGCTTGCAGTGGCTGGTTATTCTGGCCAGAAGTAACACTCTGCTCTTGGTGATCACACAGTAAGCTAGGCAGGCTAGGTGTGTTGCTTATTCACTCTGGCCCCAGTCTTGATAAGAGAGGACGTCCTGTGTTGGTGCTGAGCACTTTCATCTATCACTGATTTCATTGCGAGTGGCAGCATATGTAGGCTCTGGGAAACCTTTTCTTTGATGGTATGATTTCATGTAATATTACAAGATACAATAAAATAAACATGAGTGTACCAGGCAAATGGCAGAGCTTGTAAAGGTGTTGCAGTATTGCAGCTTCAGCATAGTAGCTTGCTGTGACAAAGTTTCTAGATTCCTTGTGAAAGCAATTTAATTCTTATTTTTTTTGTTTGTTTGTTGCTTCAATATTTTTTGGAACCTAAATGCCAAGGGAAGAAGATACTAAGTATCCTAGATTGTGCCCTGTTTACCAGTCATCCCCAGCAGAGGAAACCATGAGTCTTCCTCCTGTTTATTAAGCAATGGAAAAGCAATGTATTGACAGGCAGTGTTTTGGCAAAACCAGAGTAGATCCATCTGAGTAAATTAGTAATTCTGTTCAATATAATGAATCTTGGTTGTCCAGCAAAAAGCAAATAAAATGCCTTCCTACATTTTAAACCCACAGGTTATATCTAATGGGAGATGAGAAGGTTGGTAAATAGTTGTCAGCAACCAAATCTTTTCTTTTGTGATCAATTTCAAACATTTTTTTTTCAGCAAGTATGTTACTAGCTAGGCAGTTAGTTACCTGCATATTCTTTTTCTTGTCATTTTAGTGGGAAATTTAAACTATTAAGTGTTAACTTAATATTTATGGCACACTTTATTATAAAAGGCTACTAAGGTAAAGGAGCTGGTTGCAAAGATGTACTTTGCACATAAGCCCCACTAGAAACTCATTTACTTACAGAGTCCAATGTTAAGTAAAATAAACAGCTTTGCTTTCTACTGACGTTTTATAGCCACCTTAAGGGAAAGGGAGGGAGGGAGGGTTGTGTTGCCATGTGGGTTTAATTCATGAACTTCCCCACAAAGTGCTCTAAGGCAATACAGTAGTTGAGCCAACTTTCTCTGTTAAGTCACAAAAAGAGAGATTTTACCAAATACAGGGGATCAACTGCAGCTGCAAAGAGGAAATTTAGAATTATCATCATACCAGTATCAGAAGGTCCTTTATATTTATAGCTTCATAAAAGTTCACAGCTAGAATATTCACTGCCAACTAATAAAAGAACTAATGAAAATTTTTGCAGATTGTATGTGCGCGCGCGTGTGTCTCTCCACACAAGTTACCTAACCCGTAAATCCTGATATATTTAGAACATTTTTTTAAAAATAGAGTGGACTTTTTTGGATCCCTTTAACAAGACAAGTTCAATATAACCTCCTTATGGGCAAGACTGTGATACTGTCATACTCAGAATAGCAACTTACCCTGCAACTCTCCTCATTAACATCGCAGATACTACTCATGAATTAAGGTACTGTTCAGAGGAAATAAAGGTATTTAAATATAGTGCTATGAGAAGATATTGTTTGGTTAGATGTTAAAATGTGATTTATAACACATGATGATTATTTAATTGCATAAACAGTCCAAAAACTGTAATTAAGCAATAAGATACTCTTAAGATAAGTGTTATTATATAATAATGAAAACCTTGTGTTTAAATGCCCCTCCTGGGGGTTTATTACTAAATAATCCACAGCCTCTGCATCTTGTTGTGATTGTAAAACAGAAGGATTTTTATTTGCGGTTTCCTAAATTTGCTTTAAAATGATTTTATCAGTATTTTCTGAATCAATCCATTCACTGTGAAAAATAGTTTGCAAAGGAGAAACTAGAAAAAGTAATAAATAAGGCAAACATTCCTCTGTTCTCATGACAATAGGATTTTAATGGTTTTTCTATTATTTCTGGTGATACTTTTTCTTGTTGCGCACACATTTTCGATATCATTCTTTATTTGCTACTTTATCACTCTCTCCTTCTGCCCCAGGAGCTTCACCTAGCTAGAACTACCAGATGGTCCTTTCCTAACAATGTCTTTTAACTTGTTACCCATTGTTTGAAATCAAACCTGGAAAGTGCTTGAGAGACGTTTTCTCAAAAGTGTAACTGGGCAGCTCTGTGCCCTGTGTGGCAGTTCTGCAAGGGGCAGTGGCTGGGTTGGTGGTGGTGGTTGCAGTAGCAGCAGGCCAGCAGCAGCTATGTTTGTGCTTCCCTTAATTTGCTGTTTGGGATTGGTATCCTGCTCACTGCTGCTACCTACCTTCCCTAGTTATGCATAGGGATCTACTTAAAGTGGTCAATGGCTAAAGAAAAATCGCAGGACACTCCTGGTGCCTGGCATCATTTTCATGGTCTTTTTGCAGAGAGCCCCCCCTGCCACTGATTGACTAAGAGGCCCTGGTAGCCCTGTACCTTCCCACTGACTGGCTGAGAGGGCTGCCCTTCATGTGATCCCGCCCCTCGAAGCTGATTGGTGGAGAGGAGCGGGGCCGCACAAGGCAGCCCTCTCGGCCAATCAACAGCAGAGGGTGGAGGGGGCAGCCACCATCTTGGTTGCTTTCTTTTGTGTTGGCTGCTTCCTGCCTGCCCTGGTGGACGGCCAGGGAGGGCCACAGCAGCTGCTGGCTGCCACTGAGGAGCCAGCATATTTTTTTTTTTAACCAATTTTTTTTCAGGCAATTTTGTGCAACATTGCAGGGTGCCAGTTTTTGCAGTTACCATGGAAACCACCCTTTTTGTGGTTTCTGCGGAAATTGGGAATTGAGTAGATCCTTAGTTCTGCTACTGTTTCTCAGTGAGAAACAGAAGTACCTGGCAGCACTGCTCTGCCTCTTGGGTGTGGTGGCAAAGCAATTAAGGTGTCTGGCTGTGGCTCCAGTGATAAGTCTGGACTTGGATATGTGCTATAGGCTACATTTGGCTGACCCAGGATGGCCACTTGGACAGGAGAGTCACAAGGACTCAAAAGTGATGCCTGCTGCATCAGTTGATTATGTGCCACTGCCTTAGAAACTGACATGCATTAACCATGTGGGTCCGACAGGCTAGGTTAGGGAGACCTGTAACCAGCTTTGTCATTATCATTATTGAAACCCATTTGGCTTTCAGAAAAGATTCAGAACCTCCCATTCCAGTCTGACCTTATCACAGCATTTCACTTCTGGGGCAAATATCTGAAGGCCTTTTTCCTAATTAAGGAAGTAGTATCAATGACGTAGCTTAGCACTGATCTAGTTTTGTGATTAACTACTTATGAAAATAACACCTTGTAGAGGGCTGCCACTGGATTAGGAAAGGAATAGGTGACTGGAAAGGAAAATAAAAACAAACCATGATAAACCTTGGAGAGCTGCACTATGAGGACTGCAAGAGGACACTTTGTCATGAATTAAACTTTGCTGGGGCATGGGGTAGGATTATGGGGGGATATGAAAAGCAGTGAAGTTTCAGCTTTCCCACTGTGGTACTTCAGCCTGTTTGAGCTTGTGAGCCTATGTTTGTTCTCACCTTCATGTTGTGAAAACTTCTGAGGAAATATTTTTTTTCCAGCTAAGATGGTCCTGCTTTGAGCAGGGGGTTGGACTGGATGACCTCCTGAGGTCCCTTCCAACCCTAATTTTCTATGACTCTAAGTATAGCATGGTGAATACTGACCCCTCTTGCATAGCCCTCCTTGAAATACACATACCCAGCAGTGCCCAACCAATCAGGCTGTCCTCCCAGCCCAAGCCATTTTATCATTTTGTATATAGTGTGCCTCGAGCTGTGAAACTATTTGTTGAGCTACTCAATGTTACCGTTAGACTGAGAGAAAGACAAATGTTCCATATTATCTTTAATTTCCATATAATTGTTTTAATCTTTGCTTTATAATAAATGTATAAAAGTGCCCTGAGGGTACCTTTGCTTGGTACTGTAGGTATCTCAATTAGAGTTCAAGCAGTATGGAAATGCTCAGGTTTCCTTTTTCTTCCTTAAACATGAAGTGCACATAAGACATACTCAAAAAATAAAATAATTAAAATTAAATAATTTGTTTTATCCCAACTCAAAGCTCTGCATCCCTGTGTGAAATTGAGAAGGGCTGTGTTTTCCATGCTTCCATTCTGGATACGTATCAGATCAGGACAACTGGCAGCTCTGGCTGGAGAGAGGCATTCCTGCCAGTTTCACAAAGCCTTTTGTTATCGCTGGGGACCATATGTTCCATGTTAAAAAGAACAGGAAGGAAAAACTTACCTGCAACTCACCACGGCTTTTTAAGTCTTCCAGCTCAACTTATTCAAAGAGGCTGTGTCAACAGGGAATAAGCAATGTCAATAAGGGAAAGCAGTGGTCTCTGAAACATATATTAGGTCAAGATAAATGGTAAAGTGCACATAAAAGTCTCTTGGCCTTGGCATTTGTACTGTACATTCAATCCCCAGCTAAAACCCGTATACTGTGTAGCTGCTATTCTCCCATTGTATGCCCCCTTCACTTTATGACTTCACTACATTTCCATTAGGCTGAGGAATATACTGTCTAGATTTGCTTTTTCCTGACTCTGCCCTGGATACCAGATCTGTACTGTTTTTGGCAGGATTTCATACTTGCACAATTCTGGTATGTGTGAGCTACCAGACTGTCTGTCTGTTGTCTTCTGTATGGTCTCTCCGTACCAACCTTATGCAGTGTAATGGAGTGACATCAATAGGAGTTTAAGGCAGTGGTTCTCAACCTTTCTGGACTCGAGGTACTCCTCACTGGACTTCAGACATCTCTCCATAACTTTTGTAAATTGAGTGGCACCTGATTTCAAAAACAAATTTTTATGTTACAGTATTTACTTTCTTGAAGAGGTGTGTGAGCAGTGGAGGTTGGGGAATGCTACGAGGTAGAGACAAGCCTGGGTCTGCACTTATCTCCTCACACCTTGTGGTACCCTTACAAGGATCTCATGCCTGTACATGCACCCTGGTTGAGAATCACTAGTCTAAGGAAATTAAAAGGGTCAAATATAGGTAACTGTAAGTACCCATGGAATTTAATAGAGTGGTAGCTTTTTTGTAGAATATAATAAAATATTATATTCCTACCATAGAATTTCTGTCATATACTTTAAGAAACCCACAGGAAATATTTTATTATTTTATTGTGATCATTATTATAGCACCTTTTTATAAAGGCATTTTTTCCAATTTTTCTGTCTGTGCCTGCCAATCTGAATTGAGAAATATGGAGCCTGCAAATAATTCCTCCCTCCATTATTTTCTGATCTAAAATAGGGGACAGTCTTTAGGAAAAAAGAATCCTAATTGCCAGGTGTTAATGTTTAGTTCTCTCGTCCCCTTAACAGGCCCAATGAAAAGGGGGAAAGTCATATGAATACATTTTTTGACATTTTGTTTATTAGCATTTTATCTAGGCGAGTAGTAAATGGATAGACTTGTCAGCAGAAATCTCTTGGTGAAGCAAATAAAAAATCTTAATAGGCAGGGAGAATAGAACTAACAGCAAATTGCTCACAAAGAGCTCTAATTTATTGGTTTCTTTTTCACTAAGATTCTGTTCTGGATTCTGGCTTTGCCAGAAGAAAAAGCTGATTGATGGCATGGATTTCCATGGAGAACTTTTCTGTCTGGTAGGAAAGGTGAAAACACAGGGAAAGAATCTGAGATTCTTGAACAGTTTTATTTCATATTTAATTTAAAACCATGTAATGGGAAGGGTCCTGGTTTTCCCTTGTTGGTTTCAATTAACTGGTTAAATTGCTGAGTGCTGTCAGGCCAGATACTCTGACATTAAAGTGACGTTGGCTGAGTGTAGTAAAGATATAAGCAAGTAGTACTTTGAGGCTAGGCTATGTGATTGACACACCACCTTGGGCTGAGCCATTCATAATCTCAAGAGATTGTTCTGCAGTTGCATAATACTTCTCTGCAGGTTGGTGTGGCAGGACTGACGGGAAGTAGGCCTGTGCGAAGCAGAAAGTATTCACTTCAGATTCGGATTTGGCAATTTGGAGGGACAGTGATCTGATTCGGTGATCTGAATCACTGTCCCAATTCGAATCTGAAGATATTCAGTGCTGAATCTTATTTGGTCATAGACTGTACAAGCAGGTGGTGCCAGCGGGAGCAGCTGGATAAACCCTGGCTTCAGCTGGCAGCCCCTGGAAAAGCCACAGCTTGTCCAGCTGCTCCCCCCTGCTGGGGCGAGGCAGGCAATGCTGGCAGCCCCAGGAGAAGCTGTGGGAGCTAGGGGAAATGATCAGCAGCTGGGGGAATTGAATCGGGAGCTGGGGAATCAAACCAGGAACTTGGGGGAAGCCCCTGTTTGTTCCTCCCAGCTCCCGATTTGATCTCCCAGGTCTCCAATCATCCCCCCCAGCTCCCAACTGCCTGATCATTCCCTCAGCTCCCCAATCATTCCCCCAGCCCCTGCAGCTTCTCCCAGGGCTGCCAGGACTGCCTGCCTCACCCCAGCACGGGAGCAGCCAGATGAGCCGCGGCTAGAGCCGACAGCCCCAGGAGAAGCTGCGGGGGTTTGAGGGAATGATTGGGGAGCAAGGGGAATGATTGGGAGCTGGGGACTTGAACTGGGAGCTGGGGGGAAGCCCCCGATTAGTTCCTCCCAGCTCCCTGATAATTCCCCCCAAGCCTCCATGGCTTCTCCCAGGGCTGCCAGCACTGCCTGCCTCACCCCAGTGTGGGGGCAACTGGGGGAGCAGCCAGATGAGCCGTGGCTTCTCCCGGGGCTGCCAGCTCAAGCTGGGTCTCGTCCAGCTCCTCCCCCAGCGATTCCCACTGGCACTGCCTAGTGCCTGCCTGTACAGTCTATGGCCACATCTCTGAATCTCTCTGAATTGATTCAGAGGCTTCTGATTTGATTCAGAGATTTAATGGGTCTCCTGATTCACTTCAGATTCAGAGAATCAACCACCAAATCAGGCCAAATCTCTTCTGAATCAAATCGGCTACCAAAGCTTCACACAGCTCTAATGGGAAGGTGTCCCTGACTCATTGCCACTGATTTCCAGGTAATCTTCTCCCCCAAAAAAGAGAGAGAACTCACCTGTGCCAGGGTTAAGATAAAACAGTTGACATAGATCTCTATTTTATTATCTCTCTGACCTGAGTATCCTAGTCCAATACCAGAAGAGCAGCTATCATGAAACCCAAATATCAACCTATGTGATTGGTAATGATGTGGTAATAATATGTGTGCATTGCATTTACCCAAATACAAGTGCTCAGGTCATATCAAGTTATCAGTATGATACCTTCAAAACTGTTAAAACAGGTGGATACCTATGCCTAAAAAACAGCAATTCAAAGAGAAGGGCATGGTGGTCCCCTGATGAGGGCAGCTCCCCCTCCAGCAGCCAGTGTCCGGGGCCAGCTTGTGGTCCTGGCCCCACTGCAGCCAGCTCTGGCTCTGCACCCACCTGTACCTGGGGCTGAGCAGCTATCTAGGCAGGGTTTGGCCTGGACTCCGCAAGCTGCTGGTGGAAGCTGCAGCCGGGGAGCTCACTGGGATGGGCTGCTGCAGGCACAAGGGGCCCTCCCCTGGTGACATGTCACTGTGGGTGCCAGGATTGCTGTCAGTTGCTGCATAAAAGGTATGGACTTGTGGGCACTCCCCAGCTGACAGTTATGGTCAGTCATGGTGACTCACTGTGCCTGCAAGACCTTGACCTTTATACAGTACTGCCACACCAACCAGTCATGCCCATACTCCGGCATCTGGCCTGACAGCCCCTCATAGACATGGGTTTTGGAGTGCCTACCCTGCACAAATGGGCACTGCACCTCCACCTTGCCCCACAGTGCTACGAGGTCACCAGTTGCCTCCATAGACCAGGTGGCACCCGGGTGGAGAGCACAGGCATGGGCACAGGTGTTAGGAGGGTGACACTGTTGGGGGTCCCGTCCTGGCTCTCTGGGCATCTGTGCAGCTGTCCTTGTGCTTCTGGGCCTGAGCAGAGGCACAGCATGGTACTAACAGCCATGTGGCCAAGGCAATGCCTCATAGCGACTTCAGGTTTCAGGTAGGCTGCTGGGGGATGTTGGCGGGCAGCTGGACCTGTCCCCAGCAGTCAGAAGCTACCTACAGCTGGGTCTGAGTGCTGCCAGGCATGGCTGGAGCCTGCAACACCCAGCAGCACCCTGCAGGCTTGGACAGTGTAGGCCTGGCAGCTGTGTGGCACTGCAGTGCCAGGCAGCAGCACCAGGGTTCAGGCAGGGTGGCACAACTAGGCTGCAGGCTGCCCGGGGGAGAACACAAGGGCCTGGAGTATGACCTCAGGCTCCCTGCATGTGTGCCCTAGGGTTTAAAATGCCTGCAGGCTTTTAAAGGCCCTGAGGCAAGGGCTGCTATAGAGAGAGCCCAGCCCTGGGATGGAGAGGCTCCTATCCTGGAGCCCTGGGGCTAATCTGAGGCTGGCCTCCAAGTAGCAGGGCTGACCAGGAGCAAATCTGCACCTAGTTGGCATCTACACATGCATTACTGCTCAGTAACTAATCACAAGTAAATTTACTACCTGCATTTTCAGGCAGCAAATTTACTTGCGAGTAGCATCATTTACTGCACAGTAAGTGTGCACATGTATAGATGCACACTCCCACTGTGCAATAAACTAAATACTACACAGTTAAGTGTTTCATGTAGACATGCCTTGTGTCTAGTTTATTAAACTTCTTGCATTTCTCTTATTTAAAGTCTATCTTATGTTGACAACAGTAAAGAAACTATGTTTTCAAAAATAATGAAATCATATAGTGACATCATAGGCCAAAGTCATGTCTTTATATATGTTACTTGTCTAAGATGAGAAGACTTTCTGTTGGGGGGAATGGGCTTTGTGGGTCCTGTTTCTATAAAGCTGTTGCATGAAGCCAACAGGAAAGGGGCTGAGGAATCTCCTAAGAGAAGTTCTGAGTGGAAGCAGAGATAGTGATAGTAATATTAGGGATATCATTTGCTTTCCTAATTTAAATAAAGTTCTTTTTTCAGTATTAAAAGAAGAAATTATTTCTGTGATGCTTTACCATTGTCACATGACTCCACATCAGAAGTTGACCTGTTTTGAAGCAAGAAAATCCTTAAGAACATAAGACTTTTAAGTCTGATAGGCTCCTAATAGGGAGCCTCAAGAGGATTTTTACCAGTTTCCAAACCACAACAAAGCTTAAATGGAAATAATCAAGTCCAAGTTTTCTCATTCATTTGTGTAATGGGGACTGAAGCTGAAGTGATGCTTAAAACACTTACCTTTCTTGAGAAACAGTTGAGTATTTCATTCCAAAAGAAGATATAGGTCATAAATAGGCAAATTCTTTCCCCAGAGTTGCAGTGGACCAGTAAAAGCACCGAATTTTTTATAAAGTTTATTATACAAACAGGTAGGTCAGTTCTGCTATTGGTACTGGCACACCGAAGGTCATCCAATAGCTGGGGTTTTAAAGAAGAAACTTAAAGGTATAGCCACATTTTCAGAAGTGGAAATGGTTATCTCACTTTTTAGGAACTGAACTTGATGCACCAAAAAACTGATTCCCAAAGGTGCTAGAAACTTACAGTCCCCATTAGAGTCAGTTATGGATGCCCCATAATTCATTAAATATTAAATATAAGTATTTATGTGTGGCTGTTAATTGGTATTGGGAAGAACTGTGAGGGGTAGAGTTATTATATTGGTTGATTAGTGAATATCTACCAATATAAATAAAACTGGTGTATTTAAGCGAGTGCATAGCATCACAGAAACTTTTTTGCTCTGTCTGTCCCCATTTTTAGAGGCCTTTAGGTACACAGGTACAGAAGGGCACCTCCTGGGGTTTTTGGAAGCACTTAAGAACCTAATCTGTACTGACATCATTATGAGTTAGATGCTTCTGAGAAACCCGCAGGAAACCTAAGTTCTTTTAGGCTAGGGACAGAAGTTGCACATAAACCAGTTTAAGTGATCAGAAACTGGATTAAATCTGTAACAGAACAGAAATTCAGTGCACATAAACCAGTTTCAAAAAGTCTGAAATTAGTTTAAGATAAATCTGGTTAAATGTAGTATTAGGCTTAACTGATTTGGGTGAAACCAGCTTATGAAACTTCTGTCCCAGACCCCTTCCTGGTTTAAGTTAAATTAGAGTCTCCTGGCATTCTAGCATGTTTTGCAACCCTGGGCTGGGCTGTACTGCCTGCTCCAGCAGAGAAGGGTTGGGGGGACACAAGGAGGGGGGGTTAAAGCCCCCTTCCCCCAAGTACAGAGTTTCCCTGCCCTGCTAAACTTACTGAAAGTTACTGCTGGCTGCGACGGTGGACTACAAATCCCAGAGGCACCTGTAAGCAAGAAGAGGAAGGGATGAGAAACTCTGCAGAGCCCTGCTTTTGTGATTCTGGACTGCAAATCCCAGAGATCTTGGAGGCAGCAGGAAGAGGAAGCGAACACACAGCCCTTTCTGGCTATGTGCCAAATAGATGTCCTCTAGTTTTCCCAAGCTTCTGGCTTGAGCCACTGCAGGCATGTGGCTGCGTTTTCTGAATCAAAAGTAAATGCATGTCCACTTGTTTCTCAGTTTAATCTCTGCAGCTTAGACCAGAGGTAGCCAACCTATGGCTCACAAGCTGCATGCGGCTCACCAACACAGTACTTGCAGTTCTGGGGGACAGTGCAGCCCGGCACCTCCCACCACTCCAGACCTGCTGGCTCAGGTGCCAGGGAGGGGGCTACAGCCACACCAGAAGGAAAGCCAAAGTGGCTCAGCGGTGCAGGTGTGGGGGGTGGTCACCTCCACTCCAAGTTGCTCAGCACCCCCTACCTCCTCTGCTCTCTGGATGTTGAACTTCAGTGGAGGATCGGATGTGGCTCCCAGGGTAAGTAAGTCTGGCCACCCCTGGCTTAGACTAACCTGCAAAGACTGAATTGGTTCAGCCTCAGGTTTTTTGACTGTCTGCACTTAGCCTTAAAGTCTGACCATTAGGAAATATTCTAATATTATAAAAGCCTTAGTCTGTCTGTCCATAATGCTTTATTTGTGCTCTGATCGGTTGTCTTGGCAGCCAGTCAGAGGGCTTTGCACAGACAGAGACACACGGTTGAGGGCCGCTGTGACAGCAGGGACTGAGGGGCCAGACTGGGGTTGGGACGCCAGCAGTGCTGGCCTCACCCCCCCCTTTCTGTCCC
>NW_017728993.1:37305912-37313493 GCF_001723915.1 Gavialis gangeticus | reverse complement strand
CCCCCCCCCCCCCCAACAACAGCCAGCAAGGAGGGGGTGGCGGTGGGAAAGAGGGGAAGGAGGGAGGGGAATGGGAAGGTGAGGGGGTTACCCGTGGCAGTGTGCGGCCACCTGCTGGCGACCGCTGACCCATGCAAGCTCCTGGCCCTCCCCACACCCCCCATTCTTGGGAGGCAGTGGCACACGTGGGGTTGAACAGCTGGAGGGGCACCCAAAGCAGTGCGGGGAACTGGATCCAAAACAACGGGGGGAGAGGGGGAAGCGGGCCTGGACCCAAAGCGGGGGTGAGGCAACACAGGCCTCTGTCCCTGCCCCCTCCCCTCCATCATGCTTTACAGGCAGTTTGCTAGTTCATTAAGTAACAATGCCAGGTCCTATGTAGAGAGATACAAATTGTAATGTTATTAATTCATTGATTAGTGCTAGAAAAGAAATGCCCTATTTTTGGACTGCTTGCTTGCAAGAAACATTTGTTTGTGGAGGAAGGGAAACTATTATCTATACCTATAAAGATGATAGAATCATTGTATTTTGCAATCTGAACTGAAAAATGAGGCTCTTGAATAAGTTCTTTGCGTTTAAAGTTATGACTGTAAATCCACTAGGTTAATTTATGTTGCAATAAAGACCTGTCTAACCTTCTTTCATCCTTTGGAAAAAAGGTCCTATTTAAAAACCAGGTAGGTAGCTTACTAGGAAATGAAATCTAGGAAAGACAGGAATTCATATCTCCTTTGCCCAAGTCCAAACCAGAGCAAAGAGACAACACCAAGGACATAGGTTCATTTAGCCACAACACAGGCTGAGACTTCTCTGACAGTAATTCATCCAATTGCAATGCATTCCACCTGACGGAGGACTGCTATCAGTTTTACATCCTTTTAACCTGTTCCTGCAACATTGCTAGGGTCTTACTGCTATCCCCTTCTGTAAAGATTAAATGGTGGGCTGCAGGAGGGTTATTTGCTCCCTGTGTCAGATATTAGGGATCCCAAAAAAATTTCAGCCCCATGCCTCCTCCCCACCCTGACTCTGTGTTTTTTAGATGATTTCTCTTAATCCACTTCCAGTTTATCATGGAACTAAACTCCTTGTTTGAACAATTACCTTGCACTGGGCATCTGTCAAGCTGCGAGGGGAAAAATGTTTTACAGACTGGTCACCAGCTTCCTGGAATGCTTAAAGAAGGTAACAAAAAAAAGGTCACCAAACTCTTCAAACCTGCCTAGCATGAAGTAGAAGACCCTTTGTAACCTAAAAAGGCAGCTAGTTTGATGTCCACTGCAAGGGTCTGAAGTCCTATTTTAAGCAGGAACTCTTTCTGTCCAGACAATAATAGCAATTGTGTGCAAGGGGAAGGATTGAAAATCTTCCCTTGAATAAGTGAGACACACTAGGCATATTCCACACCCTTTTGTTCAACTAATAAGCTACTGAGATGCCATAACTAGGGTAGAAGAGGTATATGCCTTAACAAAACCAAGGCAGACAAGGTTCTTTGGGTGAATCTGATATCTTTTATTAGACCAACTTAAATAGTTGGAAAATTAACAAAGCCAAGGGTTTTCTGGCCTGGCCAATGCCTCCACATGCCTGAGGTTGCTGGAGACTTAGGTCGGGGTGGAGGTGGGGGCATTTAAAGCCTGTTTCACACCACTCTAAAGCATAGAAATTCCTCTGAGCATTGATATTTTGGGTGGGATGTGAGTCGGTCCAGTTTTAAGGAAATTAACAATGAAAGCAACATTATTTATCCAAACAGCTATTGGCTTAAATTCAGATCACTAAATGAATAGGCTGAAACATCTAGTTCTATTCAATAACCCCTTTCTAAAGATTTAATTAACAGTGTACTTTTATAACCCACTTCCCTTTCGCCTCTCCATCAATATAATAAATGTATATTTTTTGAAATATTCAAATCCTGAGGTTTCTTTTTACATGGATACTTCTGTTTTGGCTTGGAAATACGTCAACCTATTACTTCCAAGAAGCTGCTCTCTCAAGCCACTTTTGTAATGTTATTTCATCAGGTGGTCTTAATTTTCTGCATGACGTTATCTTTTCAAGCTGACATAAAACTGGGCTGTGATATTTGCATACTCAAGATGTAACTATGCAGCATAGCAGTGTTTTCTGCTTGTGTTGGGATTACATTTTTTTTTTTACTTGGGGGAATCAAACAAACCCTTCCAAAAAGATTTCCTTGGCTCTTGGAACCCCCTTGTTCTCCTCTTTTATCCAAAGAAACACTCTGCCCTTTTTTTAAAGATATAGCAATATCAAAAAGAAGTAATTATTTGTATGTATGAGGTGAATATTCCTTGTGTCTATGCAGTGCAGTCCTGTTAGCTCAGGAGTTTGGCTGTGTGATAGCATATACACAATAGCAGACTGGGCAGAGCACCTTAGTACAATTAGATGTCTACAATCAGAATTTCAGCATGAAAAACGAGAAGTCACCACCAGATCATAATTACAGAAATGGGAAAATTCTGTCCTTCTTTTCTCACTTATATATAGACTCATGTACGAGCATGTGCCAGAAGTATAGCAGTTTTCTTAAATTACTGCATATAATCAAAGAAGGAATAGATGAGATGCTGAATATCTATGGGAGAGCTGCAGGACTTCATCATTTGCATGTTAGAATAGCTGAAAAGCTCCAAGTGCTTCATGGTGGCTAAAGGTAGATTTCATGTTTTTACCCCATTTTATTTTTCACTTTTTTTGTGAGGTAACCACCATTAATTCACTCAAATTGCTAAATAATTCAGTGTCCCCAAATACCCAATTCACACAGTGTTGATAAATCATCTTTGAATTCTGACACATTCTTTCCCTTCAAATTTTGGTAATAAAGCAGTCCTGTTAGCTTGAATAGTGGTCTGAATACTATCTCTAGAGCAGAGGTATCAAACCCATCAGGCCTTGTGGGCCAACTCTGGACCAGTTCTTGGGATTCCAGCAAATGGGGTTGGTTTTGCATGGGTGCTTCAGGCAGTGGGTGCCCCAAACTGGCTCTAGGTGCAACCAGCAGTGTGCACCCTGGACTACTATACGCCACCTCCAATGGACACTAGACAAGGCCCATATTCGCCGTGCAGCACACAGGACCAGTTTGGCATATGTCACATCTGGTGAATGGATCTGATCCGAGACCCACAGGCAGCGCTGAAGGCTAGATGATAGCATTCTGCAGGCTGGATCTTTGACACCCTTGCTCTAGAGTGATCTTTTTGTTGCCTCTTGCAAGTGAACCACACTTAGAAATAGTCCTTATTCTCTGCCCCCCCAAAATTAATTTTCTGAATTGGTTTCAATTTGTCATGTAGTCTGTAGGCTGGCCTTCAGCTAGTATGAGCCAGCCATTACAGTATCATCAACAGCAACACTACGTAACCATTTTTTCATAATCTGCTTCTCCTAATCCTGTCCAAAAATCCCAACCATATCGCATACAAATTTACTTTCTCTTAGGATCTCAAAACTAAGTTGTTTGACTTTCACAGCATGCTGCAAGCCTCATTTGTTGCCCTTGGCCTTTGAAGGTGGACCAAGTGATTGGCCAGTGATAAGAGTAGGGACAGAGAATCATTCAGCAGTGACATTTTTCACATGTGGAAATTATGGACATCAGGTTGAGTCTTTTGGCACTTCTGTCTTTTGATACAGGATAAATCCTGCAAAATCCATCAGTTTCCTTAATCTGCAGACTAGGACACCCTTACTAACTCCTTACTAACTGGATGAATAGGCAATGTCTAAAGAAATGAACGAAAAGTGGAAAAATGTCCTAATTCCTTAATTCTTATATGTGAATGATATAGGTCACAAGCAAAATATCACAGCCTATATTTTTATGACCTGCAATCTTGGGATTATATCCATTTCAGAGCTCATTAAGTTTTGATAACTAAGGTGGTTAATGACAAACTGTAGCATTTTTCCCATTTTGTCTATGTGTTTAACAGTGTGATGCTCTAAGGATGATAATTCAGATGGTAAATACTAAAAGGAAAAAAATTGACTTTTGTTCTTCTAATGCAAAGAGCTGGGAACCATTGTAGTTTAACATGCAGCTTGACAGATACTTTGCACTTAAACTTATGTTTTACCTATTGTACTTGTTTTCTTGAACAAGACCTTAAAATGCAGATCCATTTTTTCCTGAGCACTGCTTTATATTGTGTAGTTTTCAGTTCAGTCTCAATTAGTCATGTCAATGCAGTTTTGTGACCCTGACATGGAAAATAGTACTGTAAGTAATATGGCTGGGAATTTGGGTAGGGTGTGCTATTACAGAAGCAGTTTTAAAAACACACACTACCTTTCTACTGAATGCTGTGATTAAAAGTTTTATCTATGTACAGTCTGCAGTAGGAAGAAGTGGAATTAAGGAGAGTTGTTAAATATAAAGACTTTAGCCCTGCATATGATTATGCATATTAAATTGAAGTAAATTTACTTTATATTGCTCAGTGAGAGTTTTTCAGCTGTAAAGCAAGATTTGTTTTGATTTTGTAACTTCCATATTTTTACATATGAGATTTTTGGGGACTTGGTGGAGCAGAGTTAATTCACAAACCTTTTGTGTTTGGAGGGAAGGATGTCACATGGATAAAGATCACAAAGGAATTTTAGTTTAGAAAGTGATATCAATGTATTCCTTCTCACCATCACATACCCATTGCACAGTAGACAAAACCATAGTCTGTCAGTTTAGTGAAGCATTTCAAAAGATCGCAAGGACTTTTAAGTGTCTCATGTTAACACAATGTAGAAAGCCTTTCATTAAAAATGGGAGATGCCATGATAGTGGTCTTTAAAGTTAAAATGGGACAAGCCTTGAGGATTTAACATAGTTTTTGGTGTCCACATTTGAGTTTTTATTTCAGTCTATGACATGTAATAAAGAGCTATATGGCTCAGATCTGGATTCAAGCCTCCTAAGGTTGTATGTGCATGTTTATCCAAAGCAACTTCCAAAAAAGGAAGTCTAATAAAAGAGGGTTAACAGATCTGGAGGTTAATCAATAAGTTTTTAAGTTAATCAATAAGTTTTTAAGTTCAGGTGTGATTTTAAAAGATAGGCATGAATTTGGATGATTAACTGTGGTTTCTTTCACATACCTAAAATATTCAGATCTGCAAAATGAGTTAGAGATTGAATGGGAGTAGTGGCTATCTGGGAGGTTCTTGTTGATTCCTGCCTCTGATATGGTCAGAAATGTTATAAGAGTAACCTTTGCCTGAGCCTTCCATTACTCTTCTCATCATGGCCAGTACAAAAATGTGCAGAAGAAAATAAAAATATATGATACTGTTGGCAGTCCTTCGGTACAAGGATGACAGAAATATTGTGCAAGTTCTCTGGGCATGAGTACTGTCTTTCACTCCAGTCAGTTACTATTAGGGTTGTTCATTAGGGTGCAGTTGTTCTGGGTCACAAACATCATTGTTTTCAAAATTTAAAAAAAAAGGGTGATTCCTAGGAAGGAGTGAAATTTTACACAGACAAGGGGACTTAAAATTTTTCTGAATTTTGTTGCCCATTTCTATTAGAAAATGCCACATTGACCAGGGCAGCATGACTAACTTTACGAATTTAGGGAGTTTCCATGGTATTTCGCTACCCAGCACTAAGTTCACCCAACTAAATCAAAAAATAAAGAATTACAATCATGAAATATAATGAAATGACATTTCAGTTGGCCTCAAGTTAACTTCTTGATTTAAAAAAAAAAAAACAAGCTCATTTATACCTCCAATTTACCTGATTATGCACAGGTTAAATGTATAACATGTTTTCTCCAAGTGGCTAGTCCACAAATAGGATAACAGCGTAATACTGCTGTAAGCTAAAGGAGTTATTCCTTTATTTAAAGTTTAGTGGTTTAGTGCCGAAGACCTTGTGTTTAAACACAGCTGATAACCCAGGGTGGATGGTTATACAGTATAACCTCATAAATCCAGTGTGCTTGGGACCGAGCAGTTGCTGGAAATTTGAAAATGCCAGATTTTTGAAACTGGCATGGTGGCTGGTCACAGGGGAGGGGTGGAGCAGTGCACCAGTATTACAAATACTGGTAATTGGGCAAATCAAATTTTAAAAGTTCAAAATTAGAAGCCATATTGGGTCATTATGTCCTTTTGCTTCAGGCATTATGCCCAGAATTTATGAATAGTTGACCATAGGGGTGCGTCCAGATGAGCGCACACGTGCATTTCCCTGGAGGCAAATAGCAGCGGCACATATTTGAGCCACTTCTCATTGTCCCTGGGGAATGGCCATGCATGTGTGCTCTGGTGTGGGGCAAATTGCCCCTGGTTGGGTAGGGGAAGCTGGGGCCAGCACCTGGATTGGCCCCAGCAGCTTTACTTGGGGTTCTGGAGGTCTCTTGGGGCTCCAGAGGTGGCAATCCAGGCTCACAGAGCTTAGCTGCCAGAGTGTGGCTCTGACCAGCCAGACTCTGGTTTTGGGCATCACACACTGCTTTCACGTGCACTGCACTGGTTTTTTTGCTCACATTTTTTTTTTTAAACCAGGATTTTGTGGTATCTAAATTTGGCTGCATGCTGCAAATATACAGCATGAAGTTCCAAATTGCGTGCATGTGGTACATTTTGCAGAGCCTCAGAAGCCTTTGAGGCACCACAAAGTGCACGTACACACTTGTGTGGAAGCACCCTATGGGCACATCCACACATGCAAGCACATGCATTTGCAGCAGCTCAAATAGAAGCAGTGCAAATTTGAGCCGGGGCTTTTTGTCTCAGCACAGGTGCTCAGACATGCACTTTGTTGTGGAGCAAATTGTGCCACTTGGGGCAAAATAACCCTGCCTGGCTCCTCTTGGATCTTCAGCCAGGGGAAGCTAAAGCCCAGGGCCAGCACCTGTGCTGTCTCCAGCAGTATAAAAAGCTGCCCTGGCAAGTAGCTCAGGGCTACTAGCTGTCAGGAGCTTCTGGGGCCCAGCTAATTGGTACCTAGGGACGCTACCATTTGTTCCAGCTGGACTGCTGAAGCAACCCAAGAGTTCCCTGCACCCTCTACCCCCTTCAGCAGTCTGGCAGTGAGGGCTTCTGCCTGGCTGTGACCTGCTGTGCACCTGCCAGACTTGGATGGGGACTGCAGAGCCAGTAGAGGCATCTGCCCCTCTGGGTCAGCTGCCAGTGGACTGCGGTTGCAACACTACTGCCATTTGTGCTCCCTGCCCGGCCATCTGGGCAGCTGTCACCTGGAAGATGTTCTGGGTGTGGTGGCCTGCTTTGAACTGTCAAAGCATGTCCTCCTGGCCTCATTTGGCCAGGAGGTCAGCCACAAACAGCTGGGTCCAAGGTGCCAGCTCTGAGCAGGCAGGGTCCTGCCACTGGCCTCCCTAGCAGGAATTCTGGTGTTCCCTATTGGAAAATTGAAAAATGGCACCTGCAGGGGCTACCAACCCCCCTGCAAGGCCCACATGCCCCACCCCAGCCACCCGATTGCTGCCCTCACAACCCCACCCTCCCAGACCTCCCCAATGGCTTCCCCACCGAGCCCCACCCCCAAACTTGCACCCCCAGGCCCCTAAGGCTACC
>NW_017728993.1:37300680-37300912 GCF_001723915.1 Gavialis gangeticus | reverse complement strand
AAAATGGCACCTGCAGGGGCTACCAACCCCCCTGCAAGGCCCACATGCCCCACCCCAGCCACCCGATTGCTGCCCTCACAACCCCACCCTCCCAGACCTCCCCAATGGCTTCCCCACCGAGCCCCACCCCCAAACTTGCACCCCCAGGCCCCTAAGGCTACCCCCTCAACCTGAGGCACCAGCACTTAAAAAATAAACTCAGAAAAAGAACAGGAAAAAACTGGGGAAAAAA
>NW_017728993.1:37286867-37300669 GCF_001723915.1 Gavialis gangeticus | reverse complement strand
CACTGCATGTTTCAGCACCAGGGCAAGGGGCCACCATAAAGATTCTCTGGCAGCCAGAGCATCCCTATGGAGGACCCAGCCTCCTGCCCGCTTTTTTATACTTCGCTTTTTTTTAGACCATGGATATCCAGAGGTCTAATTTTCTTCCTGCGCTGCAACTTTGCAGTGCGAGGAACAATTTTTTTTTCCTGCACATGCCTGTTGCCCTGCCTCAAAGGGGTTTGAGGTGGGGCAAGAGGCATGTGCGCGCTCATGTGGATGCGCCCTACATGTCTAACTCAACAAATGTCATGTATGATAATCTCCAGATTGTGCTAAGAGCTTGTGGTGTCCATAAAAGCACTCATGATTTTAAATAATTTTTGTAGTAAATTTTATGACCAAGACCATATAACTTTTTGGTCTTGGGCAGATCTTGGAAAATATTTGATTTTTAGATTTCTAAAGAAATTGCTAAGTTTTGATTAGACAGTTATGTCACATGGTATTGTATGTGTTTCCTGACTAGATGAACATACATTTTGGTATCAAGTTTCCAGAGAGAATAATTTATTTTTGAGGTAGAATTGCACATTCTATGATTGCTTCTTAATTATTTAAAAAATTCTAACTTGGTAAACATTTCTGCTACTGGCCATGATCTCAGATATAGCTGATATGGACATAAAGCAATGAAAAGGGATTCTACAAGCATGGCAAAAGTCAGAGGAAGACCAAAGAAACCGTAAGTCCCTTACAAAATGCAAGAAGGCAATCTAGTTATGGATGATGCAGAGAAGGCTGAAATATTTAATGCCTTTTTTATTTCAGCCTTCACAAACAGGGCCAGCTGTCAAATGAGAAGTACAGTTGGCAGCAAAGATAGGAAAGGAAGTGAACAGCCTAAAGTAATGGCAGAACAGCTTAGAGATTACTTAGAGAAGCTAGACGGGGGGGGCAAAATATGGGCCGCAGGCTGGATCTGGCCTGCCAGTTGATTGTATCCAGCCCACAGCTGCCCCTGTGGTGCTCCACATAGGGCTGAGGCCAACCCGCTCCAACCTGGGGCATCCCACGCCATGCTGCTGACCACACACATTCACCCTACACCAGCTGATGGCACCACTTCAGCCCCAGCTCCAGCCAGCACACAGCTTCACAGCCAGTTAGTCCTCAGCGACCCGCATCTCCAGCAGCTCTTCCTCCTCCTCCTCCTTCCCACCTCATGCCCAGCCAGGCTGGGGGGAAGCTGCAGCTGGGTGGCTTTTGCCCCAGCATGTGGGGCTCCAACTCCAGGTCCTGGCTGCCTTCTACGCATTCTGCATGCCCAACACAATGAGCAGCCACCTGCGGGTGGCTGAGTGGATGCAAAGGCAGTCTGGAGCTGGAGCCCCATGTGCTGTGGTAGGAGTCACCTGGCTGCAGCTTCCCCAACACCTGGCTGGGCATGTGGTGGCTGGCAAGCATCCCCTCATCCAACACTGCTTCCCTGTGCTACCTGCTGCCTGGAGCAGTGCAGCAGGGGCATGAGGAGGAGGAGCAACTGGAGGTGGGAGAACTGAGCAGTACCCAGGTGGTTGCAGCAGTAGCCCCCTGGGAAGCTGTGTGGGCTGGCCAGAGTCAGGGCCAGGTGAGTTGGCAGGTGCAGGCAGGAGTGCAGCATGGGCTGCCCCAGGTGGAAGCAGGTAGGGCTTGACCCCATGTGGAACACTTTGGAGGCATCTGCAAGCCAGGTGGGCGGGGTACAGACTGCACCTGCTCCACACTGCCCGGGTGAGCTCCCCAGCCCTGCCCAGCTCCTGGGACCAAGTGCATGGGCAACTCCCCCCACACACATGCACACTCACCCCCCAACATACATGTGCACATCCACACTCCCACACTCCCCACATGCACACACCCTCTAACCCCCACACATGCTCCCAGCCCTGCCAAACATTGGAACAGGTTATCCAGAGAGACTGTAGAATCTCCCTCCTTGGAAGTTTTGAAGACCAGGTTAGACAGACACTTGACTGAGATGGTTTAGTCAGGGACAATCCTGCCTTGAGCAGGAGGGCAGGGGGTGGGGTGGACTAGATGACCTTGTGAGGTCCTTTCTAGTCCTACTTTCCTGTGATTTTGTTTTGCTAGGATACATGCCATCAGATTGAAGGAATTAATTAGTCCCCTCTGTTCTGCACTAATGAAGCCACATCTGGAGTACTGAGTCCAGTTTTGGCCCCCCCACTACAGAAAGTATGTGGGCAAGTTGGAGAGAGTCCAGCAGAAGGCAGCGAAAACAGTTAGGGGGGTTGGGGCACATGACTTATGGAGAGAAGCTGAGAGAACTGGACTTACGTAGTCTGCAGAAGAAAAGATTGAGGTGGGGATTTGATAGCAGCCTTTAGCTACCTGAAGGGTGCTTTTAAAGAGGATGGACCTAAACTGTTCTCAGCAGTGGCAGATGACAGAGTATGGAGCAATGGTCTCAATTTTAGGTTCGATATTAGGAAAAACTTTCTCACTAGGAGGGTGGTGAAGCACTGGGATGGATTACCTGGAGAGGTGGTAGAAGCTCGATCCTTGGAGGCTTTTAAACTCTGGCTTAATGAAGCACTGGCTGGAATGATTTAGTTGGGGATGGTCCTGTTTTGAGCAGGAGATTGGACTAGATGACCTCCTGAGGTCCCTTCCAACCCTAACTTTCTATGATTCTATGAAAATACATCTAAAGTAAATAAATGATACTAGTTTACCAAAATAATTTTTGTGGTACTGGCCGTACTGAAATTAAGTTATTATGTTAGTATGTTGTGTGACAGTTTGATTGCCAGGCACCAGTTAAGTATGTATCTGTTTATGTGCAAATAGTGTACCTCCTTTGTAGCCAAACTATTGGACATGCTGATCCAAATCTTGATTTTGTATACCCAAAGTTCACAGGCAAAATATGCATTTATTAACTGTGTTCATACTGCCAGACGGGGATTTGGATGTGTACATGCACACATACAAATTGTGTAAGTTCAAAGGAAATGCATAGTTTTGCCATGCATTGGTATATAAAGACCCAATGACTGAAATCTGTGGTCTCATTTTCTCTTGAGAAAGAACAGATCTCACCAGAAAATCTTTTCTCACAATATGTCCACATGTGCTGAGAGTTTTGAGTGCTTAATCAGTGTCACACAATTCCACTGGAATGTTCCCCACATCTTGAAGTCTATAGAGCTATGGAAAATAAATCCATATTTCTAAAATCACTTTTTCTTTTAACCTATTTGTAAATGATTTATTACAATAGAAAGTCAGATGATGATAAGATAATGCTGTTTAGAGGTCATTAAAGAGTTTTGGGGAAGTTTCTACAAGGGACAGCTCTTACATTGTCAATGTGATAAGAAAACTAACAATTTATGTCAAAGTTTGCAAAATGTATTTGTCTGATAAACAGGCTGCTCAGTGGGCATCAATCATACTTCTTCTTTACAGTATATTGTATTTTTCATGAAGTGAGTGTTAGTGATTCTACACATTCACAGGCTTGAGATTGCAGCATGTTAAACAGTGTCCCTTTACTTGTAGTAAGGAAAAATGCAGTGTGATACCTCACATTGTGGCAGCCACTAATAACCAGAAGGTTTTGCTCCTGCAGAAACCAATAATACCATAAACTACCTTGAGCCAGGTGATAGGCTCATGTTCTCTTGTGATAGTTAGAAATAGAGTATATTTTTCCGCTGAAGTAAAAATTTTTCTTTAACAAGGAAAGGCAGCAAGGGGCTGGTGAGGAAGGATAGGAATAGAGCTACAAAAATCTAACCTTTTATAAAATGGCATTCTGAAAAGAAATTCTTACCTGTATACAACTGACAAGCATATGTTGTTAACAATTACAACACCCCCTAAAAATATAGATTTTAGAACTCAAAACCCTACTGTTTTTCATACTATTCATTTTTAACTTATTCTAACATAAATCACTTCTTAAAATTGCCTTGAGCTGAGGCAATATAACTGTACTTGGGTTAAAAGCCTGTAAGTGCTTCTTTACTTGAACAAAGTGAAATCAGGTTACATTAATAGAAGTATTAATTAATTTGCCCTCATTTACTCAGTAGAATTAGCGTTATTGAAAAGTCTTTACTATCTTTAAGTATGGTTAAAGTGTGTGCAGCCTTAGCGATGGAGTTTCTGCCATAACACCTAACAATGTGTCAGATAGCATCGAAAATTATTGTCCAATTTGGAAACCTGAGACATTACTGGGAAATGCTGTGGGGTGCATTATAATGAAAATACCAATCCACATTAGCTGTGGTTGCCATAAGCAAAAATCTTAATATCTTGGCCAAACCTACTTAAGGTTCATGTAATAAACTCACATTCCTAATTTTATTAGGGATGTGCCAAGTTAAGCACTTCGCTGGCCTTTGGACAGATTTATAGCTTGACTTCTGTTGAATTAGTGGTGACTGACAAGAGGACATTGTTTTATAAGATGCTATTTAAATAAAAACCTTCAGGGTATTTCTGTAATGTTGTCACTTCAAGTCCAAACTGGAAAAAAGAAATGCGTATTAAGGAGGAATCTTCATTAGCTTTCATGAGTTTAATCTAGTGCTGTCAAAAGCTTCCTTATAAGGTAAGACATTTTAATGTACAGGGACAAGCCTCATCTTTGTTCCAGCTTTTAGTATGAAAACAATTGTTGGGCTTATTGGAAACCAAAAAATGTGGGTTTCACCCTATTTCTATTCTATTTTACCTTGTGTAAAGAATAGAGCCTCTAATGCTACAGTAGGATTTGTTGATTATTAGTCATTTTGCTCTCTTACATTTTATTATATGTATATCACTTGTTCCTAACCTTCTGTGTCACCTTCTGTTTATTCAGAGGCTATACAGGGCCAACAAGCAAGCTGGCATTTTCATATGTAAAGCTGTATGTCTGTGGATTAGAGACCACTTACTGAGAAATACAATTTTTTGTAGGTACAGGATGCCTTTAAAAAAATAAGGTTGAGATATTACTACGGTATCTTTCATGAATGAAGATTAAACTATGTATGTCTGTTGTAAGACAGAACAAATTATTGACTTGAATATTTGCTATATTAATTTGAATTGTTGACCCCCACTGTATACACATTTGGTAAATTTCTTGACTTTTGATTTTGTGAGAAAACCATATAAGAACAAGACCTGAATAACAAGACTTGAGCTCCTCCAAGTGACCTTTGCAACTTACCTATCGTTATATTTCTCTGTTCCTAAGTTACCTCCTTGTGGATTGAAGATAACAATATACCTACCTCTCAACATGAGTGTGAGGTTAAAGTAATGGAAACTAGTGATGCACTTTGTGGTGCTTCAGAATACAGTTCTGACTGGTAAACATAGTGAAATGGTCAAATGGGGGCAGAGTTAGGTACAGTTACCTTCCAAATCACCTTTGATTTGTGTAATGTAAAACTAGACTTGAGGGAGACCTCTATGCTGGAAAGAATGGGGAAAAGACCAGGATTAGAATGAAGTTTTGTCAAGAATATGCATTGTTACACAATAGATTTGCTTTAGTGAATGAGATACTGTTCACGCTGATTAAAGTCTGTCTACATTAGTCAAATATTGGAAATACGCCAGTCATCTCAAGTACTGCAGCTAATATGGTAGGACTTGGCTGTGTCCCACTGCTTCTCCAAAGGTTTGATTGCTGTTGAATGCTCTTACCCATGTCACTCATTCAATCCTGTTAGAGCAAGAAGAAAAACTGAAACAAATGAGAATTTTAGCAACAAGTTCAGGACCATAGTTCTTATTAGAAGAACAGCAGCAAAAGACTAACTTAAGTCATTGCAATAAAAATTCCTGCAAACAACTTACTGGACTTTATCTCATCTGTTTAAAAAAGAGTTTAAAATGACAAACGGTTTGCCTTTTACATTATTTGATCATCATTGGGTGCATCTACATGTTCATTAATGCACTTTTCTTAATGCGCATTAAATGTTGTACCTCTGGAAACCTGTACATGTGCTGGACATCTGCTCCAATGCATACTAACTAACATGCATCAGAGCAGATTTGATTAATCGAGTCTACTGGAGCATGCTAATCAGTATGCTCCAGCAGCCTCCATGTCTACTCAGCACCCCTGTGCTTCAAAATGGCGATGGGGGCACTTGAACTAAAGCTTGTCGAATGGCTTTTAGTTCAAGCACCCCTACTGCCATTTTGAAGCGCGTGATGCTGTGGGCACTTTAAAGCATGTATGTAGAAGTGCCCATTATGTATTATTTATAAAACTCTATTGCAGTGTGTGTGCTTTTATCAAGATGGATCAATTAAAAGATTCTAGTCTGAGTTGATATGTGATACCGTATAAGCATGATAGGATCTAATTAGCAAAACCGCTTGTGTATGTGCTATATTTTAAGCATGTGAATAGTCCCATTGAAATCTATGGGGTTACTTGCATGCTTAACCTTGGCTGGTAGAGTAACTAGGGATGAGCGAGAGGGGCACCAGCCCTTGATGGCAGCCTAAAAAAGGTGCCAAAATTATCCCCCATCCCCACAGAGTATGTAGCAGCAAAAGCAGCCTCGCAATGTTGCTCTTGCAGCAGCAACTGGTGAATGGCCATTCTTCTGCAGGTACTTTAAGAGGAAGAGCAGCTTGGGATGCAGGAACTTCTCCCATCCCCATCTGCATGTCCCAGTTTAAAGAGGTGCCTGGCACATATAGCAGGGTTGGGGGAACTCCCTTATCCTCAGCTGCACATGACAGGCACCTGTTTAAACCAACTACATGTCTACATATTAAATAGCAGGGGTACTGTGGGTCCAACATCAGGGAAAGGCTCCCCAGTGTTTGGCTTATGGTGCCTCAGACTTTAAACAGGCATCCTGTTAGGTAGAAGCACTGCTGTATTATTTCTTCCCCTCCTGCGTATTGAGAGGGAAGGGAGTCTGGTGACAAATCTGGGGAAGGCATGAGGAGCCTTTCCCTACTGCTTTATTCCCGATGGGGACTGGGAGAAGTGGAGTAGTTGGTTTTCCTCATGCCTTCTCCAGACCTGATTCACCCCAGTCTGGTGAAGGTGTTGGGTAGAGTGAAGGGAGTGGCTGCAGGCTGGAACGCCTGTATGCTCCTGGAAAGATTTCTAGAGATGGAAAATTCCCAGAAGTTTCCAGTGTTAGAAATGAATGCCAGCTCATACCCTGATTGTATCTTTATTTCACAATCTTGCCCTTATTTTATAATGTATCTTTATATATTAAATATTGTGATTTGGTTTTAAACTGCAGGTTTTTTTGGATATACTTGTGCCTGTTGATTACTGTCAACCAATCTTCCTCCTCACTTTCTGTAAAGCTTTTATTTCCCAAGCAGGTATATGGCCTAGCTTTGTACATCCCATTAGCTTCCCACTTCTTTCATTTGTTCCATTAAATTTGTTCTTTTATTCAGCAGTCAGAAGAAGCTCTTGTAGAAGTGATGTCACCTCTAATCCTATTTTTCATTTGTATCATGGATTTTGTTAACCACTCTTTAAATAAAAATACAACATGATTCTAGTATGCTAAGAAGTTCCAAGGATAACCATATAATTTCAAAATGATACTGATTTTGTTTATATGCAACATAATCTTTTACAGTCCTTAGTCTTTATTTGAAGCATTGCAAAGTGGATTTTTATGAAAGGTATTATAAAGGACTCCTTGTTTTTTCATAACAGATTTGAACATTAACTGATCAGAGTTCAGATAAATAGTCTTTACTCTCCATTAAAATATTAAAAAGCCTTTGGTAAGAAACTGGCATAAAGATCCTTCATTCCTGTTTAATGAACACTTGTTGGCAAGTATAACACTTTAATAGCTTTGCAGAATGAATTTTGTGTGAGCATCCTCCATTTCCCTGTCAGACACTTGTCCAGGTGCTGGGAATTTATTGGGGGAAGCATATTTTTACTCATTAGTTTTGTATTTGATTACAGAACAGTAAAATATGAACCACCAAGTCCCCCAGGCATAGCTGTGTACATTGAGATTAGTAATTGCATGTCATCGTATTTTACATTGGAATTTATATGGACAGATAGGATAGGTGCTTCTTAAGTAGGTTTAAAAGCAAAGCAAATTTGTATTTAATCTTTTTTGCAGGCATATTTTCTTTAATGGAGTAAAGCTTAGGCTAGATGATACATCTTAAATGTGGTTTTAATTTATTTTTTCTCTTTTTCCCCTTTGCCTGAAGTATGAGGTTTTCTTTCTAACAGAGAGCAATAGAAATATATTGCAGCTGAAAAATCAGCCTATGAACCTGTATATGCTAATATAAAAAGAAAGAAGGAATTGTGTGGCTGTCATTAGTGTGTGTGCATATTTGTATGCATGAACACATATAGGTAGATAATGTTTTCTTTTTTAACCAATATTGCAATGCAACAAATACAAATGGAAATCTTCCAGCAGTTCTATGGACAACTATTACTTGTTCTGTTTTTTAAACTCTCAGAGCTTTTTTCCTTTTATGCTTCTGGTATTTCCTCAAAAAAAAAAGAATTAAAGGGAAAAAATTGGGTTATAACACTTACAGGGATATATGCCTTCTCTGAGAAAAGCTAGAAAGTGTTGTCTTAAGTTTTGTGCATTTTTTTAACATACATTACAGTATGATAAAATGTGATCTTCTTTTGAACTATGTTGCAGAGTTAAACAATGCCAAGCATGCCATGCTCTTTTGTATAAAAATGCTCATAAATGCAGTTTCCAAAACTGAATCTAATGAGGTACTTAATAGTCACAAAACTGGCACATTTGATAATTAATGTTCCTTACTGAATTTATGCTGATGCAGCACAGCTTTAAACAGAGAGGAAAGTTAACTGAACATGTACTTGAACCAATAGTTTGAATGAAAACTTTACTTTTGTTTAGGAAGAATACCTCATCCAGTATTTGATTGTGTAGGGAAAAGAGTTCTTGTGACCAAATTTCCTCCCAAAATTGCAAACTTAAGAATTATAGAAGAGTTTTTGTTCAGTAAGATAGATATCCCTGTACAAGTCAAAACATTTTTAACTTCTGTTTCTGTATTCCAGTTACTGCATCCCACTAGTGAAGGCAGAGATACTTTGCTATGTAAGTTTCCAGTGTCAGTCTTTCCTCTAATGAAGCACTAAAATACATGCTCTGATTGATAACAAATATAGTAAATGTATATTGGATACAATCTAGATACAGCATTCCGTATTAGAGAGGCATGCATAGTGCAATAGTAGCTGAAGGCCCTTCAGTATCTCATGAAGAAGCCTAGGTTGCCACAGGTGTTACCTCAGTCATTTGAATGTGAGGTAAGGCAAATCCTGGCATACAGATTGCCAGCTCAGCATAGATTTTTTTCATCAAAATTTGATTAAAATTGTTTAAGATGCACAGTAGGGGAATAATGATAATACAGTTTCTAGTGCTCTGATTTACTTAAAATGTAAACTGTGAAGGCAATCAGCTTAAAATATTAGTTGAAACTGGTGAAAATGAATTGGATACTCAGGTTTGAAAAACAGATTCTACAGAAGTGTAGCAAGCACTTAGAACATTAGTGCAATCTAAACAATTAATGCTATCATGTTGTTTTTCACATGTAAATTCCTCCTGATTTTGGTCATAAGCATATTGATACTGGTCCCTGATACAGGGCTGAGATTCAGGAGATTTGAGATTGACACAGAAAACATTGAAAGATAATTGGAGCCACGCAGCGGAAGCAAGGAAAGGATTAGAGGAAAAGAAGGAGGCTTGGGAAGGATTGTAGAGGCTCTAGGGAATCTGAAAGTGGATCAAAACAGTACAACTGGAGGTAGAGAGGATCAACATGGCATGGAGAGGGAAGGAGAAGGGTTGGCACTGCATAGAAGCTCTGAGCAGCACGGCTGAGCATATGGAAGATCAGACTGATATTGTACTAGCTGAGGCAAGGTCACAGGAGCAGGAAATTGGGAGAGCTGAGAGAAACAGAATGGGAGCCAAATGAGAGGAACTTAAGTCTGATTAGAGCCTCATGGGGGATATAGTGAGGGTCAGAGCAGCTTCAGGAGAGCTGTACAAGGCTCAGAGTGGAATTACATGAAGAGCTATCAGGAAAGCCAGGAGTGGGTCTGGAACGCTTACACAGATTCTGTCAAAGTAGCTGGAGGGCCCAAAATATGTGGCTTATTAGCATACTACACAGGATATTACAAATTACTTTATATCTCCCCATGGAGCATCCAGAGGAGCAGAAATACCTAGGAAATAAGTGTGGTGGTGTTTTTTAGAGTCCTGTTTGTTTGTGAATCTAGTCCTTAACCAGATTATATGTAATGAATCTTGTACTGAATTCTTCACCTGCTAAACTTTGGTCTAACGGCCCTTGTCCTAGCAGTTGCTGCAGAATCCAGGAGTGAATTCTGAGGGCGGCTGCAATAATGAGGCTCAATGCTGGACTTGATGATTATGAGGGAGCTTTCACTCTGATTTTGGAGGCTTATGCTGGGCTCCTAGCATTGTTTTAACACGTTATCCAAAAAAAATATCCCAGAGTCCTTAACCAGACAAGTCATTATGGTTTTATGGAGGTGAATTTCACTTGAAGAATATTCTTTGACAAACAGTTACTATGATGGGTAAAAATCAGGCTCCATAGGCTAGGATTGGTACTGAAAATCTGCTGCTACCTATTTTGGCTCCAATTCAGCCTTCCTAACTAAGCCTTAATGGTGTTGTCATAGAGGATATTCAGTTGGTATAGAGCAGCTAATGCTGGCAGATGCCATCACCTACCCCTGCTGATGGTGTAAGTTAGTCAATTCTCCCAGCACTTGGCAAAGAGTCCTTCTGAGAGCAGTACATTTTGAGAACATAGATTCTCATTTTGTTCTATTCATCTCCACTTGAAACCAAAGTGAATGGCATTAATTATCACTTTAGGTAGTAAATCAATTTCTCATTTCTGAAAGGAATGTTTTGTCTTGAGGTTCTTTTTTGTTTTGGATCGCCAGAGGGTTATTGCAGAAGGGACTGCACGCCTAAGAATAATTTTTAGAATTTATTCCAGCAATAAAGCATTTTGTAAAGGTATAACCCTGTTTTCTTTAAAAAGCCATGAATAACTGTGGCTTTAAAATGTGATGTTTCTCCTCTTTCCTCTATCCTCCAACTTTAAAACCATGTATTCAGATTTGCTTTAAAGTCAAGGCAATGTGCTGATTGATTATACTGACATAATTGTGCTAATGACAAGACACTGAGGCTACATTGTTAGATATGTCGCTTATCATCACTATTTACTTAGTTCAGTTCTGCCAAGCCTGAGTTATACTTTTTATACACTGTACTTTCAGTCAGTCATTTAAAGTGCTTCAGTGTTCAAAATAACATTTTTTACAAGTCTTTTAGCTGTAGTTCAAGAAAAGAGAGCCTTCTATAGCATCATTATACAAAGTTCAAAGTTTGTCTTTGCTGAAAGGCTCAAAGTTTGAGCACTTAGAAAATGAATTCTTTGATCTGTAAAATGATTAGTGAAAGCCATTTTCTTATACAGGTCCATTTTTATCTCAAGTTAATGACAATACTACATTTTTAATCTACATAATACCAGTTGTCTGAATGTCTTACGTAATGTTCTGCAGTCACTGTCTCAAACTATTCTGTTTACCAGAAAATAATAATTTCTAGAATTGAAATTGCAGACATTTTTAAGGTCATCTGAGATGCTTCTTTGGCTGGCCAATATTTCTGCTCATAGGTTGTTTGTCTTTGGTAGTTTCTTTTAAAATTCATAGAATCATAGAAAATTAGGGTTGGAAGGGACTTCTGGAGGTCATCTAGTCCAACCCCCTGCTAAAAGCAAGACCATTCGCAACTAGATCATCCCAGCCAAAGCTTGGTCTAGCCAGGTCTTAAAAACCTCCAAGGATGGAGATTCTGTAACCTCTCCGGGTAACCTGTTCCAGTGTTTTACTACTCTCATAGTGAAAAATTCTTCCTAATATCTAATCTAAACTTCCCGTGCTGCAACTTCAGACCATTGCTCCTCATTCTGTCATCTGCCACCACTGAGAAGTCTAGCTCCCTTCAGGTAGTTGAAGGCTGGTATTAAATCCCCTCTCTGTCTTCTCTAGACTAAATAAGCCTAGTTCCCTCAGCCTCTCCTCATAAGTCATGTTCCCCAGCCCCTGAACCATTTTTGTTGCTCCCTGCTGGAGTCTCTCTAATTTGCCCCCATCCTTTCTGTAGTGGAGGACACAAAACTGAACACAGTACTCCAGATGTGGCCTCACCAGAATAGAGAAGAATAATCACTTCCCTTGACCTGTTGGCAACACACCTACCAATGCAGACCAGTATGCCATTAGCCTTGTTTAGCAATAAGGACACACTGCTGGCTCATATTTGGCTCATATTTAGTTTATTGTTCACTGTAACCCCAGGTCCTTTTCTGCAGAACCTGCTGCCCAGTCAGTCAGCCCCAGCCTGTACCAACGTATGGGATTGTTCTGTCCAGAGTGCAGGACTTCACACTTTGCCCTTGTTGAACCTCATGAGGCTTTTTTTGGCCCAATCCTCCAATTTGACTAGGTCACTCTGAATCCTAGCCCTACTGTCCAGTGTATCTACCACTCCCCCCAGCTTGCTGTCATCTGCAAACTTGCTGAGGGTGCACTCTGTGCCATCTTCCAGGTCATTGATGAAGACATCGAACAAAACCGGCACCAGGACTGACCCCTGGGGCACTCCACTTGATACCAGCTGCCAACTAGACATCGAGCATTGATTACTACCCTCTGAGCCTGATGCTCCAACCAGTTTTCTACCCACCTTACTTTTCATTAATGCATACTGTATTTCCTTAGCTTGCCTGTGAGAATGTTGTGGAAGACCGTATCAAAAGCCTTGCTAAAACCAAGATACACCACATCCACTAGTCTCCCCACATCCACAGAGCCAGTCATCTCATCATCAAAGGCAATCGGGGTGGTCAGGCATGACTTGCCCTTGGTGAATCCATGCTGACTGTTCCTAATCACCTTCTACACCTCCAAGTGCTTAGAAGTGGATCCCTTGAGGATCTGCTTCATGATTTTTCCAGGGACTGACGTGAGGGTGACTAGTCCATAGTTCCCTGGATACTCCTTTTTCCCTCTCTTAAATATGGGCACGATGTTTGCCCTTTTCCAATCATCTGGGACCTCTTCTGATTGCCATGAGTTTTCAGAGATGATGGTTGTTGGCTCTGCAGTCTCATCAGCCAACTCCCGCAGCACCGTCAGGTGTATCCCATCCAGCTTCATGGACTTATATATTGCCAGCTTTTCTAAATAGTCCCTAACCTGTTCTTTTGCCATTGTTGGCTGATTACCTCCTCCCCAAACAGTGCTGCCCTGTGCAATAGTCTGGGAGCTGACCTTGCTTGTGAAGGCTGAGGCAAGGAAGGTATTGATCACTTCAGCCTTTTCTGCATCCTGTCACAAGGTTGCCTCCCCCATTCAGTAAGAGACCCATAGTTTCCCTGATCCTCCTCTTGCTACTGACATACTTGTAGAAACCTTCTGGTTACTCTTCACATCCTTTACTAGCTGCAACTCCAATTGCACTTTGGCCTTCCTGACTTCATCCCTGCATGCCCGAGCAATGCTCTTATACTCCTTCCATGTTATTTGTCCAAATTTCCACTACTTATAAGCTTCCTTTTTGTGATTTAGCTTACTGAAGAGTTCCCTGCTAAGCCAAGCTGGTCTTCTGCCATACTTCTTGTGCATCAGGATGGTTTGTTCCTGCCCTCTCAGTAAGGCA
>NW_017728993.1:37273920-37281867 GCF_001723915.1 Gavialis gangeticus | reverse complement strand
GTGGGAGACCATATCAAAAGCCTTGCTAAAATCAAGGTACACCACATCCACCGATCTCCTTGCACGTACAGAGCCAGTCACATCATAAAAGGCAATCAGGTTTGTCAGGCATGACTTGCCCCTGGTGAATCCATGCTGACTGTTCCTTATCACCTTTTTCTCCTCCAAGTGCTTAGAAATGGATTCCTTGAGGATGTTCTCCGTGATTTTTCTAGGGACTGAGGTGAGGCTGACTAGTCTGTAGTTCCCCGAATACTGCTTTTTCTCTTTCTCTTAAATATGGGCACTATGTTTGTCCTTTTCCAATCATCTGGGACCTCTCCTGATCACCATGAGTTTTCAAAGATATTGGCCAGAGGCTCTGCAATCACATCAGCCAACTCCCTCAGCACTCTCAGGTGCATCCCATCCGGCCCCATGACTTGTACACATCCAGCTTTTCTAAGTAGTCCCTAATCTGTTCTTTCACCACTGGTGGCTGCTCACCTCCTCCCCAAAATGTGGTGCTCAGTGCAGTAGTCTGGGAGCAGACCTTGCCTGTGAAGACGGAGGCAAAAAAAGGCATTGAGCACTTTAGCCTTTTCTGCATCCTGTCACAAGGTTGCCTCCCCCATTCAGTAAGAGACCCATAGTTTCCCTGATCCTCCTCTTGCTACTGACATACTTGTAGAAACCTTCTGGTTACTCTTCACATCCTTTACTAGCTGCAACTCCAATTGCACTTTGGCCTTCCTGACTTCATCCCTGCATGCCCGAGCAATGCTCTTATACTCCTTCCATGTTATTTGTCCAAATTTCCACTACTTATAAGCTTCCTTTTTGTGATTTAGCTTACTGAAGAGTTCCCTGCTAAGCCAAGCTGGTCTTCTGCCATACTTCTTGTGCATCAGGATGGTTTGTTCCTGCACTCTCAGTAAGGCTTCCTTACAGTACAGCCAGCTCTCCTGTACTCCTCTCCCCCTCAGACTAGCTTTCCAGGGGATCCTTCCTATGAGTTCCCTGAGTGAGCTGAAGTCTGCTTTTCTGAAGTCCAGGGTCATTACTCTGCTTCTCCCCATCCTTCCTGTTTCTCAGCATCCTGAACTCAACCAGTTCGTGTTCCCTGCTGCTCAAGTTGCCATCCACTACTACATTCCCCACCAATTCATCCCTGTTTGTGAGCAGCAGATCAAGAAGAGCATGACCCCTATTTGGCCACTCTAGCACTTGCACCAGGAAGTTGTCCGCAACACTCTCCAAAAACTTCCTGGATTGCCTGCACACTACTGTACTGCCCTCCCAGCAGATGTCAGGGTGATTTAAGTCCCCCACAAGAGCCAGGGCCTGTGATCTAGAATCTTCTGCTAGCTATTTGAAGAAAGCCTCATCCATCATTTCCTCCTGGTCAAGTGGTCTATAGCTGACCACTACCACAACATCACCCTAGTTGCTGTCCCCTCTACCTTTAACCCAGAAACTTTCAACAGGTCCATCTCCTTTTTCATACCGGAGCTCTGAACAATCATATGGCTCTTTTACATAAAGTGCAACTCCTCTTCCTCTTCTCTCCTGCCTGTCATTCCTGAAGTTTGTACCCATCCATGACAGTACTCCAGTCATGTGAGCTATCCAACCAAGTTTGTGTAATTCCAATCACAACATAGTCCAATGACTGTGCAAGGAATTCCAATTCTTCCTGCTTGTTTCTCAGGATCCGTGCATTTGTGTACAGGCACCTAAGGTAACTAACTGATTACCCTGATGTCTCAGGAAGTATGAGAACACCTTCCCTGTTGTCCCCTCCTGCTTGCTCTTCCTCCAGGTCTCCTGTTTCCACACTTACCTTAGGCCTTTGGTCTGTATGCCCCAGCAAACCTAGTTTAACTAAGTTAGCGAACCTGTCTGTGAAGATATTCTTCCCTTCCCTTCCTTTGTCAGGTGGATCCCATCTCTTCCCAGAAAACCTTCTTCTTGGAACAACATCCCACGGTCAAAGAAGCCAAAGCCTTGCTGGTGACATTACTTGTGCAGCCAGGTATTGATCTGCAGGATGCACCCATTCCTGCCCAGGGCCTTTCCCTTGACCAGAAGGATCAAAGAGAACACAATCTGAGCCTCAGACCCCTTCATCTTTGCACCCAGAACCCTATAGTCACTTTTGATCCACTCAGAGTCTCCTCTGGTAGCATGAACGATACGTCCCCCGGCAGCTGGGGGGCAGAGCGGCAGTGGTATTGCAGCGGCAGTAAGCTGCAGAGCTCCCACAGACAACGCCTGCACTGTCGGGGGAGGGGAAGGAGGGGCGAGCACCGACCAGGGGTCAGCAACTACCCACAGAAGCCATTGGCATCAGTGGCAATCGAGCAGCGCCTTTTTGTAGAGGGTGTACCGCCATGCTCAGAGGGTGAACGTGCACCCACGTGCACCTGCTACGCATTGCCCCTGCCTAGCAGTATCATTGCTCATTCATGTGGGCACCAGCATGCGGTAGTAGCCAGAGGGCCAGATCAGTCTTGGTAATCCCTCTGTGACATGGATCTGGGCTCCAGGCAAGCAGCAGACTTCTGGAGACAAAAGGCCAAGTCAGCAGATGGCTCCCTCCATCCCATGCTCTGCAGTTTTCAACTCCTTATGATGTTTCTGAGGCTGCTTGAGGGCAATGTAATACAACAAACTGAGTTTGGGATTTGCAACAACAAAAATCAAAGGCTGATGCTCTATTCCTAAGGTACTCTTCTGTGAGGGAGGCCTCAGCCTTAAAAGTGAGCTACAAATAGAATAGGAAAATTCCATTCACTTTATAAATATATGGAGAATGTACCTTGATATTGGGCTCAGACAGGTGTCATCTCGCATGTTATCCCAGAGATCGCTTCTAAGTTGTTTTTTCTCTTCACGCCTATCAATATTCAGCAAATCTACTCAAAATGGCAAATCTCTCCTTGCTGTGATTGGGTAGCACATATTCAATTAGTGATGTCACTGCCACAAAACCAAAATGATAAAAAGGTTGGGCAAAATGTTACCTGCTGATTACCTGGAGTTCCATGATAATTGTAATTTCCATGATGACTACTCAAGTGTCTCAGAGGTAGCAGGCCTAAATGATATGTCAGTGAAACAATAAAATGAGTTCTTTTAGAAATATCTGGAAAACAGCACCTCCCACAACAGGATCCTGGCCCATGACTGGGGACTTAGACATTACTGCAAAATAATAATAATAATGACCCTAAGAATCTTAAACCTAACACAAGATAATTATAATAATAGTATCTGTATCGGGAGTTGTACATTCCTGAAAATATTATAGCTGGCACAATCAGGAAGCAAAAATTTGCATTTCTGATGAGAATGCTAGCAGGTAAGTTCATTAAACTGTCATTGACTCTTAGCTTATTATATATGAAGACCACTGACCCTGCATCATGTATTTGTAATTGAATTTATTAACATTTTTCCAAAATTTAATATATGTAACTTGAACAGAATAAAGTATTAGAAGTGTGGTTCATTACATGATTATTTTCAGCCAATCATGTGATAGCTTTAATTTCTTATATTAAGACTTTTTGTATCCCCTAGACCTTAGACTACCTTTACAAAGCTATCAGGCAAATTAACCAGCCTAGGCACTAAATATTCTTACTCATCCTATGCCAAAGATAATAATAGGGGAAGGGAGGGAAAGCTAACCTTCCGTACAAAGACATTACTCAGTCTGGCCTTGTGACCAAGCAGAATTTTGGAAGGATGCTATAATGCCTGCTTTATAATTGTTATGGTCTGTTGAGTAACCATCAAACATGGGACCTAACTTGCAAAGTAGGGCTGTGTGAAGCTTCGGGTGCTGACTCAATTCGGAGGAGATATGGCCTGATTCGGTGGCCAAATCTCCAAATTGAATCAGGAGACCAATTACAAGGTCCGAATCAATTCGGAGAGCTTCGGAGATTTGGGCAGAACCTGGACTCCATGCTGGTAAGTAGCGGGCGGGGAAGGGGAGACTGGAGGAGCAGGGAGGGGACCATGGGAGGACCCCTGCCAGGCTCCCACAGCTCCCCTGAGTGCCCCCCAACCCCTGCCCACTATCCCAGCCCTCCTCATGGGGCTGCCCTGCCCAGCCCCAGCTCCCAGCTCTTTGAAAAAAAAAAAAAAAGCCCCCATTCACCGGCTGCTGCCAGGTTGGGGGGGGGCAATCTATGCTGCCCCCCACTTCCCCATGCTGCATGGGGGGCTCTTCCATGAGCTCTCCAACTCCACCCACTCTTCCACTCTCTCCCCCATATGGCTGCCCCTCCCGCCCCCAAAAAAGAAAGCAAGCTCTGACTCATCAGCTCTTGCCAGATGGAGGGGGCAATCCCCACTGCCCCTCATTGTCCCATGCTGCATGGGGGGCTCTGTCATAAGCCCCCAGAAGCCCTGAGGCCACTGCAGCAGCCATTGAGAGTGGGCAGGGCATGGGGACGATTCGGAGATTCGGCCAATTCGACTGTAGCCAAATCTCTGAATCAGGCAAATCAATTCAGGACAGTGATTCTAATCACCGAATCAAATCACTGTCCCCTGAATCAGCTAAATCCAAATCTAAAACAAATACTAGCCACTTCACGCAAGCCTGTTGCAAAGTTCAAATCCAGATTTGAACTTTCCCAAAGGAGGGGAGTCCTGATCTGTACTATTTTTTATGCCTGTTGCAGAAAGACAAACTAGCTGCAAAGTTTAGAAGAGTCTATGAGTTAATGGGCACATCTACACATGCAAGTAATCTGGGAGCAGTTTACTCTAGAGTAAATTACTCAAGAGTAAACTCTCCTGGGCACATGTCCACAAGTGTAGCGACGCAGGAGCAGATTTGCTTCTCATGGCAGCAATCTGCTCCCACCCCCGCCAGCCCTGCACCAGTCCCCTGAAGCAGACAGTGGGAGCTCTGGGCTCCCCTGAGTGCAGGATGCATGGGGCCAGGAGACAGCCCTGAGGAGCTGCGTGTTGCCGGTGCAGACTCTGCCATAGGAGCACAGGTGGGGACAATGTCCCCCTACTTTGGCAGTAGGGAGCTCCCAACCCCCACTCCGCAATCACAGTTGTGGGGCCAGGGATGGGTGATCCTTATCTGCCAGCCCTAGCTCCTCAGTCATGGGGCCCAGGCCAGGAGATCCTTATCTTCCAGTGCTTTATCTTCCAGTGCCAACCCTGTGACTACAGAGTCGGGGCTCCGTAACTGCAGAGCTCAGGATGGGAGATAAAAATATCCCAACCCCTGCTCCCCAATTGTGAAGTGGGGGGCTGGGAGCTCCCTGATGCTGGGGCAGACGTATATAGTCTCCACCTGGGCTCTGGCAGCAGAGCCCATCCCAACAGCAGGCAGCTCCTGGAGGCAGGGAGCAATCTCCTGTCCCTTGCTGTCTGGTTGACCAGGAGCACATGTGCTCCTGGTTGGGCATCTACACGTGCACTATTGCAAAGTAAGTAATCAGGAGTTAGTTTTCTACTTGCATTTGCACATAGCAAATTTACTTGTGATTAGAGCCCATTACTATGCAGAAAGCATCTGCATGTGTAGACGGTGACACTTACTGCACAGTAATTAGCTCTAATCTGAAGTACAGCTTCTCATGTAGAGGCACCCAAAGAATCCCAAAGTTTTGGCATGGTTGGAACTTCAACTTTGGCGTAGATGCCATTTGGACTCCTGTATGAGTACTAATTTCAGGCCTCATCCTGCAAACCATTCTGAAAATCCTTTTCATTTCAGTGCACTGCTCCTATGAAAAGAGCTATTGCACTCATTCGAGTATATGTCTAAAAGCTCAGGACCGAAATTCCAGAAATCCAGATCCAAACAATTTGATTCTGTCTAGACCAAAACCCCACATACCACATTTTGTGAGTTAGAATTTCTGACTCAAAGGAGAACTTTGGCATAAGTGAGTTTTCAGGTCTCTCTGTTTTAAGTCTTGCAGACCTTAATGCTCTTAGCTTTATGCATATGAATACTTCTGTTGAAGTCTATGGGGGCCACTGATTACATAAAACTAATCAGCCTGTGTGAATGGGGAAGTATTTGATTCGGATTTGGATTTGGCCGACTCAGAGGACAGTGATGCGATTAGGTGATTCGAATCACTGTCCCCATGTGATTCAGCCGAATTGGCTTTGAAATTCAGATTCAGTGTTGATTCAGAGAGATTCGGAGATTCAGATCGGCTGGGGAGAGGCAGGCACAGCCGGGCAGCTTCAGGTTTTCCTGCAGCTCTTCCAGCTGTGCCTGCCTCTCCCTGGGTGGGGAGAGCTGCGGGAGAAAGCCCCATGGCTGCCCTGCCTGGTCCCTTCACCACCCAGCCCCAGTCTCCTGGCACTTAAAAAAATAACAAAAACCAACAAACAAAAAAACCCCCACTCACTGGCTGCAGCAGCGGCAATCATAGCCTCTGGGTGCTCATGGTAGAGCCCCCCACACAGTGTGGGGCAGCGGGGACCCCCCCACCTGGCACCCATGTGGCAAGTGCCTCATGGCATGGTTGCAGTGCAGCTCAGCAGGATGCTGGGCGCTGTCTGGGAGCTGTGGCCACTGGGGGCGAGTGCTGCCAGACTCCTGGTGATTGCTGCAGCTGGTGAGTGCAGGGTTTTGCTTTGTTTCTAATGTTCTGGGGGACTGGGGCTGGGCAAGGGATGGGGCCAAGCAGAGCAGCCACAGGGGCTCCCCCTGCCTGGGGAGAGGCAGGCACAGCCAGAGGAGCCACGGGAGAACCTGCAGCCGCCTGGCTGTGCCTGCTTCTCCCTGACCGATCTGAATCTCTGAATCTTTTCCGAATCGATTTAGATGCTTCAAATAAATTCCAAGCTTTTAAGGGGTCTCCTGATTCAATCTGGATTTGGAGATTTGGCCCCCGAATTGGGCCGAATCTCCTCGGAATTGAATTGGTGACTGAAGCTTAGCACAGCCCTAAAAAATAAGTCTCTGGCAGGTGTTTTCAGGTGCCAAACTATAATACTTTATGAAGGGAAAAGAAGGCTCTAAAAGTAGATTTTCCTTTTTAGGTTTTTCCCCAGTGATTTCTCTTACTCATCTCTACTATGTTGTTTTGTATTTTCTCCTCATTTAGATGTATTGCTTTTGGATTTTGTTTGTTTTAAAGATGGAGGCTCTTTAAGCCTTAGTAGTTGTTTGCTTTGGGTTCAGTATCCCTCATAAAGAAATCACAAATGTATTTTCTCTTGGAAATGAGCTAAATAAATTTTCAATTTCATATCAAGGGCTCATGTCAAGGATGAAAAAAAAAATTGTTCATAAGCCATTTTAAACATTGACCATTAAAAGGGAAATTGGAACATGTCATGTCAAGTATCTTGAAAAAGAGTGAGAGAATAAAAAAGGGAGATGACATTATATAAAATACATTCCTTGAAGTAACTAAAAAGAATCTCCTGGTGAAATGGAGGCAACCTGGGGATTTCAGGCTTTAATTAAGTAGAAATGATCAAGGCATCAGGGTGCTTCCAGGGGATTAATGACTGGCTGGGAGACTCAGTGGCCTCAGGCAAACCTCTAGGCCATTAACCCTACCTAGTCCTGAGCTTTTCAGGAAATGCCCTATGCCAAGGTCATTTTTGCTATTATACCACAAGATTAATCTTTGCCATGTTCTCTTGAGAGTCATGGATTCCATGATTTTCATGTGTTACTATTTTTTTAATACCTGACTTTTCACAAGTGAGACTGTTTTCATTAGATTGGCAAACCATCTTGATATAACATTTGTCTGAATTCTGTGGAGATTCTTATTTGACCCATCTATTTGCATCTTAGCCAGGTTGATGTCTGTGAGGATCCTGGTAGGTGTAAATGCGTCAAATTGTTGGCTTTGTTAGGTCCAGTACCATTGACAATATCAAAGGACCTATCAAACATTAAGATGCAGTGAAAAATTATTGGAAAGGGAAACCATTTCTGCCAGAACTCTGCAT
>NW_017728993.1:37262434-37268920 GCF_001723915.1 Gavialis gangeticus | reverse complement strand
GCTTTGTTAGGTCCAGTACCATTGACAATATCAAAGGACCTATCAAACATTAAGATGCAGTGAAAAATTATTGGAAAGGGAAACCATTTCTGCCAGAACTCTGCATCTGTGTACTGGTCTTTGCTCTCCTTTCCTTGCAGCACAGTGGACGGTGGAAGACTGTCTAGGGGCTCATTAGTCCCTCCTTGCCATCTGCTACTCACTGTGTCTAGGAGAGACTGCACAGTGAGTTCCAAAATCCTACCCTACAACTACTTTCATTTGAACTGGAAAGCTAGCCCATTGATATCAAAGGATTTTTTTCCATTCCCTAGTGTTGGCTGTCCCCATCTCTTCATGTTCTTTTGCCACAGCAGCTTGCCTTTTAGATTCAGTTGCCTTGAACCTCAACATGAACGTGAAAAAAGGAAGTAATCACCACCAGAAACCAGTCGTGGTGTCCTGCCAATATCGCAGAGGTGTCTGAAGGATAAAAAAATTAAATATTGAGAGATACTCAGGTACTGTAGCAATAGGGACAGTGTAAGTATCTGCAATTGATAGGTACCACCCCAGTGAATGTACAACCCAAGGAATGAACCTACCCATGTACCTATTTGAAATTTGGAGTTTAAGTCTGTGTAACCATGGGATCTGAGTCAGCTTCTTAAGCACTTCCATAAAAACAAAACTTACTGGAAATGCATCTTAGAAACAACTGCTTAAAATAGAATTGTTGATTTAAAATTGTTTAAAAAGAAGCATTTAAGTAATAATAGATCAAGCTTTTTGGCTTTACAAGCTAGAGGTAACACAATTAGAAGCTGTCCCCTTAATATTCTTGCTGTGGAATACTGTTGCAGCCATATATAATTTTATTGCTTATCTATGGAGGTCAGAAGCAAGGAATGTACACCATGTCTTGTTTAAATGCTTCTGCCTCAGCCACTGCTCCTATTTCATGTTATCTTAGATAACTCATGCTGAAATCAATTCATAATGTTTTGGTTGTTATGGTTAGAGACATTATCACCTACAAAGCATGCCTTAGCTAGTAAGTTAGAAAACTCAAGCCAACCTTCTGTACAGTATACATTTGTCCTTAGATCAAAAAACAGCTTACCTGGAGAATAGCCAACAAGGCTTATTCTGGGGATTCTGCTGCAGTAGGCAAACTGACAAATGTCTATGTTTACTAGCCCTGAGCAGCTGAGTTTCTATATGTTTCCCTGTCTGTGTCATATTTGTCTAATTTTAGAAACAGCCTTTGCTCTATACATATTACAGGTTGCCCTGTTATGTTCACCTAAATATATTATTTTCCTGTGCCCTTCTAACATATAATATCTGCCTATCAATGTAGATAATAACGTCCTGTACGTTTCTATAAGAATATACGTATATATCTGTATCTAGTGACCAAACGAAGTGTAGGATTCTAACTTAATAGTGCTAGGCCACAAAGTCCAATTGTTCACTTATATCATAAACTTAGGCTAATAGTGACTCTCTTGACTGGCTGAATTTCAATGCTCAATAGCTGAGCCATTTAGCATGTACTCATCTTTAAGTAGATGCTTAAGTACATTCCTGAATTGGGGTTTGTAGGTATGGCACTCCACCTTTGTCGGCCTTAACAGCAATTTTGTCATAAAAAGGCATCAAAATGTCCCATAAAATGCTGCTGAGATGATATCCTCAACTCCTATCATGTTGCAAAGCCAGATTATACTCCGTTTAATAGGTACCTAAGTGGATTTAGGTGCCTAAGTGCAGTTCTGTTCCACCCAGTTTGAGTCCCTGAAAAACTGTTAATGCAAGACTCCTTCTATGAAAGTGGACTCAGTGGCATCTCAGTGTCAATCTGTTCTACCATGCTTAAGCCCCTGAGAATCCATGAGCACATCTAGTTCTGTCACACACTGCCATCTTACCCTTAAGTCTCAGAGGCTCTTGTCACCTGAAGTAGACAGTGCAGCAGGCCAACCCTGCTCTGTGGGGCTGCAGCAGAGGAGCACAGGCTGGCCATTAGGCAAAGGGAAACCCCCATGTGGGGTTGGAGAGCCATGTAACTGGAGGGGGAGGGGTTTTGAGGCTTATACATCCAGGGTCTGAGGCAAAGTGGGCCATCTGGCCCTGCTGCAGAGGAAGTAGCTCCTGGGAAAGAGGAGCTTCAGGAAATGGCCCATAGATACCCAAGCTGAGAGACCTAGATGAAGACAGCTAAGGGGGAAGTATAGCTTGCAGTAGGGCACTGACCTAGAGTGGGGGTGAATTTTATTTTGGAAGCAGTTTCGTTGTATTTGTGTTAAGTGTAAGTTTTACACCAAGGACTCAGTTTTGGCTACAGGGTGGTATGGCCATAGGGTTGCCTAAGAGGCACCCAGCTTAGAACCTGGCCTGGGTCGGAGACCCTAGGTGGCTAGGGGGCTGTCATAAGAGTCCAAAAGGGCAAGAGCAAAGACCAGAGTTTGAGAGGGCAAGACCTGGGCTGAGGGCCTAGGAGCCAAGGTCCAGGACAGTGGACCTGGAGGGGCACAGCCAAAGTAAGAGAGCCAAGGCCAAAGCCCAGACAAAGGTCTGAGGCCAGAGGCGCTAAGGGCTGCATTGGGGCTAGGGGGCTCGCTTCAAGGTGATATTGAGTAACACCCGACAAGGCCTAGAAATGGCTATGGGGAAGGCTGAAACCTTGATTAATGACTAAGGTGATTTTGTGCCTGAGGGCAAGACCAGTGCCAGTTGGGCATGTGGAGCACAAGACAGCTGAGAGATTGAGGCTCATTCTGGGACTCTGGGGCAGCCTCCCACAATAGTATAAATTCCATTAAGACGTGGCAGGAGAGGTAGAAAATGAAGGGCGCCTCAAGGAACCAGAGTGGGGCAAGAGTCACTTGGCCATCAGAGGGCATCACAATTGTCCTTGGAGCCAGGACCTGCTACACTGAGTCACAAAAAAGCAAGGAGGAAAATGATCTACATAGCATTTGAATTAATACTTTTTCAGGAACTCCCAGTAGGTGCAATAAAATTGCACTTAGGTACCACATCTACTTACACGCCTGATAGGTGCAATGGACGCTTGTATAAATGTTTCCATTGTATCCCAATGGTACAGAAGAAGTTCAGAAATACTTAGCAAAATAAAGTCCTAAATTGAAAAACGTATGTGCTGGAATAGTTGTAAAAAACGGTGTCTTATATAATGCCCTTAATCTAGAAAGATCCCAAAAGAACTTCATATACAGGCCACTCAGCCACAACTGAAATGAAGACAGTAAAAGAGCAACCATTCTATACCAGCAATTCAACAAAATGATTTTTTAGTTGAACAAGTGAATAACATGTCCAGTTGTAACTACAGGGGGAATTTTAAGTATGCAGAATGTAATTACCCAAGCTGGAATTTGGCCAGGTTGCTGTGATTAATTTAACACCCATACTCTTGTAAAAATTGCCATGGGATCTTTAATGATCAGAAGTAGTTAAGAATTAGGCCTTAGTTTTATGTCTCAACCACAAGTAATAAATGTAAAATATCAAGAAATGCAGTTCTCCATTTGATTTGTACCACACCAACCATTAATACAAAATTATCCTTATGAGCAATTTAAATTGACCAAAAAAATTGGTCAAGGAATACTGTTTAAGTTAAAAAAATGTATATTTTCTTCAATAAAACCATATGGTAACATCTGGACTACGAGCTATTCATTGTGTGACATAGCTGCTAAGAAAATGTATTATTTTCCCAATTATCATGCACCAGTACTAATAAGAAATATAAATCTATTAACATTTGTGCGTGGGTGTAAAGGTGCATTGTATGCAGTTGACAGTGTTTGTTGTATCATCTGGTTTTGGGTGAAATACAGCCAACTGATTTTTACCATCAGTGGAATTCCCTTCTTTATAACATTTAGTGGAAATGGGCATAATTTGGAGAGATTTCCCATCATTGACACTGGTCAAAATGAGTCCCTTCAGATTAACTAATGTTATAGTGGTAAGAAACCAATGAAAACTATCAAAGTGGAATTTTCTCCTCTCAGAGCAATTGACCTCCACATTACCAGACAGACTGACCCCTGCCAATATAACTGACGTTTCAAATCCCACAGCTAAGTTTCATGAAGCAAAACTCTGACCCAGCCAATAATGCTTGAGCTTGAACTGGATACTAAGGATCAGAGAGGTTTGTCCAGCAGATTCATGCATTGATCAGCTGCACAACATACTCATCTTTGCACAGTATCTTTTCAAAGGCTAAGTACAGAAGTTCAATAGGACTGTGCAAAGCTTTGGTCCCTGATTCAATTCAGTGGAGATTCGGCCTGATTCAGTGACAGAATCTCTGAATCCAAATCGAATCAGAGGACCCTTTAATCCCTTTGAATCGAATCAGAATCTGGTGAATTGATTCAGAGGTCCAGACACAGAGACAGCTTCAAATGTTTTTTCTACATAACTCTAGGTAGCAGGGGCTCATCAGTGCTGCAATGGTGGGGTACATGGGGTGTCCCACAGAAGCATGGGACAGACCTGGAAGTGTACTAGAAGCACTTCTGGTCCATTTCCAGGTCTGCTGGGGGGCCTCCCCACACCCTTCCCAGCTTGGTGACTGGTGCCTCCTCGGTCTGGTGGGGGGGCACCCAGGGTCTCCCTGTGGCCTGTCACTGAGGCAGGGAGGCATGGGAGGGGATGCCCAGCACGCTCCTCGGCAGACCCAAAACTGGACTGGAAGTACTTCTGGTCCACTTCCGGGTTTGCCACCAAGAATGTGGAGGGCCCCCCGCACTCTTGTGGGATGCTCCATGCACCCCAGCATCACAGTGTTCACGAGCCACACCTGCTACCTCAAGGTATGTAGAAGAAACTTCTAAAGCTGTGTCTATGTCCGACTCACTGATTCTCTGAATCAGCATTGACTCTTCAGATTCGGATTTGGCGGAATTGAATCAGGGACAGTGGTCCGAATCAACAAATCGACTCACTGTCCGATTCAAGCTGAATCTGAATCTGAATTGAATGGGACCTGTTTTGCACACTCCTAAAGTTCAAACAGCCGAAGGTGAAATCATCTAAGTTACGTGGTTTTCTGTAAGTAGCCTAAGTTAGATCATTAGTGAACAGTATACATGTTCGCTCTTTGGTGGGCAGAGCACACAGGATGCCTCCACTGGCCAAGGCCTGCAAGTTAGGGGCACTTCTGCACACCTCCCAATGTGTCCTGTGGGCAGGGCCATCCTTAGTGGGGGGCGAATTGGGGAGACCGCCTTGGGCCCTGCGCTTTAGGGGGCCCCGTGAAGCCAGGCAGAGTGGTTATGGCCCTTCCTGCAGGGCCCTTCTAGTGCTGGTGATTCCATGCCACCACCAGCTTCGCGTCTGGCCACTCATTGCCCTCACCCCCTACCCTCACCCCCACCGCCAGCTTCTTCGCATCCAGGCCCCGCAGAGGCTGGTTTGCCCCAGGCCCCACACCTTGCTAAGATCTTCTCTGCCTGCAGGCTTCCCAGCTGTTGGAAAGTCCTGAATGCAACCAAGTATGTGGGCCACCCCTGATTGGCTGCTGGGCACAGGCAAGCATGCCCTCTATTCCTCCACACCCTAGTGCTCCAGAACCCTGTAGCTGTGGGCCAAAAAAGCCTTGCAGCACCCCATGTGCCATGGCCTTTGAGGTACTCACTGGCAATGGCCAAGCCACAGTTGTCTCCATGCAGGCCCAGTCCTGATGTTGTGACCCCTGCCACCACAACCCACGAGAGGCAAGCCACCCATACTGGCTCCTGCTTGGGGAGGAGGGGCAGGGAGGTCCATGCTGTGGGTCCAGGTGGCAGGGTACCAGGCTTGGGCTCTGGGGTTGTGCCCAAGCATGGGGGCATAGGGGTCCCTGGCTGTGTGTGCGGGAACCAAGGTCAGGTTTGGTCGGGCTCTACCCAAGTATGGGGGGTCCCTGGCTGGGAGACTTTGTGGTCCTTTGCTGGATCATGGGGGTTCTCCTGGGCTCAGTTGCAGGTGTGTGTATATCATAGGGTGCTTTGCGATGAAGGGCAGGGACACAGCCTAGGGATGCAGGTGCCCAGGTCCCGAGGCTCAGGCAGGGAGGACAGATGCCTCTCTCCCTTCCTCCCCAACCCTCCCACTGCCTACCTATGGCTGACATGGTCAGAGGCAGGAGCCAGGTCTAGGGAGAGGGTATGTGCTGGCTCTGGTCTGGTAGGGGGAGAGTAGCCAAGCACAGGCCGAGTGCTAGCACGCCTCCCTGCAAGGGAGGGAGCCACAGAGAAGGTTGGAACTCTGCAGGACAGTGATCTAACTTGATAAGGGATCTGGTACAGAAGTTCAGTTCAGCAGTCTAATCTAAATCATTTAGATTTGAGTGCACATTAAACCAGGTCTGTCTTAGACTAGGTTTCATCATTTTTAGACCTGTCTCTGCAATGAACTTCTGTACAGTTATGGATTTAGATTGATTTCCAGTTACTTAGACCAGTTTATGTGTAATGTCTG
>NW_017728993.1:37234934-37257434 GCF_001723915.1 Gavialis gangeticus | reverse complement strand
TCTGAAATTGAACATAAGGCTCTGATAAATTAATAAACTCCTCTTCTCCAAACAGTTGTTGCTGTGAAAGAACTAACTTTCCATGAAGCACTGCTCCATCAAGCACACTGAATACTTTATGTTAAAAAGCAGAGTGTTACTTAATGATAAATTAAAATTACACTAACAGGCAAAGATGGAACATAATAATGACACCCCCTTAAGGAAAAGAAATTGCTGGAAAAAAAAGCAGAGGAAAATGTCTTGTGAAATGTGTTGGTTCCTGTCTGCACATAAGGGTGGTTCTTTGGATACTGTATCATATTATTAGACATAACCCTCTCTGAAATATAAATGCTTCAGACACTTGGGAATAAAGTGGGAATGGGAGGGGGAGGAAGAGGTGTGGTTAAGGATTTTTCATGTAAAATTTTTCGCCCTCTCCTGCTACCATCCCAAGGTGTGGATTAAACGTAAGTGGTAACTGTCAAAAAGAAACTCTCGTGAATTTTTAAAGAGCTACGGGTAAAATTCACCCTGTGTAGACAACCAGATGGCCTGTGCACAACCGAAATACACTGAAGGTCTTTTTGAAAACTTAAGTGATACGTTGTTTTTGTCATCCTTCATCCTCTCATATTTCCCTTTGTTTCATTGTAATCCCTTTCTTGCCAAGGTACTTAAAATCTCCTTTGCTGTGGGAATTTTAGGATTTTGGACAGAGATACTGCAGACCTTAATTGTAGACAAACTGACACAGTGATTCTCTGTTATGATGGATGCAAAAATGTTGAACGTCCAGCTGTTCTGGGCAAACCAATGTCTGCCAGCCCTTCTCCAACTAAGAGATAAAAATAAGTCTTTTATCTGATATATAATTCAGCCTTCCTTCTCTAAATTAATAATTGCCCCCCTTCTTTAGTCAGGACTGGTTTTGCTGAACAGTGTAACTTTCTTTGCTCTTGCCACTGTTTCTCTGTGTACTTTTTAAATGCATTAAAAGTTTCTGGCAAGCATGTTTACATTTCTGAATTCCTGTCCAGTCCTTGTTATAATAGATTCCAGTAGAGTCACTGGGAATGTTATCACTGATTTTGCTGAGAGCAAAATAAAATTTTCCATGGCAGCTCAGGTCCAGTTTATTTTCCTCTATTTTTACTGTAAGTTGCACAAAGCCCATCTTGGACAGATAAAAAAACTTTAAAAAGCAGTATATTTATATATACAGATGTTCCTGCCAGAACTGACTGGAGGATGATATTTCTGTTTTCTTGTAACTCTTGAGTTTTGAATTTTTTTTTGATACAAACTGGAATTTTGGACATTCTTATGAAAATAGAATTGTGTCAAAATGTCAATTTTCAGACTGAAATATTTAGATTTAGAACTGTGGTCTGGGTATGGGAGATCCAACTTGAAATCTTTGCTCTCCGTTGCTCAAGGAAATTTTCAGCCCACGACCAGCAATTGAGCAATTTTGAACTTGTCTGTCTCACAACCTGGGTCAGTGTCTTCACCATCAGGCCATAGAGAATTGTTCTTTTATACTCTCCCATAAGTTATTACCCCAGCCCAAACGAAAACCCTTCCAGATAAAAACTTCGTAGAAGCCAGTGCATCTTTGCAAAGTGCTTCATCTGAACAATAGATTTTTAGTATGATTTCATTTTGTTGAAAATGGCTAAAACTAAACAGAACAGGTTGAGGATAATTGTTTGCATGATGCAGTGTAATGTTGAGATACCCAAACTAGTGCAGGTACTGGATGAAATCTACTTACTGCAGTGCAAAGCTCCTGCTTCTTGACAGTGGAAATTAGCCCATGTTAAGCTCCATGTTGCTGTGGCTAAACTTCTGGTACACAAGTAATTTCTTTTTAAAATTAGATCAGGTGCCTCTATATTACACTGCATTCTGCAGTGTAGTTGTACCAAGCTCTTTAAGAACATGTTTACATCACAAAGCAATTTATTCCAGCCAGGGTTGCCCTCAGCACATCCAGCACACCTGCTCCTGCATGCAAATTCAAAATATAGCAATACACTGGTGAAGACATTCTAGGATCATTCCCAGCAGCCCCTCTTAAGCATGCTGGAGACTAAAAACTTGGGAGTGGCCACAGAGGGATGCCCCAAATCATCTTCACTGGCACTTTTCCAGGTTTGGAGCATGAGAGTGGCTGTACTTGAAGCCGTCTTGGCTGGGACACACTGCCATCATGGTGCAGTCATGCCTGGTAAGAGTTTAGGAGGAATCATGTAAAGGACTTACCACATTGAATTACAAAAAGAGAATAATGGAGTCCAGAGTCTTTCAAACTAAGTGCTCATTCACTGTGTTCCATTTCTTGAAGCCTTTTCAAAACTTGGCTCTTTTGTTTATTTTTTAAAAATGTCTTTGTTTCTCATTACTCTGTTTTCTGCATGCCTGTCCTATGTATTGTCTGCTGATTGGAAGGCAAGGACAAATCTGCAAAGCTGATAAGGATGACTATGTGTCCTTGCAGTTTGTTTGATGTAATGTTTCACCCAAACATTCACAGAAACTTATTCACACCAACTGTTTATCCTATCATGGCGTAGTGCATCTATCATCTACTTAGAATTGTGATCTAGGTTGCTTTAGAGTGCTTCACAGATAGGTATTTACAATTTAAAGGGCATAAAAGAAGAAGAGGGATCATTTAAAAGAAAATGAGTGATCACTACTAATAAAAAACCTAAGCATTGTAGAAGTGGTGACACCTTTTAAAAGGGTTTTTCACAGACCATTTTAATGTGTTATCACCATCAGTAGCAGAGGAGAGCACTGGAGGTACATTCTACAAACAGAACTTCTAATCAGATTAGCAGTAGAGCAGTTTGAAAAGGGTTTTGGAATAAAAGACATTATATAAATGTAAACCATTATCACTATGGGGTATATTCTTCTCCTGATCTGTGTACATATTTCCCATTAGTGTTAATGGGAGTTGCATGCAAGGAAGGAAAAGAGAATATACCTTGCAGTGTGCTTCCTTTCTAATAAAACTACTTGGAATGAGAAAATTTGGAGGGCAAAAACTGGTGAAATTAACTGAATAACATATTCATTGAATACTCTCCAAACAGGTCTGCAGAGAATTCTCTAAATGACTCCCAGAAGCAGTGCATTTGCTGCAGCTTATCACAGAACAGAAATGGGTAATGGTAGATGTACAATGACCTGTCCAGTGGAAGATACTGTAAGAAAGCTGTGCTGGGCTAGTCTCATCTGCAAGTCAAGATATAAAAAAATATAGGTTGCTTACATAGATTATGAAAACATGCTTGATTAAGTCTCTTTAGGGATTTCAATAATGTAATGAAACAAACTTTCTCATAAAATAGGTATCTCCCACCCTAATATGTTCCTTCCAGCACTGAGCGAAGAAGGAAAGAGCGAGATGATTATCATTTTTCATTTAGTTCCTTGACATCTTTCAGGATCCTCCGGCATGTACTAGAACAGTGGTGCTCAACATTTTTAGTCCCAGGGGCTGGAAGAGTGGCATGGGGCTGATCCATGCACTGGAACAGGCTCTACATGCCAGGATTGGGTTCTGTGCTGCCAATGCCTAGCCCTGCACCGCAGGATTAGGCCCTGTGCCCATGTCCCTGTGGCCCTGCACCACCTCCCCTAGGCCTGTGCCACCTCCCCTAACTCTGTGTCCGGATCAGGCCCCATGCAGCCTCTACCTGGTTCCACACACCAGGGTTGGGCTCTAGGCTGCTTCACCCTCTGCCCTGTGCACCAGGAGTGGGCCCCATACAGGCTGTCTCACCTCAGCCCCATACACCCAGATAAGGCCCCGTGCTGTCTTCTCCCAGGATTGGGCTCTGCAGTGCCTTGGCTGGTCCACATGTGCCTGGATTAGCACCCCATCCCTTTCACCCACCACATGCTGAGCCTGGATCTCAGGCTGTCCTCACTAGCCTCTGTGTACCTGGATGGGCCCTGTGATACCTCCCCAGCCCTATGTGCCCAGTCTTGCCACCAGGGCTACAGTATGTGGCCTCCAGGGCTTTCCAGAGGTCTGGAAATTTGGCAGAGGGGGAGCAGCCACCACTCCCCCATCACCAAATTTTTGGACCTGTGAGGAGTCCCATAGGCCAGATGAATTGGCTCCATGGGCTTGATATGGCCCATGGGCTGGTGGTTGAGCACCCCTGCACTAGAATCAAGTCTTGAATTGTTCCCAGCTAATCATCATGTTAGTTGATCTCAGCCACCATGCAAAGGAGGGGGAAAAAAGTTCACTTGTATGGAAAAATACCCTCGAGAGACAATTTATGATCTTCACATGGGTGCTGGATATTCACTACATTTATGGTTATACATTACAGGAAAGAGCCTTATGGTAAATTCCCTCCCCTTATCATTCTTGAATCCTGCTTTTCCCTCATGCATTTGATTCTAAGGCAGGCTGTGGCCCAGTCCCTGTTGGTAATTTCTTTTCACCATAACAACCATTCCCCTTGCTGGGTACCTCATTAAAATTACAGCCTATGGCAGAACTCTGACACAGAATCCTTCTCTGAGTCAGCACCTAATGCCAATACAAGTCCTACAACAGCTGCAGTAATACCTCAGTGAGCCATTTATACATTTTAGAATAGCTAAAGAACTGCCATTTATTTATACGCCACACTAACTCTAAATAGAACATACTGTATCTATAAACCCTCTTAGTAAAACTACCATATTATACTAAACCCAAAATGTATGGTCTCATGCACGCAATGTTGCTCTATCCCCAAGGAAAAAAAATACAGTAGTGTACTAATCTGACATGCAATGGCATTTGAAATAATTTACCTATATTTTCAGTCATTATCTATACTCACGTGCAACACACCCAAGGCCTCATTTAAGTCCATCATTCATTGTAGCGTGCTTAAAACTTTCAAAAATAGCATGTGCTGTACTCACCAACATCATCTTTACCATATATTACACCTGATTGTTACCACTTATGATTGGCAAGCTGGGTAAATTGGGAACTGTTCCACTGAAGTCAATGAAGTCATACTGACTTAAGTATAGTATTAGAAGAATCTGAATCTTACCCTCTATCTACAGAATAATTTATTAGTGTCCTTTTATTGAGGGTCTGTCAGGTGTTTCATTATAAACCCCTATTTGGGTTTTAAACCTTCAGAATTATACTTTTCAATTATAGGGTTATAGACTTTACATAACTATAATGCTATTTTTTAAAACGTCTATACCCCAAAATATCTATACTCTTTCAAATGAAATTTGGTAGGCAAACAACCCATAATGAAAAACAATTCCGTTTGCTTTGTTTGCAAAAAAAAATTGTGCTTGTGCATGTGCACACACACAAACACCCACGCTAATACAGAAGAGTCTTTCCATTTAAAAGGAAAACATTTAGATGTGCTCAGCAGTCTGAACAGGCAACATGCTGTCTTTTTTAGCAGTGAGCATGCCTGATACCTGAATTTGGTCTACACACTTTAACAGTTGTATGAATAATCATGAGGTAAATTGTTTACTTCCTCTCTGTACTCTAGCCCATGAAGAACACGTTCTCATCTTCATAAGTTATGGAGAGTGATTTCTAGCTGAGATAAGTTGAGCATCAGTCGTCTCGTCTTGGCCATACAGAGGCTCCATTTTGGGTCACCCCACAGAGCTGCCACCTGCAGACCACAAAGGTCCCATTTCCCATCTTGACTGCAGTTATGTGCAGGACACACATTCAGCTCAGCAAGTCTAAGCAACTACATGGTAGACTGCTCTAACAGGATACCACCAGCTGTCAGACATAGCACTGCTCCCAGCCAAATTTCAGTTCACCGACTAAAATTTAGAGTCCAGATTATTATTTTCAACCCATAAGGAGCCCTCAAACGTAGCCATGCTTTATAATTGTATTTTGTTTTGTCTCAATATTAACTGAATTTTTGCTGCGTGTTTCTCTGGTTTTTTTGTTATTAGCGGCTTCTTAGCATCCATTTGAAGTAGTTTTCTGTGGGTATTCTACCCAAGACAGTAAGAGTTTTGTTATGGACTTTTTTCTGAGGCTCTTGAAACTCAATGCTGGTTTAAAAATATCATAAACAGAAATGTGTGGCAGCAATACTTCCTGCTGGTTTTGTAGCTCACAAGGACAGAGGCTTGTAGAAGAGTTCCTGTCCCCAATTCCAGGTACAACCTAGGTGCTGGCACTACCTTCCATTAAAAAAAAAAAAAAGGGATGTATATGGCTCTAAGAAACCATACAGCATCAATCCAAGCAGCATGATGCAGTACATACACCATACATCCATACAAATCATTCACTTGAACATATAAACCATACCCAAAAACAGCTAACAGGTAATTTGAAAGGGAACTTACGTTTGTGCAATTTACCATATTTCAAGGATCCAAACCAAATTGTTTCTCCTTACAATTGCTTCCTGCTTTTATACAGATTAAGAAACAGTTTTACTAGAAAAGTTGTACTTAATTATATGAAAGCCTGTGTGATGTACTTGTCTAGCAGTAACCACAGACATAGTTTGTTTTGCAATGTTATTACATCAACAAATTAGTTTAAATTCAAAAAGTTCAAATCAGTTGTCTACTTCACGAAGCCAACTGCTGCAAGTACGTTTCTGAGTAACCATTTGTTACACAGTAATGGTTTAACTTAAGAAGTAAAGCTTTCAGACCCAAACTGAGCCCTGTTAGCAATACAGATTTTGTCTAACATACATAATGAAACCAGCAAATTAGGTCCCATGGCCATAAACCTCACAGAGGGAAAGCAAACAGAGCATGAATCAAAAAGCTTTAGAGGGCAGTAAACTATTGGTAACATATAAATTAAGGCTAAAATCAGAGTGTCAAATATATATGGCTGTTAAAATCTGAGATCTTTAAGAGATTAAGAGAAATAAACCAAACTAAAAATGAAATACAGATGTATAAAATTATTTTGGATAATAGTAAAATCTGATATAAACTGTGACAGAAGTGCAGTCAACTCAAAGTTAGGTCACACCTTGTTTTTAATTCTTTACCCTTTTTTCTTTGGCTTACTGCTTTACACCAAGTCACTACAGCATATATAGTCCTGAAACCTCCCATGCAGTATAGAAAGCTTCTCAATACTGAGGCACAGTAAGATAAAACATGTCTGCCTTTGCCTTCAATTCTTTGCCCCTTGGGACAGACAGTCAAAAAGCCTGAGGCTGAACCAATTCAATCTTCGCAAGTTAGTCTAAGCTGCATAAATTGAACTGATAAGCAAGTGAACAGACAATTCACTTTTGATTCAGGAAATGCAGCCACAGGCCTGCAGTGGCACAGGCCAGAAGCTGGTGAGCACTAGAGCATGCCTCCCTGCTCAGCTGGACCAGACAGCTTTGGCCAAGGCTAGCCTACTCACATTGTGAGGGGAGGTGCAAAGCATCCTTGGATGTTGGAGGACTGAGTTAACTTGAATTTGGAGGGGATTTGGAACCGGAATTCAATAAATCAGTTTAACCTAAATCAGTTAAGTCCAATACTTTATCCATCCAGGTTTATCTTAAACTGGTTTTAGCCATTTTGAAAGTGCTTTATGTACACTGCACTTTGGTTGTGTTACAGATTTGAACTGGTTTCCAATCAATTATACCAGTATGTGTGCAACTTCTGCCCCTAGCCTTTATGTTTCAGCCTTTGCTTCATTCAAGTCTAAATTTCCATGTTTAATTATTTTTTAATTTTTTAAGGTAACCTGTCTTTTATAATTCCCAGATGGCCCATTATTTACTTGGCTATAGAAACAGGAGTTTTAAACACACACATTGACCCAATTATGTTAAAGCCTATTTAGGGAGTTTTTAAATATATTTCATTGCCTCACAGACTGTGAGAACATCATCACAGTCATGTATGGTCTACTGGGTAAATCCATATTTATGTATTTTTAAAAACATGAACCAAATTCATCCATGGTGAACTCTATTAAAGCATGTGTGGTCATACCAAAAAAATAACTTGGCTTATGGGGTTTTGATCTGATAGACCACTGTAGTTTACTATTGTGTTTTAGTGTTGTATAATTCCACACTAAGGAACCTTCATGAAGTTCATTACCAAAAAGGACAGGGAATAAAAATAAAAAAGGATATATTGTTGAACTTGCTTTTCAATCTTAAAATATTCATCTGCCTTTAAAAAAATAAGCAAATGCCAAAAGGACCCTATCCACATAGCAGGCTGAGATGTGGGAAATGATTTTTATTTATGGGAGTGCAAAACAAATTGCACAAGTAGTACATTTCTTTTTGGAATAGGGGAGAAGGGGCACTTTTGCCTTTCTAACTTTAAAACATCCAAAAGGGTTTTGTTTTTGACAATTTGTAAAAAATATTTGCTCTTAGGCTAAAACCTAACATGCCAAGTTTCAGCTTGGAACTCATTTTTATGACTGAATTATAAACCCTCTGAAAACAGGGGTTTCAGGTAAAAGTGCTGACACAGCCTTAACTACAGTGGCAAGAAGGGAGTGCCGTAATGCATATACCTTTTTTTCTCATTATTGCTTTGAAAGAAGTTTGTTGTCTACCCTTAGGCATCAGACAGTGCTTAAAGCATGTGTCTGTTCATACAGTCGTACTGCCAGGTGTGTGAAAAGAACTAAATGCAGACCTTCCAAAATGAATTTGGTAACTCATTTAGGCATAGAATGGATCCATGATTTTTCATAGGATTTCATAATATGAAAGATACCAATCTGAGAGGAAAAAAAAACTTTAAATCTCAAATTCAAGCTATGGTCTGCCAGTAAAACTGGAAAATGAGTGATGAGCTGTTTGGACAGATTAAGTGCAATTCAAATTATTGGGACATGTTGATGTGAAAGAATCTATATTGTTTTTAACTGTATACTTGCAGTATATTTTTAAGGTGGCTTATTAGTTGCTTTGAAGTGAAAATAGCATAAAGTTCTGTGTCATTTCATACTCTAGGTGCAGAAAGTCTCCAAATTCTTACCTTTAAAAAGTATCAGACACAGAAAATATTGACTGTATGTATTTAAAAAAAGAGAGACTTGTTATTTTAGTCACACAACCACTGTTGGCACTGGAAAATAATTTATCACTTTTTTCAAAACTTAGTCAAAAATTAACCAGCAAAGCTAAAAGAAAAAAATGGCTGAGATGCAGAAAAAGTAGGTGTAGTTGTTTCTTACTAAACAGAGCCATTAAGTATCATGCAGTCCTTCCAGTGCAGAATGTTGTTTTTGTGCTGGAACAGTTACATAATTGGAGGAGTCCTTTGGGGGTGTCCAGTCCAATTTAAATTATGAGGGTTTTTTTGTGGCATTAGCACCGTTCTAAACTACAGTTCAGAAAACGTGCAGCTTTGCAGTAGTTCCCTGAAATATTAAAGAGAAGACAAAAGGTATAAGTGTTTTTAGTGGTTTTCAGGTTTTGTCTTTATGTCCACCTTAAAATCTTTACCTGGCCATGATCTGTTGTTCCATTACTGGAGGGCAAAAATGGGAGGAATTGTCTGGGCTAAATTGCAATTAGGCAGCCCTGAGTGAGGCTGGCACCAGTTAACTTGGGATATTGGAGTGAAAAGGCCCGTAATCAGCCTTCGGTCATGTAGAACAATGCATAAAATTAAATTGACATTAATGAATAATTGTGTAATGAAAATGGAAGAGGAGAGTTAATTGCATGTTACAGTGAGTGTAATGCCTAGATAACCTTGCATTTAATGCTATTCTTAGCCCTGCTGCCAAGACTTCTACAGAGCCTCTCTCAGCAGGAAGTCATTAAAGCTGTGAGTAGATAATGCAGGCTCAGTGAAACCTAAGTGGCAACAATATAACAAGAGTTTCTTTCAGACCTTAGTGTTTTCAGAAAAAAAAGGGCATGTTGAGGTAATTTGTACACATCTGAATGAAAACAGGAAACTCAGAGCAATCTATTTGCAGTTTGTCCAGTTCTACAGAATTTTAAACTATTGTTGAAACCAAGGTCAATTCATATAATCAAAGACCAGACTAAACCATCAGTGCTCACAACACAGTAAGTACCAGCTGTCTACAGCCTACAACTTAGTTTTGTTAATCACTCAGTACACCAAAGTATAAAGACCACTTGACCTCCGATGTAAGAGGACAGTGGGAGAGGTTTCTGTACCATCCCATTGACATCATCTGTTCACACAGATAACTTTAGCACCCCAAGTTTTTCTCCATTCACATTACAAATTACTTACTTTTGTCTCTGTCATTAAAGAGCATGAGGTACTTCTAAGTTTATCTGTTTGCAGGTTTTACATTTTCCAAAACTTTTGTCTTAAAAATTCCTATAAAACACATTTTATTCTTCTTGCTCCCCTTTACATTTCTATTTTTTCTGCTGTTACAAAATAAGGTCCTTTCCTTTCCTTTCTTTCTTATTCACTCCAAAAAAGACACTTGTTTTTGCCTTGGGGTTATTAGCTGTACATCATGATAGTCATACTGATTATGATGGGATTGTCCATTAAAGACAAGGCCCTGGATATAATGGGGATCTGGCCATCCAGCAGTTAAAAGAGGAGGAAACTTGTCTCACAGGAAGAAAACAAAAAGTGGCAGAAAAAAATCACTAACTCTGCTATTTTGTATTAATTTAAACAAAATAGTGCTTAAACCTTCACTATGAAACTCTCACTCTGACTTCATAAAATCAGTGATTTATTGCTGCAGAAGGGACACTGACTCTTTGTCTGCCTTAAGCCTCTTTTTGTAAACACAAATGGGAATTCTGGGTTCAGCCAAAGATGCTTTTATTGAGGAATTATTCTATGCCAAGGTCTACGTTCTGTATATTTCTGTGTGCATTTCAAGATGTCTGTTCTGTGTTGCACAATATAAGCTAATATCTGGAATCCTGACCAGGACTTAACTAACTTACCTGTTATCAGCAAATCTGTGATATGATCTTGGGGTTCAAGTCTTCATGAATATACCATTGTCCTCAAACGATCTTTTTATTAATCTGTGAGCACTAGAACTGCTTTCCAAGGAAATAGGTAACAGAGCTGCCTCTGGCAATCCTGCCATTTTTTGAAGGCTGAAAATGCATTGCCTGTATATCCTTGGGTCTTCTGTCATTGCTTTCTTGAGCACTGGAACATGGAAATTCACTGACTTTACACATTCAGATCTTGCTAATGAGAGGAATTGTATAAAATCTCTGGGTGAAATCCTGGCACCACTGACCTAAATGGAAGCTTTGCCACTGTCTTCAGTAGAGACATAGTTTTTACCTGAGTATATCTATACTGATAATTAGCATTATCTGAGGTAAAGACCCACAAATTGTTTAAGAACTCAAAGAAGCTGGTGCATTACAGATGATCCACTTTAACGGTCTATGTTGTATTTTTAAGGGGTATGAACCATCACGCTCCAGTGCACAAACCAACTATTTGTTGATATACAGGTTAGGAGAAACTTACTGAAGGAGAAGACTATTCCATTATAACCTGCTATGGAGCCATTTGTGGTTCTCTCTGAGGTAACTAGCAGTGACCATTGTCCGAGAGAGGGTCTTGGATTCAGAAGTGTAACAGGGTAGTTCTGTGCTCTGGACAAAAGAAGCACGTGTTACTCTTGTTGTTCCACTGTTGTTGGTATCACTCATGCTGTTCCACTGTTGTTGGTCCCCTCGTCAGCCTCATGGCCTCTACCAATGGATGATGCCATTGCTATATGGGAGAAATATCGGCACAAGCAGCAGTCAGGTGGGTTAATGCAGGACTGCTCATTGTCATCATCCAGTGCCAGCAATCATTGGAATGTTGCAACAGTGAATTCGGCAGCACCTCCCCTTGCAGCAATCATATCTCATATGCGGCTAAACTTTAAAGCCTTGGTGGAGTAACCTGGCATAACTGAGGTACCACTGTCTGGTGCAGTAAGTTTGCAGTATACACATGGCCTTTCCATTTGTATTTTGTCTTTTTGAGTCCCGCTGGCTCTTTTATAGTGTATTAGGACTTGTCAATGCACCAGGGCTGGTATTTGCCCAGTATGTCTAACTACTCAGGAGGCCTCTTGAGTAAAGAAGAAAAAATGTCAGTTGTAAATCAAATTACAGAGCTTTAGGAGTACTTCTTGTAACTGTAGAGTCATTTATATCTGTTGAAATGTGGGTGCAAAGTGTTGCTGTTCTGCATAGCAGTTTTATATCCACATTGTATAGCTATAAATGACTACACAAGACAGTGCAAAATCTAGTCCTGAAGTCTCCGGTTTAACTGACAGTTTGCCAATCAGATTATCAGCTTCATTAGAGGAATCAAATCCAAACTGTTATTGTTACTTCAGAGCATCTTTCAGTCTCTACTGACAACATGACATACAATTCTTTTTCTGATTAATGTGGAATGTTATATAAATGGCCCTATTAATTCCTGTGGTCTCATTTCCTTAACATCCATCTCAGGTCATATTTTCACACATTGTTTTTTGTGGAATGAACAGATCTTGGAGGATCATAATAGTGAACATGTTAGTGCATATTAATGCACTTCCTTGAACTGTCCTTAGTTAAGCACAGAGATGTCACCTCAATTTATTTGTGATTAAACGAGGGTGGAGAAATATTTGAGAATGACACTTCTGTTACAGTTTGCCATCCACTATAATTATAATTACTATTGGAAAATGGACACAAAATTTATAAACCACAAGGATTTTTTCCATTTAGGGGAGTGTTAATTTTTAGTTTCATTTTCTTTGAATTTTTATTTAATTAAATGTTATTTTTTTCTAGTTTTAATTTCCCAGGTAATCTCACCTGGGTTTTATTTATAGTTCAGTGTTGCAGAATTGAAATCTTCAACTGGTGGATCTACCTCTGTACTCACTGGGCGCATCTACATGAGACGCTTACTGCAGAGTTGCCTGATTAGTAGGGGTGTGCAAAGGGGGCCCTATTCGATTCAGATTCAGGTTCAGCCCGAATCAGGGACAGTGATTTGATTCATTGATTCGGATTAGTGTCCCTCATTCGATTCAGCCAAATCCGAATCTGAAGATTCAGTGCTGATTTGGAGAATCATTGATTCAGACACAGACACAGCTTTAAAAATTTTTTCTACATACCTTGAGGTAGCAGGCATAGCTCGTGATCACTTTGATGCTGGGGCGCATGGAGCATCCCACAAGAGTGCGGGGGGGCCCTCCACATGCTTGGTGGTGAACCCAGAAGTGGACCATAAGTACTTCTGGTCCACTTCCAGGTCCTCAGCTCGGCAATCGGCCACGGGGGGATCCTGGGTGCCCCGTCCCCAGACTGAGGAGGCAATCACTGAGCCAGGAGTTCTAGGGGGTTCCCCCAGCGCACTCCCCAGCAGACCTGGACGTGGACTGGAAGTGCTTGTAGTCCACTTCTGGGTTTGCTGCTAAGTGTGCTGGGGAGCTCCCTGTGCTTCTGTAAGACACTCCATGTGCCCCAGCATCACAGCATTCAATAGCGCCTGCTACCTAGAGGTATGTAGAAAAATCTTTAAAGCTATGTCCAAATCTCCGAATCTTTCTGAATCTCTCCAAATTGATTCACAGTGTTCTGATTTGATTTGGAGAGATTAAAGGGTCCTCTGATTCAATTCAGATTCAGAGTTTTGGCCACTGAATTGGGTCGAATCTCCGCCAAATTGAATCAGGGACCGAAGCTTCGTACAGCCCTACTGATTAGCTTTGCAGTTAAGCATCACCAGTCTACACATGGGGAGCTATTAGACCAGAGTAAATTAATTAACTTTGCCATATGTTACTACTGCCAGATATAAGTACTATTCTATGGTGGAGTTATTTACTTCACCACAGCACACCTGTAGATGCTGATGGGGCTGGCTGAGGCATGAGGATGCTTTAGTGAGGGGGCTGCCTTCTCGCTAGCCCTGCACTGAAGCACCCTTGTACCCAAGTCAGCCCCTCTGCAGCACATTGAGCTGAGTTGGAGCAACCCTGGGCTGGCAGACTGATCTCCAGAGCCCCCTGCCAGCTGGGGCTGTGCCACCCTGGCTAAATGTGTTGTGGTTCTGGGTGCATGTATAAATGCTGCACCCAGGAGTAATAAACTCTGACATGAACTGCGCCAGAGTTTATTGTGTTGCATTAATTTTCACGTTTAGATGCACCTACTAACATCTATTTTTCAATGTCAATCCATTTGGCCTTGGATTTTACTTCCAGGTAGGAGTGGACTTAAACCCAGAACATTTTGCATCCAGTTCACTTCAAGCCACAAGAATTTGTTTCCACAAATTTAAGATGAAGTTGAAATAGCTGTTGATGCTAGAGTAACACTATATGAAGCCCCTAATTAAGTTCATAACTAAAATGACTGATTTTTCAGGACAATAGCTAAACAGCATTCAGCAGGAATCTAATGCTTGTCAACTCTGTGAGCAGCATAAATCAATATTTAGCAGATGTTTTTCAGCATGCTTTATTTTGATTCCAATCTGTGTTCATATTTATAAAACTCATTTGGGGACCTACAGACATAGATTTCAAGTGTAACTGTCTTTTAAGATAGGGGACAGAGTCATTCATTATTCTATCCAGCTGATTTAGCCTGGTTTTTCCTTGTAGTGTTCAAGGGCTTATTGACCTTGCTCAAGGTCACAGCACAGGACGGATTCAGCAACATGTGACCTGGGAAGCTGAATCCAGAGTAGGTTTCAACAACAGTAACTATGCTCTTGGGTGTTACTTTGTGAGGAAAATGAGGTGCCAGGGTCTCTCTTATGACTCATATTGTTATCAGATATTTGAACTTTGCAGGCTAATTCCTGTTCCCTCCTGTTTTTGTTCTGTCAGGATAGATTGTTCCCTATGAAAATGCATGTTTCTCTGAACTCCTTATTCTTTAAGGTTCCACACTGCCCTGCCTTCTGCTTGACTTCAGCCTAGCACGGCTAACCATCTCACTAACATATAAAGAGCAAGATGAACTTTTCCCTTCCTCTTACTGCTTTTGAAAGATGCTTACCACTACATTTGCAAACTGAGGAGGGGTAGTTGGTACAGAAAGCTTGCCTATATCCCTCCAAACTATAGAGTTGTGACCAGTAGCATAACTAGGGGGTGTGCATCAGGACCAGACCCATGCTGCCTGGCCATAGGAGCCTGGTACCGGGACAAGGCAGGTGCAGCAGAGATTTTAGAATCCCTAGATAGATGAGACTTACCCGCTTCCTTCCACTTCCCCCTCTGCCTGCTTGTCTGTATCCCTCCCTACTATACAGTTGATTCAATAAAAGATGTCACCTACAAAACATATTACTTTGTATATTCTGGTGATTGTTAGCAATTAAAATAATAATATTATTTGAAATTCATGCATCTGTGGGTGAGAGAGTACAAAGGTGCCTTGAAAAGAGCCTGTTTTACTATCTCTGATAATTTTTTCCTTGGCCTGAATCCTCTTCCCAACAATCGTTTTACTATTAATTTTGTTGAAACTCTAATCAGACCTAATCAGAAATATGTGATTTTCTGGCAGCATGTATTGTACCTAGACATTGACAGTAATGGTGGAAAAATTTCATTACTCCCTCTCCCCTCAGTTGGCTAAATCCTTCTAGCTTTTATGGGCAGACATCCAGGTGAGAAAATAATTATGAAAGGGAAAAACAAGCTTAGTCTGATTGATGCCATAAGGGAAATAAATAGGAATTGTTATTTTATTAATATTTTTATTATTGTATTTATGTAAAGCTATTGTGGTGCAGGGAAATGCACCTTTTATTGCTATTCTCAAGGATTTTACTCATATATAGAGAGATCCCATAATTGTCTGATAATTGACTTGAAACAGCAAAGGTTTCTGAGTTAATTCAAAGCTATTTTGAATCAAGATATACACACTAGCTGCATCTACATGAGATGCTGACTGCTCAGTCTTTACTACGCAGTCATGTAGTACTTGTATAAACAAGTACTACATGACTGCTACTTACTGCACAGTAGCATTGCCAAATGGCTTTTTCATGATACTGACTATTCAGTAGCCCAAGTCTACTGCGCAGTAGTATCACATCATGCTTTCTGCCATGTGACACTACTGCATAGTAGTCATGGGCTACCGCACAGTCAGTGTCCTGTGTAAGGGTGGTCACTGGCATGATAGAGTTGTTAGATCTGATTTAGTGTTGCTGGAGATTTCTGAACCCGGGTTAATGGGAAAAATCCTTTGAGATTATATCTGGAATAAAATGGGCCAAACATGCTTGTACTTCAAAGTGAACAGATCTTCCCTGGCAGGAATAAAAGTTCTGGCTAGATTAATGAATGTCAGAAGCAAATTAAATAGTTCCTGTAACTGAATATTTGATTATGTTAGAGAAATGTAAACCCATAAAGGATTGTTTAATAAGTGTTTCACCAGCATTTCCTTTATTTCCAGAAAAATCTGTACAGCTTTTATCATTTTTCAGATGCCTTATGTATACCCCACTCAAGTTTTAAGGTATAAAGCCCTATTATGAAAGATGAAAATTCCAAATAGTCCTCTCTTTCAATATAAGTTCTGAGGTCTAAAGTTTTCTAATTTTACTATTTTAAACCAGTACCTGAGCTGTTTTTCCATTGCTGATAAAAGTATGTTGTGAATTGCTCAAGAAAGGATGACTTCGAGACTCTGTGGACAAGACAACTATTACCTGTATTTAAAAAAGAAAGCCTTGCTAGACATCAGGTTCCCTGAAGTTTGTCTCAAAGATATCACATCTTTGGTAAAGTGTTAAGAGAAAGCTGAGATCACCTAGACCTATGGAGGTTAAATAAGATTTAACAGAGGATACCATACTAGTAATGATTTCAGAAGTTTTCATTCAGGTTGGTCAAACAAAGTTCAGAGCTTGCTTATTTCTTAATATTTAAAATGCCTTTGACTGGGTTGAATGGATATATGCTTTTGCAGTTCTTAGTGGACGTGGACTGCTGATATTTTTATGCTTATTTCATATCCTGTGCCTGTTGGATTTATACCAGGATTTTGATGCACTTTGTGAGTACAGAATGAACCTGGCCAAATACAGTCTCCATGCTTGTGGGATGTGACACAAAGGAAAGTCCTTTTAATTCTCTTTTCCTGGGATGAGAAGCCCATAAAATACTTTGGAATTAGCATAATCTGTGCTGCTCATTTCAAGACAAATATACTTTCTGTGACTACTGGTACTTTTTTTTTCAAGCAGTGAACAGTTGAAAGGGCTGGCAGGAGTAAATGAGGTTTGTGTGAATTGTCTCCCTTGCTCTTTTAGATGCTTTTCAGTGATAAACAGCACAACTCAAGTTTTTGTTTGGTCTAGGAAATATGCTCAAATTTGTATAAAATGCTGTTAACACCCACTAGCAGACAGGGGACTTGCCCTGTCCAATCTCTTTTGTTTTATATTACCCAGCAGCTCAATTATACATTGTTACTGCTTTGACAGTGGCTATCCAACAGTTCAGATAGATGCCAAATAGGATCTTCAAAAGAGCCCGAGTGAGTTAAATGCCTAATTCCTGTTGATTTCAATGTGTACCTAACTTGCTATTCAGTACTTATGTGTATCATCATATATTAGTTATAAGACTATCATGGCTTATAAAAATGTAAATCATACATTCAGAAATAAATATTCATTCAAATGGACTGTGGCTTCTAATGCATTAAAGTATAACTTAATGAGCTCTTTTATAAAATTTACACACTAGTGTCTCACAGCTTCAACACCTTATACCCAGACCTTCCTGAAAAGTCCATGAAAATAGAGGCCTGTTGCAGAATGCCCTAACATTAAAACACCTGAGATCTGTCAGTCATCTCAGTGAGTGTTCACCCAACAAGTGCCAATCAATACAGGGTGTAATAAATCAGGGATGTCTCATCTCAGTCATTGCAGTAGCATGGTAAGAAGTGCATAAGCTCCCAAAGTATTTAGGGCTGTGTAGTTCAAAGCCAACATCTTAAATTTAACTCCATAAGATCCTTCCAACCTTCCTACTTGTGCTTGGGAAAATGAAATGACTCATCAGGGTTTCATTCATTCTATGCAACTTACTACTAGTGTCTTCACTCTCTAATGCTAAGCAAAAGGAGGACAAAGTGATCATGGCCTGGTTTTTAATATATGCATATTTCCAATGACACACATAATGTTAAGGGAATTAAACAATTCCCAATTTAAAATAAAGTTCCTTTTTATTTCTCCTATATCTATCTCAGTCTCACAAGCAAATTAGACAGATCCTTGGCTGGCAGTGTGTAGAACTGTGCAGAGGTGAAGAGAGTAAAAATGGGAAAGGCAGCTAGGGATAGCTAGAACTACACCCAGTCAGTAGTGGATAGCTAGAACTACATCATACAAAACCTGAAACCTTGTAATGCTGTGTCATTCTAAATCTGAGGTTACAGCAGTTTAAAACCATGGCACACTATATATTGGAACAAAACAGCTACCCAGCCACATTTTACACTGGCCAGAGTACTGGAAGAGAGGACATGGCAAAACATTTCATAGTTCTGACCACAACCATTTACACTACTAGAGAAAATCATGTGCTGATAAAATCACTTGTTTACAAATACCATTGGGGTCTGCAGTATTTTGGAAAATGACTCAGAAATTGGAGCATCCAGACAGAACAAAACTCATTGGAATCACCCATACTTACATAGTTGAGTAGCTTCTTATCCAACACTGGTAAGAGAAAGAGGCATAGTCTATCCTAAGTGGGCAATATCTAGGTAACAACAATATCCTCCACCTCCAATCACTTTGCTCAAATTATACGATTTGATGTTCTTTTCTTGGCTTCCCCTTGCTTACCTCCAGGTTTTATCCCACCTACTCCATGATTTGCAACCCTTTTCCTAACAAATCTGCTATGTTTTCATTCTTTCCTCTTTCAACGTCTTTGTCTTAAAAGCACACTATAACTTATAATGTAAATTCCCTCTGCAAAGAGTGTTAACAGAATGGGCAACAGGATGTAGAGAGAAAGAGAAACAATTTTAAGGAAAAATGCGACATTTACAAGACGTCCTAACTTCACTACTTAATCACGCTTTCCTCTGCTTGTTTGTTGTCTGCTTAAAAGCTACTTCAGGGCAAGGACCTTGTCTTTATCTTTGTCAGTAAAACCCTTATTCACTGCAGGCAAGAAATTATAATGTTTTAGACAGTACTAGATTTTACCAGATAGGCACCAACTTTACAGCATCAATAGGGACAAGCAGTTAAGCCATCCTGTTCTCCTGGAAGTATTCATATCTTTCATTCACACACAGAGTCATCATCTCTGTATAAAGATGAATAGAACTTACAATATAGAACTTGGTCTGGCGAGTTAAAATATGCAGCTCAGTTATCAGAAAAAAATAAGTCAAGTGTTGCAATGGAATAACTTGGGAAATTTTAAAACCATACTTCGACTCATTAACTTTACTTCCAATAATGTAGCTGAACATGACATCAGTGGAGGTCGTCTGAACACCCATGGCAGAATTAAACATACCTTACCCAGGGTATACCTATTTCCTGTTACATATCTATGTACTGTAATTAAAAAAATATTTAAATCTATTGATATACATGGCCTCTGTAAGGGGCTTATTTAGGGAACCTTGTCAGATAGATAATGTTTTGTCCCCCTGTTTTGTTCTCTCCAATGCCTTATATATATATCAATATCAATATTTTTACTCTGTTTAAAGACTGTTATTCCAGTTTGGAATTTTTTTGAGATCTAGGTGTAGGTCAGGCCTATTTTACATGGATTCTTGCAACATGCTTTAGTAGACACTTTCTAATTGCTGATTATAACTCATTTTGGCAGAAAGGCATGAAAGTATGGAATATACAGCCCTTTTTATAAAGCTACTTAAATTGCTTTTAACAGAGAACTTGAAAGAATTCTTCAGACCATTCTTGAAAAAAAAAATCAACTCTGTCCTTTGGCTCATAATCATTTTAAGGTTGGTAACTAACAGAATCACCACCATTTGATGATTTAATCCTGGAGAAGGCCCATTACTTTGGCCCCAATCCTGCAGGGATGCATCCATCTGGTTTACAATACAGGAGGAAAGCCTTTTATCTGTTTTAGTTACATCTTGCCTGACAATCAGCCAACCATCTGCTGGAGCAGCTTTCTGGTGAGGTACTTGATTAAACATGAGCCTGTGGAGGGGGTGTGACTCTGCTATTGCATTTGACCTTAGATACAGATCTTATTATGAAGTCAAATGCCTCTGAGCTTATCTTTCTGGCCTAATACTGGTACCATGTAGGCTTATCTTATTGAGCAACTTCTGTGTCTTGGCTGACTCCAGGTCTGGTAGTTCAGGATCCTACCAAATTTGGGGTTAGGAAGGGATTTTCCCCATTAATCAGACTGGCACAGCCTGGGGGAAGGGAGGTTGTCATCTTCTGCAGCATAGGGCATCATTCTTTCCCAGGATCTTCTGACCATAGATTAACCAAATACTTCCTTGTCATTACAATGGCAAGGTATTAGCAGTGCCGCCTTCTCTTCAGTTTTATCTGTGGCATGCTGTAAGGAGTTCTTGGTGCTCTGAGTATTGTACATTGTAGTAATATGTTACTGTTTGGTGACAGAGTATTCCTTGGGTTAATGATTGCCTGAAAATGTAGAGGACTGGACTGGTTAGCCCAGGAAACTTCTACCAGTCTTATGTTTCTTGAAATCATGTCCTTTGTCAGAGGCGGGCAACTTTTTGGGCAAGCAGGCCACATAGGCAATTCTGGGGAGCTGGCATGGGCCAGTCAGCCCCTCCCCCTGCCACAATAGCCTGGAGCCTGTACACCCTGTAGCTCCTCCCTGCCATCACCACCAGCACCCAGCAGCAGTTGAGCGAACAGCCCCAACGCCGGCCCACCCTGCCCTGCCCCACACCTGCTCCAGACTTGAACTGGCCAGAGTGGAGCAGCTCCAAACCAGACAGAACCTGCATGCACAGCCCTGACCCTGGCCCGCCCTGCACCTGCTCCAAACCAGCCTGCCCACACCGAGCAGTGGCAGCCGGACAGAAGCTGCTGCTGGGCATAGGGGAAAAGCAGCCCCTTTGCCTTTGCTGGGCCCTTCTTACTGCAGCCTCCTGGAGCCCTGCACTGCAGCTCCTCTTCACTGCCACTGCTGTCCCATTGGGCAGCCCAGAGGGAGCGGTGACAGTGCCAGAGAGGGGCCTCAGGGCAGCCTGGGTGCAGGCTCTGTGCAGCTGCAGCAAGAAGGGCCTGGCAATGGTGAGGGGGAAAGCAGCCACTTTTTCCCTGAGCCCAGCAGCAGCTTCTTCCTGGCCTCTGCCACTACTCAGCATGGGCAGGCAGTCATGGGGCAGGCCAGGGCTGGGGCTGCATATAGGGGTTCTGGCTGGTTTGCTCCAGCAAAGGTGAATTTGGAGTTGAATGCAAGGTGGGTTGGAGTTGGGGCTGTGTGCACAGGTTCCCGCCAGTACCACCGGGCTGGGGCCAGCAGCAGCAGCAACTGAAAGAAGCCACCACCACCTGGGTTGCCTTGAAATGTAGTCCCACTGCAAAGCTGCACCAGCCCCGCTGTGCATCTGGAGGTGGCAGGACATGCCACAGGCCAGACAGCACCTGGACAAGGTGGGACCAAGGGACTTGCTGCAGGCTGGACAAACTCTCTTGCAGGCTGGAGGTTGCCCACCCCTGCCCTTTGTCATAATCATGGAACTTTCATAGCTGTTTGTGGCCTAACACATTCGTAAGGTTGTATTCTGAATATTGTTTTGCCTGAGACCAGATAATGAACTGTAGTAAGTAAAAACTTGATTCAGGAAATCATTTAAGTATGTGTTTAATCATATGCTCAAGCATTGTCCCGAATGGGAATGGTTTCCTGAATCATTGTCAGATCACTGCCATCTTCTTAGTTAAGTCATGGACAACATCTCTTATAGATTTTATCCCATTCTGTCAGTGTAGGTGTTTATTTCATTAGAGACTGATGGAATTAATACTGCTTCAGAACTTTCTGCATGCAATTACTGTTCAACTTTTGGTCTACTTTGTGGATTCTCTTCTGAGAGAGACTTCTGATCTCTTCCTTGACTACATGAGCCATATAATATACCACATAGTGTTGTGGTCCATAGATCTGCAATATACAACCTTGAAGGCTCAAATGGCAAAGGCAAAAATTTCACTTCAAGCCTGTAACACAGAGACTTCTTAAGTTCTTGCATTGTGTTTTGCTGGGGGTGGATTTTTTTTCTTTTCCCCCTGTGGTGGATGGGTCATTTTCCATTTGGATGGATGTGGGCAGTGGGGTTCCGCAGGGCTCGGTCCTGGGGCCCGCACTGTTCAACATCTTCATCAGTGACTTGGACGAGGGGGTAAAAAGCACCCTGTTCAAATTTGCTGATGACACTAAGATGTGGGGGGATGCGGGCATGCTAGAAGGGAGGAATAGGCTGCAATTGGACCTAGACAGGTTACAGGGGTGGG
>NW_017728993.1:37223900-37234865 GCF_001723915.1 Gavialis gangeticus | reverse complement strand
CATGGAGAGGGTCCAGAGGAGGGCCACTCGCATGATCAGGGGGCAGCAGGGCAGGCCCTACGAGGAGAGGCTACAGGACCTGAACCTGTTCAGCCTCCACAAGAGAAGGCTGAGGGGGGATCTAGTCGCATGTTACAAACTAGTCAGAGGGGACCAGAAGGCACTGGGGAAGTCCCTGTTCCCCCGAGCATTGCCAGGAGTGACCAGGAATAATGGTCACAAGCTGGCAGAGGGGAGATTTAGACTAGGTATCAGGAGGCGCTACTTCACGGTCAGGGTAGCTAGGATCTGGAACCAACTTCCAAGAGAAGTGGTGCTGGCTCCTACCCTGGGGGTCTTTAAGAGGAGGCTAGATGTACACCTTGCTGGGGTCGTTTGACCACAGTACTCTTTCCTGCCATGGCAGGGGGTCGGACTCGATGATCTGCTCAGGTCCCTTCTGACCCTAGAAACTATGAAACTATGAAGGCCAGACCAGTTGAATGATTCAGTGTAGTCAGCAGCCTGAAAAATCTAGAAGGACATTTCTGAAAGGATATTTTCCATGTTTTGTGTAGATATATGTCATTGGATCTTGTCTATTTTTGTTGCTACCTTGAGGGCCATATCAAAACAAAGAAGAAAGTATATTATCTTCCTTAGCAGAATTTTAAGCTGGAGGAGGACACTGAAAGCTACTGCTTATAGGGTTGGCCAGGTTCCCCTCCCAGCTGAGAAGGTACCATGTGAAAGTTTTGGACCTTTTCTTGACAGAGGTTAGTACTGGAGGATTGACACTTGGGCTCAAAAAGATATCAGTACACTACAGGCCACATCATCTATCAAAGAGCTTTGCAGTGCTTAAATGTAACTGTGTATCCACCTCATCCTTCATTTGGTAAGCACTGGTGGTGACAAATTCCCCCTTTTTCCTCTATACTTAACTGTGAAGTATCCTGATGATACTCAGCTCTCAAAAGGCATGTTAAATTGTGTCACTTCTAGGTTGGGTTACTGCAGTGCACTCTGTTTAGAACTTCTCTTGAAGAAGCTATTCAAAAACTTTAACTATAGTAGAAGATAGTGACATGCCTGTTTAGTGAGACACATTACATTTGTGCTCCATGAACTTCACTGGCTTCCTGTCTGGATTTAAGTCAAGATATTGATGCTAATTTATAATGCAAGGTCTATTTTAGGACCAGGTTAATTTGGAACTACTCTTTGTCTCACACCATAGTCGATCACTGTTTGAGATACATTTTCTAACAACCCTGACATACACTTTTTAAGAGTATTTTAAATTAATATTTCTTATATTTAATTATATCCTGCCACAACTACCACAGAAATTGGTGTATAAAAATAATAAAATAAGAGGTGGCAAGTCAGCTGACTTTAGTATGGACAATTTCTACTTCATTCAGAGTACTGATACTCCAGTAGCTGATGTCAAATACAAATGTACAGGTGTTGTTCACTGCAAACATTATTGAACTTCATTTACAGAATTTATAAAAATAAAAAAAGAAACATTTTTCCCAACCACATATTTATGATTCAAAAGGGTAAATACAGGAAGGTTTCAGGTGGTTCAGTGGATATGCCATTGGGGTAGGAATCAGGAGACTACTCTATTTCTGGCTGTTGCACTGACCCCACTGCATGAACTGATCAGACCACTTTGCTTTTCTCTGTAATAGTTTTTCTAGCTGTAAAATGGGAATGATTGCCATTTTCAGTCTAGAGCAATAGAAATCTATCAGTAAAACATGCTATCTGAGAACTAAATATAATCATTAATAGTTAGACACACAGAACATAGCTGAGGCTTTTCCAGTAAGTGTGCTTAACTTAACCTGTATATCTGGGTATTAGCTTTTTTTTTTAAAGAGAGAAAATCAGCACAAAATACTCTGCTTAATTTATAACAGTCATCAAGTCAAAGGGAGATCATTTGTTTAAGATAACTCTTTCTTTGCCCAAACAAAGGTCACCAACATTGTGTGAAGAAAATTGCTAAGAATCTGTAAAAAGAGTAATTTATCCCTTTTTTCCCCTTGTGCTTAAATAGCATTATTTTTCAAAACAGATAGTTTCTACTCATATTTGGGAAGATATCAATTTCTGTAATTCTATCCAGTAGCCAGAAGCTGGTCTGCAGAAAGGCATTGCGTTTTGCTTACTACTTACAAGTAATATCAAACTGTCTGCCTTAATCATGTCCTCAAGCTAAAAGGTTTACAGACGTTCTTTGTGTGTTAAGTGGAATATATGTCAGAATGCCCCAACTTTACTTGTCTACCTTGATGTCCTAGGCTGAAAGGTCTGAATTTCATCTGATATTGGAGACACCTGTGTAGTACTGTATTACATAAACAAAGGAATGGAGCCTTGGATTTTGATGCCCACTCTCCTTGAAACTAACATAGTACACAGCAGTCTACTAGGAACAACCAAACAGAATAATTTCACACTTCATCATGTGAACACCATCTCTTTGTGGTGTTTCCTGTGAATCTAAAGCAAATTAGACCATTATTTATCATCCATTTTAATCCTTAGCTTTTTTTAGATATATAATAAGCTATTTCTTCAATGAAAAACATAATAGTCTTAGCACTTTATGTCAAGCTTCTCTTTGCTATTGATGCTTAAAAATTTAAAGCTAGATTTTGCCATAGTGGTTTCTAAAACTGACCATTCTAGACAAACCTTGTGCCCCAAATGTTTAGTGTCTTGCTTCTTTAACCTGATATTTGTATGCATTTTATTTACATGATTTTGTTGACCTTTATCACTGTAGTTGATTCAAGAGTCTTTAGACTTTTGCCTGAGGCTACATGACAAAATGCATGAAACAATATTCTAGAGACAGCTTAAAATGAGAATAAGATGAGTTCTGTTTTCAGATTCAGGCTAAGGGCCACGTTGAATTCTCTTTATAGCAACATAAGGACCAGGTGAAGTCTCCATCCCTGCATTCAGAGGAACACAGTATATGCCTTCAGTAATGCCCCTGAGAGACAATTCATCCCAAAGGTGGTGGAAAACAGAAGGGCAATTACTACTTGACTTATGGTTGGTTACCTGTAAAAAACCTGAGTACAGTTACGTTAGTAACATATCAGAACAAAATTAGAACTTACACATTAGCTTTCAAATACCTAATTGTCCATAGGTTCAGACTAGCTCTCATCATACAATCATGAATGCTGTGAAATTAGTGAAAGGGTGGAGATTTTGCAAACCCATGGCCCGATTTTCAGAGTGGCTGGGCACACAGAATCAGGCCATAGATCCTGTCTGCTTGTGTGAATGTCCACCCAAATTTTGAAAAGCAGCTTCCCAAGTTATTCTAACAGTTTACCCATCCACGTTTGAGCCCACATTCTGTGCTCTGGCTGAGCTGTGGTTGAACCAAGGCCTAAGGAGGAGGAGTTAATTGAGGGTTATGGCAGCTTTGCCATCCCCTGAGCCTGTGATTGAGCTGTGCTGGTCTGGATCCCGAGAAAAGTATAGAGCTTGCTCTATCTGCAAAGAGCCTCCAAAGGTCTTTCTGACAGTCAAATACTGCTGAAGTATAAGGATGTCTTTGGTCACTCCTGTCTTCCCCAGCTGTATCCCAAATACTAACAGGCACTAAAAGGCCAGATGGGGTTGGCACAGGAGTTGGGTACAGAGCCTTCTCTGAGAAGCAATTAATGGGAAACAGGCAGTTTTGTACTGTTGAAGGGGCACAAAGGAGCAGAATGAGGTCAAGTATCCAGCCCTTGGTATCCTAATTTTTACATGTGCAGATTTATGTATTCGGAAATTTATAAAGTACCCATGATGAAAGCATCTGCAAACCTTGTCTGAATAAAAATGTAGGGCCAGATCCTCAGCAGATGTAAATTGGAATGCTGTCATTCAAGTTAATAGAGCTATTCCAATTTATCCCAACTGAAAACCTGGCCTCATATTATTAAAATGATCTTCATAAAGCCCAGCAAAAACCCCCAGCTTTTTCACTGCGCCCCAGATCTTCTCAAAGTTGCATTCCAATGGAAAGCTAGTAGGCAGGAGTTGCTTCCAGATTTGCAAGTCCTATGTTACTGGCAGGTGTGGAAGGATTAAGGAAATGCTGCTGGGAGCAAACAAAGAGCAAGTATGTGTACAGTAAAGCAGTTCTTAAAGGTGCATTGTAAAAATTGGCCCTGATATCTCATGTCATTCATTTCAGCTGTTTTCCTTGACCAAAATTTGCTCTGCTGAGCAGTTGTCTTGACTTCAGCAGCTGCTAAGCAGTTGCCTTGATTCAAACACTGGTTCCATCCCAATGGTGAAGTGATTTCCATAGGCATATAATTTACACAGTAATCCTTTGGGACAGAAAAGTCTGTGAAAATAGTAGATGCTGTATTATGCACAAGACATGAATAACTATTTTTTTTTAATTTCAACAACCAGAAAAATCAATAGAGCAGAGACCATGTTAAGATTCTTTGATTTGAGACAGGTTAAATTCTTTTTAAAATAGTTAAATATTGACAGGATTAAATTGTTCTTTGTGATGTCTATGATGATGATAGTGAAGAGTGCTTCTTCCTCTTTGTAAGCATCAGGGAAAGATCATGGCTTACTCCTGAGTGGTAGAAAAGTTGCTATTGTGATCTGTTGGTTTTGGGTATGTTTAGCCTCCCAACCTCTGGCTGCAGTCAGCTACAAGGAGCTCACACAGTATTCCTGATGCCAGGAATGCCCTCTGTAGCATGTTGCTTCTCCTGCCCCCAACCATCTGCCTTGCTTGTTAGGATTCCCAGAACAGAAGAAATCCTGAACAACATCTCTGTTTTAGGTCAGTGTACTGTCCAAGGTGATATTTGGTGGACTTTGTGGATATTTTTATAAGTAAACAACCCAAAGTGCAGGACTTCAGTCTTGGAAAAGCTTTCAAAGTGTTGAATAAAAAACAAACTCAATTCAGTTGGAAATCTGCAAGATAAGCCTTTCTTGTGAGATTTACAGCATTTCTATATTTCGTCTGGCCCTGAAATACCACAGGAGCAGCCTGTCTCAGGGTGTTTTGGCTTGAGTAAGGAACTGCACAGGCACACAAAAAACACTTATTCATAAAGTTACCCAAACAAAGCAAATGTTTCTTGTGTTTTTGCAATTTGGGGTTTCTTTTAACCTCAAGAAAGGTTCAATTTAGATTTTAAGTTTGGGGCGAAAGTGTTGGTCAGTTTCAATTCCACCCCGTCTACTTTGCCAACCCCATTTGTGGTATCCCTGTGTAGAACTTCAAACATCGGAGGCAGTGTTGTTTTTAACTTAGACTAAACTTTTCTTTTGTTTTGTTTTAAAAACGAGCCCTTAACTTCTGTAGGTTCTACTCTTCAGAGCTTTGCTGAAATGAAATACATGAAAGGGGGGAGGAATACTATGACCAAAGTAGTGGTTTTATTGAAAAAGATCCTTGTGGTATTTTGCTTTTGAAATGTGTTTAACACAGAGTTTAAGGATTGGCAATTTGTTTAAAGAAATGAGTAAAATATTTAAAACCGCCACTTTATTTAAACTATTGTGCCTCCTTCAGTAAACATTCAGTACATGATTGAACCCTGTATGAACTTGTGCTTGTTTCTGGTTAAATAGAATCTAAGCTTATATGAAAAGGGACTGCTATTGAGAACAGGACAAAAAAGTTGCATGTGCATTTTTTTCTTCTTATTCTTGCCCACACACAAGCTCTTACCCCCCAAAATACTACATTTGCAAGGTCTTTTATTAAAACACCTTGTTTTTTTATTTTTTTCCCTAGGTCTCAAAGTACTAAACTGAAAGCAAGCTGTTAACAGAAATGAGTAATTATTGAAGCTCTAACAGGCAGCTTTCATTGAAGTTGATTACAGCAGCCATATAATCACTTTTACGGATGCTGTAATCACAGTAGCAGGGAATGCTTGACTTGGTTCTTATTGTTTTCACTAAGGGTGGAGGCAGGGGGCCTGCAAGAAACCCGTTTTACCACCTCAGTACAATTTCTGCTGTAAAGGAAATCTACACAACGCTGAATGAAGCAGAGAATCATTTATTCTTTCTTTATTAGCATTTTCTCCTCCCTCACATGAGAGTCTGTTGGAGTCAGGAAATTGCTGTTATTCAATATGCAAGCCAGAGGTTGTAATGACCATTTGGAAGGGTATGACCAACAATTACAGCCTTTAATGAATAGGAGTAATCTAGTTGAGACTAAACACTAGTAGCAACTCTGGTGCTGTCTCTGGTTAAATTAAAAGAACAGCAAAGCAGAGGAAGTTAACAAGAATTAATTAGTTAGATCGAACTGAAAACCTACTCATTAGTGATGTTATAGGCAAAGTAAAAGCCTATCTTCAGTGCAATTAGGTAGACAAATGAATTGTACAACTGACTGATTCACACCTGCTAACAGCTAAGGGCTATAGCTGATATGTATGGGATCCACTTTTTACAGTTCATGCATACTTGCATAGTTTAATGGATCTTGCATTCTTGAATTAGCCCTCATTCCTTCAGATTCTAGTTGTATATTTGATCCAAATATTAAGTGTTATGCATAGATTCTGACATGATGTGTCTGTCTACAATAAGGGGACTCCAGAGGAGGACTACATAATAACCCAAGTCCTTGACTCTGCTTAAACAAAAGATAATATCATAATAGTCATTAGTTTACAGACCTTTTGTGGCTACACGGTCATTTATTTTTAAAGTGTGTAAGGATTTCTACAGTTGACAAGTGCTTGATTGTGTGTAAAGTGGAAAATAGCATACAGAGAAGGGGCACTTAGTAAATAAAGGGGCTGATCCTAAGATCCAGGATTTTTTTTAAATGTAGACAAAGAAAAGCAATGGAAAGAAACTAATATATAGAGAAAACTCTGAGAATTCTGGGGCAACCACTGAGCATCTGCAAATGCCATTGACTTCAGTAGAAGTTATATTTGTGCAGCACTCTTTGGGATAATAATAATTGAATAGCAACAGCAAACAATAACAATAATAATAATTATAATAATAATACTCAGTGGTTTTTTGCAGGACCTCATCTTGACCTTCCTTCCCTGATTCTTTTTTTCCTCCTAATGTTATTAGTTCCATGCATTTTACCTCATAGGTCACTCCTGTGTGTGAATCACTGAGGAGAAACAGAGTGGATTATCTGCCAGACTCCTCCTGGCCCTACTTCTGTTGAGTAAATTGGAATTTGTAGGGCTTGATGGTTAATTCAACCACCACTTGTTTCATAGGGGAAATATTGAAAAACTGCTATGTATTCTCTACCCTCTTTGGCCAGGTACAAACATTACACTTTTACCAGTATAAGTGATCTGAATCCGGTCCATACCGATAACAGAACAGAAGTTTGGTGCACATAAACTGATTTAAATATAGCAGAAGCTGGTCTAAAATAGACCTGGTTGTGTACTCAAACTTAATTGATTTAGGTTAGCTCAGTGAATCAAACTTCTGTACCAGTACCCATGGGCAACTGATGCCTCCTGATTCTGGGGGGGCACCAGCAGGGTATGATGCAGGGAGGGCTCCCCAGTGGCCAGCTGGTGACTGGGGGGAGGGGGATACCCCAGTGGCAAGCTCTTCACATGGAGGAGGTGTGATAGCATTCAGCCTGTGCTTGGCTGCTCCAGCTGAGTGCCCAGAGCCCCCTACCCCTGAGCTCTCACAGACCGAAGCAAGCTAATACAGACCCTTTCTATAGCTTCACCTCCTTCCTCTGGCCAGCTGGGGGAGGAGAAGACATCTGTTTCCCCTGCACAAACCCTGGTACCTGGGCACCCACATCCCCAAGCCATGTCCCCACACTCCACCACCCACAAAGCACCCTATGATATATATACAGACTTGACACAGAGCTCAGGAGAACACCAGTGCTCAGGCACAGGTCTATGACCTGCACCTCCTGCTGCAATATATGCCTACCCAGGGACCCCTATGGCCCTGTGAAATTATGGAATAAATAGCATCATACACAAAACATCTGTAGAATATTCTTTGCCATTAATTAAACAATGTTAATGCCTAAGTTTTTGTCCATAGCACATGATGTTCAGTAATGAAGTCAAAATGAGTGGAAAATAAAGATAACTGGCCACATCTACATGTGCACTTAATTGCAGAGCAGACTAATTAGCTGTGGAGTAAAGCGTCACCATCTACACATGCGACACTATTAGGCTGCAGTAAACTAATTAATGCTGCCATAAGATAGTATTGTTGGGGACCGCTGCTATCAGAGACAGTACTATCTTATGGTGCGGTAATTAACTGCAGTTAAACGCACGTGTAGATGTTGATTACCAGCATAAATTGTACCCAGTCAGCTCATCCAGAAAGGGCCCAGACTCCTGCCAGCTGTGTAGCCACACAGCTCCACACTTTCAGTGCCATCATGTCCCATCCAGCCTCAACGTTGCCCGATGCCACCACCTGCAGCCCAGGACTGACTCCCCCACCTCCCATGCCCTCTACCAGCCCAGGATGATTTGTGCTGGCTGCAGTGTGACCCTGGCAGCCCAGCTGGCGGTGGCAGAGGGTGGGCACTCCACAGAAGGAAAGATTCTGCTCTTTGGAGCTTCAGCAGCAGCAGCATCTGGCAGCAGGATGCAAATGGCAGCCCAGGAGGCTGGCGCTGGACAGCAGGGAAAGGGGAGCTCCACCAAGGGAAGGATTAGGCACCTCAAAGCTCTGGCGGCAGGACGTGCCTGGCTGGTGGCAGCAGGGGTGCTCCACCCAGGGAGCAATCAGGCCCCTTAGAGCTCTGGTGAATGGCAGGCAATGGCAAGAGGTCAGGGAATCTCCCTTTCCCTGCCACGCAGCATGAGCCTTCTGGGCTGCCAGATGCATCCTGCTGCTGACTGCTGCGCATGCCAGAGCTCTGAGGGGCCCTATCCTTCTTTCTGCAGAGTGCCCACTAGGGCTGTGTGAAACAGCACCGTTCCATTTCGACTTCTGTTTTGCCATTTCAATGAGACAGTGTTTTGTTTCAAGTTTCGTTTCATTCCGTTTTGTTTCGTCAAAACTCTTTCGCTGTTTTGATGCTGTTTTGATGTTTCGCCCATAGGCTATAATGTGGAAGCACGAAACTGCCTATAATTTTGTCATTTTTTGGCATATTTGGATGAAGTCAGCAGAGATGGTAGCCTCTTCTGAGGCATGACGCCTGCCAAGTTTCAAGGAGATAGGTGCAGGGGTTTCTGGGAAACTGCACCTCAAGCTGCTGACAAGCAAAACTCGTGATGTGACTGTGTGTGCATGCTAAGGTGCACGCTCACTGGCGCTGGGGCCTCTACACGATACAGTAGTGTGCTCCAATGAGGCCACCTCCTCTCCTACAGCCTCAGTCCAGTCCACCACTTTAAATAACAAAAGGTAAAATAATAACTTGGTGAGGCGCAGCACAGTAGCACCAGCTGCCTCTCAGGCAGCCAACCTGTCACAGAGCCTTTCTCTCCTCTCCTGCAGGAGCTTCTTCTCCAGTGTGTGTGTTAAGGTGCACCCTCATTGTGTCCTTCTCCCCTCTTCCACCTTCCTCTCCTTACTTTCTGTTTCCCTTCAGGCAAGCCTAGCTTCAGCTTCAAGACTTGAATCATTTCAAAACTTTCAAAACATTTCAACTGTTCTCATTTCGTTTTGAGGCGTTTCAAAGCCTTTCATTTCATTTCAATTTTGCTGTTTTTAGCTCGAAACAAGTTGAAACAGCGTAAAAACAAAACAGCCAGTGAAATTTCGTATAGCCCAATGGCATCCCACCAATGTCCGGGATGCCAGGCATTCCCTGGTGACCTGCTGTGGGGCTTTCCTGGGCGCCTAGGGCTGGGCATGGAGAAGGGTCCATAGTGATGCGGCAGGGAGGCATACTCTCCCATGCCTTGCAGCTTGGCTGTGCTCAGCAGTCTCCAACAGCTTATGCAGGGCATGCTAGAAGGTGTGCAGAAGTGCTCCCAACCTGCTGCCCTTGGCCAGTGCAGGCAGCCTAAATGTCCCCCCCCCCCACCGAGTGAATGTGTGTTCTGTTCACTTCTGATCTAACCTAGGCCACTTATAGAAACCCTCATAAGTTAGATTGATTCCTCCTCGGGTTTTTTGAATGTCTGTTTTGTTCTTTACAAGGTCTTATCTTTGGTTGCTCTGGTTTGTTAATATTTCACAAGATCCTGCAGCTCTCAAATGCTTTTGTGAGTGCCACAATTTCTAATCCAGCTGCATGATAGAGAGAAACTGCAATCCCATTAGGGTAATTTATTCACAAAGTGCATTTGCCTCAGTCCTATCTTCTCTTGGGCTCTGGTTTTGGGGGTTTGTTTATTTGTGAATGGCAAATAGTCCCAATAAAACCAGGAGGCACTAGAAATTCAGCTCTATATGTGACATGCTTAGAAACTAGGGCTGTACAAAGCTTCGATCATTGATTTGATTTGGTGGAGATTCGACCTGATTCAGTGGCCAAATCTCTGAATCTGAATTGAATCAGGAGACCCTTTAATCTCTCTGAATCAAATCGGAACCCTCTGAATTGATTTGGAGAGATCTGATGATTTGAACATAGACACTAGGGCTGTGCAAAGCTTTGGTCCCTGATTCGTTTCAGCAGAGATTCGACCTGTTTTGGTGGCCAAATCTTTGAATCCAAATTGAATCAGAGAACCCTTTAATTTCTCTTAATTGAATTGGAACCCTCCAAATCGATTCAGAGAGATTCAGAAAGATTCAGCAATTCAGACATAGGGACAGTTTTAAATGTTTTTTGTACATACCTCTAGGTAGCAGGGGCTCATGAGTGCTGCGATGCTGGGGAGCATGGAGCTTCCCACAGAAGTATGGGGGGCTCCTCATCATGCTCGGCAGCAGACTCGGAAGTGGACCAGAAGCACTTCTGGTCCGCTTCTGGGTCTGCTGGAGAACACACTGCCCCTCCCCCCCCCCCCCCCCCCCCCCTGC
>NW_017728993.1:37215412-37223829 GCF_001723915.1 Gavialis gangeticus | reverse complement strand
GGGGGCGGGCACAGGGCCCCCCCCAGCACGTTCCCCAGCAGACTGGTCCCCAGTACTTCCGGTCCACTTCTGGGTTTGCCACCAAGCATGTGGAGCCCTCCCCCCCCTGCACTCCTGTTGCATGCTCCATCTGCCCCAGCATTGCAGCGATCACAACCTGTGCCTGCTACCTCAAGGTGTGTAGAAAAAACATTTAAAGCTGTGTCTATGGCCAAATCACTGATTCTCCAAATCAGCATCAAATCTTCAGATTTGGATTCAGCCGAATCGAATCAGGACAGTGATCCGAATCAACAGATTGAACCACTGTCCCCAATTCAGGCCAAATCTGAATTGAATATGGCCCATTTCACACACCCCAATTAGGAACCTCAAATGATGCACCACTATTTTAAAAGTCCTGTTTTGGGGAGAAAATCCCTTTAAACCAGAAGAGTTTTAGTTGAAGAACAAATGTAAATATTAACTTTTATGGCTTTGGACAGTTTCATACTACTTTTCTAAAAAATGGGGAGGTTTAAATTTAATATCCCTGACTTAGCAAATAACAAATCTATTATTTACACAAGAAACTGACTCCCTAAACAGGTACTTAAATATCTGTTTCTACTAGTCAGGAAATGCATATAAAATGGATATTATTTGTCTGGAAGACCAAGTAAAATATCTGAGACACCAAACAGGCCTAGTAGAGCTCTCCAGAAGCCACTTAGTATATCAACTGCTTAAATTTATGATTACATTATTTTTAAACACATAGACCCAAATCCAGAGCCTTCAGTGATATTTAAATATCTAGTTGTGGGTTTATTGCACAGTGTCTAATGACCTTGTCCAGGTTTTGGCATACATAACCCAAAGCTTCACTCATGTGGGCTTTACTGGGACAGATCATGGCTCCTCATTGCATTTTTTTGTCAGTTAGGGCTGGCACTAGGATGAGCTCCCCATGCCGAACTTAAGGGCAAGGTTTATGTTAACCTAAGGAGGCAGTATAGAGGGCCAAACGCTTTTTTCCTTTATGATTTTCATTAGAGTTTTTGCTTCCTGAAGAGCAGCACGGAGGAGTCAGCTTTCCCCAGTAGCTCCAGTAAGCATTGGGCTTCCCTGAGGCACAGTTCCTCCCACCAGCACAATGTAGCCTGTGGGTCACAGAGTGGATACATCATGAATTTTTTTTAAACAAAGCCATTCTGAGGTTTCACAAGCACAAGAGCATTTGAACACAGTATGTTCCTCTTGTTGGGACATGGTTACAATGATCTGAAAATGGCCAAATGGATTTTACTGCGGTTTGTTTTTAATAAAGTTATTTCCTTGCTGACAGACAGGCTTTAACCTTCTGGAAAGAGGGGTTGGTAATGGAAATGTTGACACAACCTCCCTCTAGGGGTGTGATTGCACTGCTGAAGTAATAGTGTGTGGGCAATACAGTAATAGGGCAATGACCCATAACTGACAAGAGGCAAAGCTTCAGCTACATTATAAAGGTCATTCTCTCATTTGTGAAAATGAAGTGTACTATTTTGCTGGACTTTCCTGTACATTTTTCATTATTCTGTTGGTCCAAAACCCCCTCTATAGTTTTAATTAACCAGAGTATTAGAATTGTAATGTTATTTTAAAAGTATAAGTGAAGGCATTAACCCTGACTCTTTAATTAAGCTGCATGCAGCCTGGGACATAAAGAGCAAGGACAGAGCCTTCTTTGCAGCTTTCAGATTCTGGGTACAACAAGAAGTAAGTTAGAGTAGTGTCAGAATTGCTTCAAACTACATCTGGCTACTGCTGGGCCCCAAGAGTTATTTTAGTAGCCAAAAAAATCAGAAGTAAGGACACGTTAGCCATGCACCCTCGTCCAATACCCATCACTGCTCTTATACCATCAATTTAAATTTAAGACCCAAATACTATGTTCAGACAATTCTGTGTTGGGGAAAACTGTTAGGAAATATATGAAGTCTGAGACCTATTCCTGGAAGATTAATTTGGGATGATTCTCTCATCCTGTAGCTCTTCTCTTTCCAAAACACCGATTGGCTTAATCAGGAATAAAGCTAATGCAGAAGGGTTGAAAAATGAGGTTCAATCCTGTAGGCCAGTGGTTCTCAACCTTTCTTGTACCAGGACCCATCTGTAGATATCGATGGCCAGTGAATAACTTAAGTAGAAAACAGCCCCCTGACTCTGCTGGTGCCCCTCACTCCTGACCTGCTGTCCCTCCCCATCCCCCCCCCAGTGTGTGGGGCATGGGGGGGGTCCCAAGCAGCCCCTTGCAGGCTGGAACTCTGCCAGCCTGCAAGGGAAACCCCACAGTTTCTCATGTTTTTCTCCTTTAAGGCAAATCCATTTTTAAATTTTGTTCACAACCCAGTCGTATAGTCTTGTGACCCACTTTTGCATTGTGACCCACAGGTTGAGAAATGCTGCTCTAGGCTAAGGTTGGCCAATGTGTGGCATATGTGCTACAAGTGTCATGGGCAGCCTCTTTGTGGTACACAACAGACTGGGTAATGGACAGGCATCACAGGAGCAGATTTAGCAGGGAGCAGAAAACAGAGCAGTAAATCAGGCATGGAGCAGAAAGCAGAGCAGCAGATAAGGTGGGTACAAAGGGAGAAGCAGAAAGCACATCAGCTGATTGATTAGGGGAAGGGGATGGGAATGACACTCGAGGGTGGGGCTAATCTGTGGCACTCCTGCCAAATTCAATGGCTTCCACTGCTCTAGGCCACACAGTTTGGCTATATGTAAGTCTCCCATTTACAGGACACTTATCTTCCTGCTCTCTGAGTACCAATAACCACCACACTTGATGTCATAAGCCTCTGATTAAACTAACTAGCCTGCCTATGAGGTAGAACATTAATTGAAAATGTGTAATTTGTACAATAGACAGTAGTTAATTATCTGCTTCTCTGAACTGCTTGCAGTTTGGGATAGGGCTGCCCATTGGGACCACAATCATGAAACAAAGACACACAGTATGTATGGATAGTTAATATTGTTCAAGAGTATTTCAGTAGGAGCTACTTCACAAATACCAGAACAGCTTAATTTTTCTATAATAATTTTTAGCTTGATGTCTACGGTGCACCAGTTTGACAGAAAATACCTCACTATTGTGATAAATCTGTGAACATCTCAGATTCCAGAGCTGTCACTGTGCAATACAAGACAGCTGTTTGAATTAATCCCAGGTAGCAGTGAGAGAATCGGTGTCCTCTTGCTCCATAAGCACAAATGTTTACTAAATGAGCTAAAGGAAAGTTATTTCCCCCTACTAGCAAGGCATATGAGACACAGAAAAACAATTCTGATTCAACCCAGTAGGGAGCAGTGGTTTACACGTGTGTACCAAACAATTCAGGATAATGTTAACTTTTAATATCAACATCTCTAATTGCTTCACATTGTTTGCTCTCAGCCTTTCATTCTGAGTATAAGGCAAATGCAATTTCCAGACATACACTGATGCATACAGATCTAGTAAAATGCTGTATGTATGGAATTTGTACAATTCCCCTCTGTTTTCATCTGTCAACGGTAACTATATGATTGCTGCATAGTAAAATCTTAAATATCTGATAAACTTTGTCATCATTAGATTTAAAGGATAAAAGCACAAATGTTTGACTTAAACATTTATTTACTTCCTAATTCTATGGTAATTTTTTATGTGTATCTCCCTAACTGTATCTGCCTACACAATGAGTAAAGTGTTCATCTATTGTTATTGCTGTTAAGATCACAACACAGTTAATCAATCACAGAAAATTGTTTTATATCGTATGCAAAAGGTTATTAATGCCTTATTGTGTAAAAGCTTACCTAAGCTGATGTTCTCAAAACTGAAACATTTAATCACATTTGTCATATTTTGTTTTTTTGCTGAATATACAAGACTGTGTAACACTAATTAAAAGAGTGTGCGACAAAAAACACCCTGGGAATATATTGATGAAAGAGATAGATGCACAGAGAGTAACTTCAGCTTGAAATTATCTACGTAATGCTTTCATTGGCAAAGAAAGAGAAATGGGTCCAAAACAGAATCACAAAATCCAAGCTCCTTCAAATTTCATGGTTGTTTGGATTTCTGTGTTGGATCCAAAACTGGGAAGGAAATATTAGAATGCAGCCAAAATCTCATGAGAACAGCTTTTCTTAAGAGATTTTGGCCCAGAGTAACAGATATCTCATAAAAACAGCTGGTCTCAGGTGTTCAGCTACCACAACAATGAGTAATGTATAAACACCTAGAAAATTAGATGGGTCTCGTGAAATCTCCACCATTTTAGAATTAAATTTTGCAAGGACAGATTGTGAGATCTGTTCACACGAGACCAGAACCCTCTCAACTCAAACCCCAAATCAAAGCATTCTTTCTAGTTTGGTACCAGAAGCAGCATAACTGCATTCTTGTGGGTAATTTAATTTCTTAACAAGATAAATTAGCACTGGTGGAACATTAACATAGTAAACTGCTTCCAGTACCTGAACTACTTATGAGGTAGCTCAGGTATCCCCCACAGGGCATCATGCTATGTAGCCATGCCCACAGCAAAAGAACAATTCAACATGAGCTGTCAATATAATACTGTGGCAAAAAGAGTTAATGTAATTCTTGGTGCTTAAACAGGAAAGATGTTGAAAAATTTGAGAGAATACAGATAATAGCCACAGAAATTATTTGAGAGCTGGGGAAAATGCTTGGCACAGAGAGACTTAAAGAGCAAAATCTGTTTAGTTTGTCAGAAAGACTACTGAAAGGTGACTTGATTACAACATAGAAGTACCTTCCTGGGGAGAAAATACTGGGTACTAAAGGGCTCTTTAAGTTAATAGAAAATGGCATAACAAGAACCAATGCCTGGAAGGTGGAGCAAGACAAATTAAGACACATCTTTAGCAGTGATTGTGATCCATTGAGGGTAATGGATGGATTTTCTATTTCAGGATATCTTCAAGTAAAAGCGAGTTGCTGTTCTTGAATAAAGGTTTTGTCAAATACAAGTTATGCTACATAAAAAGAGAGTTGGGTAGAATGTAATGGCCAGTGATGTCCTGCAGGTCAGACTAATGGTGCCCCTGGCCTTAGGCTGCTCTTGCGGTTTCAGAACTCAGTTCCACAAGGTAATGGTCACCTCCAAATTCTACTGATGCAAGTGAGAACTGAGAACGCGCTGTAGCTTGTTGAAGCAGACTCCCATGCAACGGCCTACTTTTTTCTCTTCATCAGGGCAGCATGCCATTAGCTGTCCTTTTCTGTTGCAGTCGGTCATAAACACAGAAGGAAGCTCTTTATTTCAAGAAAGCGTAAAGGAACTCCGAAGCAATCTATTATTAAACTGTATTCGCTAAGAAAGGCTAACATTTCTTTCACTTATTTTGGCTATCCCATCAGTGGCACCAGCTGCTTTTAAACAGAAGTGAAATTTGATTGATACTAAAGTCTAGATCAGCAGTTGATGACAGCTATTTCTGACTATCCCAAACAACTGACAGACAGATACTGAAGGATTTTGCCTTAAATCAATAAGGAACTTTGGAACTCTTCTCGCCATGTCTTTAGAGTCAAGGTGGGAATCAGGAACAGAAGTCTCTCCAACACAAGATTGGGCCAGATTTTGGGATCTTTTTTTTTTATGTTGACAGTGACCTCTCTGCTTTCACAAGGGGAAAATATCTGACATTTTGGCTGCTGCCAGAAACCTGTACTAAATAGATACCTTTGGTCCAAAATCAAAATAAAAAAACAAATAAATGTGATTAGTTCAGATTCAAATGCAATAATTTCCCTCTATAAAAAAAATGGCTTTTTATTCCATCATTTACACTATCCAGAATTTCATTAAATCCTCACTAAAAGGCAACACAAGAACACCGTGGCAGCCCTGGCACACTGGAAAGCATTACTAAAAAATTCTTGTGGGTTTTACTATTCTACCTCCATGAAATTGTCAGTTAACAGCTTTCTAGTACTAAAGGTTCATCGCCCATGAGGTTTTCTGTTAAAGAGTTTAATTTCTATGTCAACATTTTATTTCTTTACAGCTGAGACTTGCAACTTTATCCATATGAAAACAAGAAAATTGTATAGATAATGCTGGTGGTCATGTGTTGGAACAAAACTTAATGTAAAATTACCACCTTCTGTCATGAAAGTTCTTTATTTCTATCCTCAGATAAAATTGTTTATGTAAATAATTGTTTAAGTATTGCCTGAGAAAGGTCATTTGACTTCAATATGAGTGTGCCCTTTTTATACTTGTTATGAGCGTGAGACTTTACAAATATATTTTTTTTATCCCTTGGAACTGTCTGTGGGAGGTTTAGTTTGTTTTTATTTCCTCACTCTTCTGTTCCAAATGAGTATTTTTGCAACTCCAAGATGGTGTTGTATTGTTTCTCCACTTCCCACTGTTCCAGCATATTTTGCTTGGGACAGGCATACGTTCCTGCATATGTAGCAACATGGAAAAGAGGTCTTTCTTGACACCATAGAATTGGATTATCATCCCATTAGGGCTAAGGCCTCATGTAACCAGGACTACTTAACTTTTGACCTTTTTGAAAAAGATCATTTAATTTAACCACTCTTTGTATACAACAGGATGAGGTGAATCTGGGAAATTCTCAACTCAGTTTATTGTTTGTTTAACAAATCAGGAAGGGCTTTTAGCTGGAACAGCTGTGATTTTCATCTCTTTTGATACTATCCTAATACATCCACAAATCCCTGCCTAAGATTTATGTTCCCTATATGGGAAGAATTGGAGGGCAAATAGATTACACCCAATTGATATGTCTAGATTTTTATCAAAGCTCTCTACTAACAGTATAAAGCAAGATGATAATGCAGATATGGTTATGGCTCCACACTTAAATGTGCGGCAAGAGTTCCATTTTAAATCCTATACTTAGATTCACTTTAATGTTAAGTAGACTCCTTATCATAATATTAAATATTTGGGAGGAGGATTAATATTAGCATTTTAGAAAGCCATACCTGTATAGTACATGGACAATATAATGCACAAGTGAAACAGCCTGCATTCGCATAAGTTGCTTACTTAAACATGTAAATGAAATGCTCGCTGGCTGAAATTTGTGATTTACTGTCTAGTGAACCCTCCAGGAATTGGTCAACAAATTTGAATAAGATTTTTGATCACAGTTATCGAACTATTTCAATCGTGTGCCCACTCATTTCATTCAGACATTCAAGAAGTCTGAGGCAGAAGTGCTCTAAGTATTGCACTTTACTCATAGAGCTCTAGATTTGGTTGGGGCAGAACTGAACGTATACACGCTGTTGGGTGTCGGGGGGCTTGGAGCCTGCCTGCAGCCAGTAGGGCTGTGCGAAATGTCACCAGCAGTTTTGTTTCAACGCTGTTTAGACTTGTTTCAAGCTCAAAACAGCAAAATTGAAATGAAACAGAGAGCTTCGAAACGTTTCAAGTTTCAGAGCTGAAGCTGGGCTTGCGTGCAGGGAAACAGAAACTAAACCAAGGAGAGGGAGGGGGAAAAGGGGGGAAGGGGTGGGGAAAGGACTGCCCTCATTATTGACTGTGTAGCTGACCAGTGACTGTCAACCTTTCCTGAGGTCCCTTCCAATCCCAGGGCTCTGGGGAGGGATAGAAAAACTGCTTAAAAGGCAGCATTGTTTGAACTGCCCTGCTTTCTGCCTTGGTGTCACTTGAGTGAGGGTGCATCTTCACACACACACACACACAGTGGCCACCCACCTATGTCACAAGTTTTGCCTGTCAGCAGCTAGAGGTGCAGGGCCCCAGAACCCAGAAGCCCTGCACCGATCTCCTTGACAGCTGGCAGGCTTCATGTCCTCAGCAGGACCTAGCACGCCTGCAGTTTTGACCCCACTGTGGCTTAACACATACACGTGACATAAGATTTTTGCTTTCAAGACTCTGAAGTGCAGTCTCCCTGAAACTCCTGCACCTATCTCCTTGAAAATTGGCAGCTTCATGCCTTCAGAAGGGGCTACTATTCCTGCAAGCTTCATCCAAATTAGGGTACAAATGACAAAATCATAGACTGTTTCAAGCTTCCCCATTGTAGCCTATGTGCGAAACGTTGAAACAGCGCCAAAACAGCGAAACAGCTTTGATGAAACAAAACAGAACAGCAGTTTTGAATTGAAATGAAATTCGAAATGAAATGCTCCTCTATCAAAATGCAAGTCAAAACAGAAAGGTGCTGTTTCGTGCAGCCCTGGAGGCCACCACTCTGGAGGCATTCCCTCTGGAGGCTGTGCAAGCAGCCAGCCATCCCTGAGTGGCCAGCAGGGCCTCTCCCCATTCTCTGCCCCCCGCTCCACCAGCTGGCTGCTGTCAGTGCTGGCAGCTAAAGGGGTGAGCAGGAGTGGGGAATGGAGCCTCTCTGCCCTGTGG
>NW_017728993.1:37201692-37210412 GCF_001723915.1 Gavialis gangeticus | reverse complement strand
AGAGGGGTGAGCAGGAGTGGGGAATGGAGCCTCTCTGCCCTGTGGACCCAGCCTAGCCCCCAACCAAGACCTGTGCCCACAAGTTTAGGGGGGTGGGGTGTCTAAATGGCAAAGAGGCTCCATTTCCCCAGACTCCTGGCTGCAGCTAGGGAAACAGTCTTTCTGCCATGCAGACCCAGCCTGTGTCTGCAAGCTTGGCACCCATCGTGGGTTAACTTAGAGTGTAACCTGCCATGAGCCTGAATGGCAGGGCCAAGTGTGGGTACTTACACCTCTAAGAAACCTGATTACAGGCACAAATCAAGCAGATGTACAAATAGTCTGAAAGGCAGCCACAGTTGTTTTGCAGGTGCGAATTATGCTTGCAAGTGTCACTCCTTTCAGAACACACCCTTAACTTTTTACGGTTCCAGATGTGAACCATCTTTAGATATTGCCTCAAAATTATTCCTCTTCCTGGCATATGATTTATTACATGATTTCCTGTCTTCCTTTTGTGTTTTTGAAAACCTGGCAATAAATGTATAAATACTTACATTTATCCAAAACAGTAGCCTCTACACATGTCATTATTAGGCATTGTCCAAGTGTTTACAGGTGTGGAAAATCTGGTGGCCATCTATAAATTCACCAGGGAGACCAGCAGAAAATAGGTGAGGCTCTGTTCCCCTGGGCACCACCTGGGATAACAAGGAATAACGGCCACAAATTGATTGAGAGCAGGTTCAGGCTTGATATCAGGAGGCATTACTTTACGGTTAGGGCTGCCAGGCTCTGGAATGGGCTCCCAAGGTAGGTGGTGCTCTCCCCTACCTTGGGGGTCTTCAAGAGGAGGTTGCATAGATATCTGGCTGGGGTATTATGATCCCACCACTCATTCCTGTCCAGGGCAGGGGGTCAGACTCGATGATCTGTTCAGGTTCCTTCCGACCCTAGAAACTGTGAAACTATAAATTGAGCTGAAATTCATACTCACACATACCTCACACATATTTTGCAGGAATGAACTAAAAACTGATGGAATTAAATTACGGGATCATAGGAAAGTCTGGAAGGGATGTCACAAGGTCATCTAGTCTAACCCCTGCTCAAAGCAAAATTGTCCCTGACTAAACCATCCCATCCAAGTTTCTATCCAACCTGCTCTTGAAAATATCCAAGGGTGGAGATCCCACAATTTCTCTAAGTAGCCTATTCCAATCCTTGACCACTGTCATAGTCAGAAAGTTCCCTCTGATCTCCAACTTAAATTCCTCTGCTGAAGCTTGAGGCCATTGCTCCTAGTCTTGTCCTGTGCAGCCACAGAAAAAAGCCCATCTCCATCTTCTCTATACAATAAGGTATTTGAGGACTGTTATCAAATTCCCCCTCAGTTTTTTGCTTGACCACTCATCTGAGCAGACTTGATTAATTAAGTCTGTTGGCATGTGGCAATTACCACACTCCAGCAGCCTTCTACATCTCATGTATCAGCATCCCTGCACTTCAAAATGGTGGCAGGGATGCTTTATCTAAAGCTCATTCAATGAGCTTTAAATAAAGCATCCCTGCCAACATTTTGAAGCACAGGGATGCTGATACACGAGGTGCTCTGAGTGCTTTATTTAAAGCAGGAGCCGCTCTAATTAGAGCACTCCCCTCTCCCCCAGCACGTGTATAAAATGCCCAGGTCATTCTGGGTCCTAGCCCCGCCCTGTGTTGTGCTTGCAACTCCACCCAACTTGGTGTCATCAGCAAATTTGCTAAATATGCCTCAAATCCCATCATCCAAATCATTAATGAATAATTGTCTATATTGTTGCATTGTTGCTTGTTTGATCTTTGAAGTGTTTGTTTTCCATCCTTCAGACAGAACAAGCAAAGTGGGGAAATTCTGAAGTTTTTTCACTGTAACATATGAAATATTTTATACCTCATGATTTTATGGCAATATATATTATATCTAGAGGAATTAAGGCGTGGACAGACAAAACGTTAAAGCATTTTAACATCTACTAATCTCTAACTGTTTCTTCTGTCCACCCTACTCCACAGTAAATGGAAGTTGAACTGCAATCATTTATCACCCATTTAATTCAAGGAGAAATTATTGTGAGTTAGGTTCACTTACTGTGGGAGATGAGTGCACAGACAAAATACACTGAATCAGCTTGCATGCACTCCCAAGCAGAAAGTTTCAACCCTTTTAAACCGGTTTAGTTTTATGTCTGTTCACAGCCTTAGTATTTTAAAATATACACCAGTCAAAGCATTGAATGTATATCTGTGTTAGATCCCATTACATTAAATATAGAAAAACCTATACAGCCCTGATTCTGCAAAGACATATGCATCCACCTAACTTTTGCCAAGTGCATGGCTTTTGAAAGATTCTGAACTTCTATTTTTAAAAGAAAAGCAGAACTAGTATTTGACTACCTTGTTTCATTACATACATGGGTACTGTCTCCCTTGTGTCCCACCAGGACCACACTAGTGCTAAGGTGAAGTCTGCTCAATAGATACATGTCCAATACCAAAATATGAGGTGAAGGAAAACCAAACTCAACAAGGAAACACTCTGCCTCTCTTTATTTAGCCATTAATTGAAAATATATTCAACCCCCTAGATATGCATTTTTTCCCAGTCTCATTCTCTATAAATTAACATCAGCTGCTGCATCTGGTTCAAGAATTACAAATATGGCACACATTGGATACAACAGTCATAAACTACTTAAAATTACCAGCAATATTTATTCAGAATTGCTGGCCTCCCAGCCTCAGATGACCCATCATTATCATACCCTGAAAATAGAAACCTTGCATTTGCAGTTTGACTGTGTTGGATCTGAGCTTTCACAACATGTAGTTTACACAATAATAATACTTATAGATCTTTCATTTTTCTACAGAAATTAATTGCCTAAACCACAATGATTTATAGTCATACCAAACATGATTATTAATTTTCCTGATGATTATACCTGTGGGCGGCAACAAATCTACTGCTGATAGAACTGGCTTTGAAATGCTGCTAAAACTAAAATGTCCATAAGGTAATAACAACTAATTTTTACCTTAATCAACTTACACTTAAAAAAATTTAATATAGGGCACTTGTGCCTTGCGGGGAAACTTGCTTGAAATATACTGGAAGGTGCTGAGTTATTTATGAGAATAATTATATATTTGTTACTCAAGTTTGTACTGGGAAATCAGGATCTGAAATTAGACTGAGCTGCATTAAAATAAAGCTAGACTTTTACATTTAAAAAAGCTTGAGCACTAAGGTAAATAGTGCTTAGCAGAGAAAAGCACAGTGGTTATAAGAGATTAAATCTTGTGTAACTGGCCTCATATTTTTGCAAGTAGGTTTTGTTTGCCTTTGACAATCTGAATCTAGCCCTGAATGCCCCTCTGGACTCCCTGATGTTCAGAGGGGAGCATGTATACTCCTTTATACCCTTTTATGGGGCTCAGCTAACTTGATTCCTCTGTGCAGGCTAGTGATGGGGGAGAAGGAGAACAGGGTCATAGCTCTCAGCTTATACCTTGCCACTGACTGCCCCATTTGGTATTCTTGGCCCTGATCCAACAAAGCACTTAAGAATATCCCATTGACTAAACACCTGTTTAAAGTTAAACATGTGCTTTAGTGCTTTGTTGGACCAGTGTCCATAGGTCCTCAAGGAAGGAGAAATGTAGTAGTCCCTGTAAACCCACTGTACAGAGTACATGCACATATTCACAGGACCCGATCTACAACCACATGGCTTATTTTAAGCCACATGATCATAGCCTGAGTCCCACTTCTGCAGACCTTCACTGGTGCCAGGAGCCACACTGAAAACCCCATCCAAGTAAGTCAGGATAGGGGAGGGGTGGGTGTGATCAGAGGGAGCTGATAGGTCTGTAGGGATATTGGTGGGCCTGTGGAGGGAGTCATCCATCCAGGTGTAGGAAAGTCGTGGGGGCGGAGGGGAGGGGCATCAAAATAGCCTGATCAAGGTGTGAGAAGTAGGGAGACCACATCCCCAGGGCTGGCGTGAGTGGCTAGACTTTTCTAGTCCTGGGAGTACACTTTGAATGTATACAGATGTTCATGAGATCAAGCTAACCCATTCCTGATCTATCTTAGTTCATTTCCTGAGGTGAACTAAGCTAGATTGAGCCAGCCATTTCTACTGTTCTAGCCTCCCAGAACATCAGTACAGATTGGCACTTATATTGACCTAACCCTAGTTAAGGCGATCTAAGCGTAACCTCTGCACATACCCACAGCAGCTTATGGGCCAAACAGAATCATACTAACCAGAAAGGATGAGGATGGTGATGTTCAGCAGAACAAGCCTGCCTCTTGTTATCACCTCTAACATTACTTTCCAAAAGCGTGCCCTTATTGTGAAGAAGGCTAGCAGCATACTGAGCTGCTTTAGTAGGAGCAGTGCCAGCGGATCAAGGGAAGTCATTCTTCCCTTCTTTTCTGCACCAGGGAGGTGGCATCCGGAGTATTGTGTCCAGTTTTGGGGCCCCCACTACAGAAAGGATGTGGACAATTTGGAGAGAGTCCAGCAGAGGGCAATGAAAATGGTTAGGGGACTGGGGAACATGACTTATGAGGAGAGGCTGAGGAAACTTATTTTATTTAGTCTGGAGAAGAGAAGACTGAAGGGGGATTTAATAAGAGACTTCAGCTACCTGAAGAGTGGTTACAAAGGGGATGGAGCTAGAACTGGGGCAGGCAAAGTCTGGCCCACAGGCCAGATCGGGCCTGCAGCAGATTCGTTTTCCCTGCCGGCTCTGCCCGCATCTCTGCGGCCAGCTTCTGTGGAGCCCCCAGTGGCAGCATCCCTGTGACAGCATGGGGCTAGGGTTTCCATGGAGATTGGGCATTCAGGCAGCAGATTATGGCTCTGCCCCAGCTTCTGACCACACTGTCATCACTGCAAGATCCTAAGCCCGGCCACAGAGCAGCTCCCTGCCCAGCCATGCACCCTGCCAGCGCTGCTGGGGCCAGTCTCCATAGAAACCCTGGCCCCATGCTGTCATGATGCCACTGCTGCTGCAGTGTCCAGTGACGTGGGCAGGGGCTCCTGGGAAATGGAGTTCAACCACTGGCTAAATCCATCATTTTGCCCACCCCTGAGCTGTTCTTGGTGGTGACAGATGACAGAGCAAGGAACAATGGTCTCAAGTTGTAGCAGGGGAAGTTTAGATTAGATATTAGGAAAAAACTTTCTCACAAGGAGGGTAGTAAGGCGCTGGAACAGGTTACCCAGAGAGATTTTTGGAACCTCTGTCCTTAGTGATGGAGATTCCACAAAGCTAGGCAAAACCTTGTGTGGGATGATACAGTTGGGAAGGATCCCACTTTGAGCAGGGGGTTGGACTAGATGACCTCCTGCAGGCCCTTCCAACCTTAATTTTCTATGATTCTATCCTAGCAGGCATTATTTCCCATTAGGCTGTGGGAGACAGAGCAGACCAGAGGGCAAAGTACTGAACTAGGACTCAGGGGCCTGCCATTCTAGCTCCGACTCCACTGTTGGCAGGCTGAGTGGGAGAGACCACATAATGTGATCTTCGTTTATTATCTGTAAAATACTACCGACTTTGTTCATAAAGACCTTTAAAATGTATTGACAACAAATGCTGCATGAGAGCAAAGTGGGGGTGCTGTTGGCCACTAATGACATAGCATAATTTTTGGTTCTGGAAAATCATATTAAAAACAGACACTTGGGAATATATTCTGCTTTAATTTGAACTCATTTTGTGCAGATAAAATTTGGATTTACAGTGGTGTAACAATACAATCACATTCCCAGTATTTTGCAAAGATTCTCAATGTGATGCTGCAGCTAGTAAAGCGAGCAAAACGCTGGCTTGCATCCATAGATGCTTCTCAAGCAAATCCCAGGACATCATTCTCCCATTGTACTCAGCCTTGGTGAGGCCGCAGCTGGAGTACTGCATCCAGTTTTGGGCTCCACAATTCAAAAAGGATGTGGAGAAGCTTGAGAGAGTGCAGAGGAGAGCCATGTGCATGATCAGAGGTCAGGAAAACAGACCTTTCAATGACAGGCTGAGCGCTATGGGACTCTTCAGCCTGGAAAAGCGCAGGCTCAGGGGCAATCTGGTGGCCACCTATAAGTTTATTGGGGTGTTCACCAGGATCTGAGGGAACGGTTGTTCACCAGAGCGCCCCACGGGGTGACAAGGTCGAACAGTTATAAACTCCTGCAAGACCATTTCAGGCTGGACATAAGGAAGAACTTCTTTACTGTCTGAGCCCCCAAGGTCTGGAATAGCCTGCCATTGGAGGTGGTTCAGACACCTACATTGAATGCCTTCAAGAGAAATTTGGACTTGATGATTTTCCAAGGTCCCTCCCAGCCCTAATGTCTGTGAAATCTATGAAATCTGCAGAAGTGCAGCTGTTTGATCAACATTTGCAGAGTTTTTGAGGATTTGCTTATTTTTGCTTTTTTGTATTATGAAAAAAAAACCAGTGTATTATATTATGAAAAGAGGTCAGTGATGCTTTGACTATTCTCTGGCAGAACTTGGAGGCAATACTCACAGCACATATGACACAGTGTGATCAAACACCAGAAATACTTAGGGTTTTTTTTTCCCCATGATTAGCGGCATTATGCAGTTATGCAAATAATCTGTTATTTATATCTAGACACATTATGCAGTTATGCAAATATTCCATAAATAATTAATATTTCCCACAGTTATTTGGGGGAAAATATTCCCCCGAAGAGTATGATGTCAGTTATTTATTGTATTCTGGGTTTATCATGCATATTTCTACCCTTCTATTTTTAATAGACCTCAGTTTGGTACCCAAGCTATTGTCCATGGGCTATTGCAGACACTTGCTGGTAATCCCAAAAGGCCTTGGTAGTCTTTGGTTCTTGCCACTCTTGTTTCCATCTGCTAGATTGTATTGAAGACATATACAGATATAATAGTGCCCTACCAATATGTTGTTTTGATGTGTGTGCCACAAAAATGTTATTCAAGTGTCAGGAAGGTAGGAGGGATAGAAGCTTTTCTCCTACTCTTGTGATGGCCTGTCAAGAGGCACAGCTGCACCTGGAGTGGCCAGTTGGGGAGAGGCTGAATCATCCTGAATCCTCTGGGTAGTGATATAATGGGTACATGAGGAAAAGTTTCCCAGTGGGTGTAGCAGAAGGAAATTGGTGGCCATTGAGTGTGAGAGCCAGAAAACAAGGAGCAGACTATCCTGTCTCTATAACTTCTGCAATGGTTCATTTATATGAATAGCCGTATGTATAATTATTAACTAAATATGAATGCTTTCACCAAAGAATTAAGCGGATATTCATTCCTAATTGGACATAGGGAACTTGTTTATTTCTTCCCTTAACTGGTTTAGTTTTTGTGAAATTAAAATTGAGGATTGTTATGCCATAACCTAAAAATTCCCCTCACTGTCTTCCATGTGCACCTACAGGTAGGACTATATAGGATATAAATAAATTAGAAGAGGAAGAATAAAAAGGGTGGTGAAAAGAGTACAAAAGGAGGAGCAATAAAAGGTTGGCAGGGAGGGAAATAAAGAACCACAGAAATAGCTAATAAGATAGAAAAGTGACATAGGGGGAAACAGAGGGGAAGAACAGTGCCAAAGGAGAGAGGAAAAAGCAGGAGAGGAAAGGAAAGTGGGGCATGACTAAACAAAAGAATGGCAGAGGGGAGAGGGGAAATGCAAATGACCTAAAGCGCATAGATGAGAAAAGCAAAGAAAGATTAGACACCAAGATGAAGAAAATCAGCATGCAAAGCAGCACAAGGGTATTTGGGGAAAGTACACTGAAGGTAGAGCCACTCTGAAAGATGGGGCAGAGGCAGGCGTACTAGAAAAGTTTTATAAAAAGATCATTCATTCTTCTTGGATTTTATAAACCTTTTCCCTTTTTTAATTAAAATTGATATTGCAGGAATCCTCATGTTTCCTATATCAACCTTTGGCTTCATAACCTATCAAAAATCTTGTGTCTTCTTGGCTCCAGTTAAGTCAATGGAAGTTCTGTCATCTATGGATCCTAGATATCACCTCCCCTTTAGCATATTAAATGAAATATACTGTAAAGTATGCACACTTAGACAACTCTGACATAAAATCTAACTTCCCAGTGTGCACAAAAGGTTATTTATTCATAGTATGCATATCTCATGCTATCTAATGCAGCCTTAGCATTGTGTTTACAATTCTCATATATTTTTTCAGTCTGGGTATGCTGCAGTATAGGCTAATAGCTCTACCTTAGTTTGACCTTCTACTAGTTTTTTCTCCAAGCCCTCAGCCTTGGGGAATAGTTTGTATTTGATGTAGCCAAAATTCGAATATTATAAAAGCCGTAATCTATCTGTCTGTCTGTAACACTTTATTTGCACTCTGACTGGGTGACAAACAGCCAGTCAGAGTGCGAAGAAGCATTTGGACAGGTGGCAACGTGCCGCCATGATGTCAGGGAGTGGGGAACGGGTTGGGACCCCAAACAGCAGGAGGGAAGAGGGGAGCGGGCCCAGATGGGGGGGGGAGGGGGAGCACGGGGCTCCATCCCCACCCCCACTCCCTCCCTCCCTCCCTCCCTTTCTCCCTCCCCCACATCATTCTTGATGGGCAAGTGGCTAGTTCCCTTTACATAATTTCCCAAAGGGTAAAGCATACCTTGCATGCAGCGCAGTAGAGCAACTGT
>NW_017728993.1:37193538-37196692 GCF_001723915.1 Gavialis gangeticus | reverse complement strand
AGAGGGGAGCGGGCCCAGATGGGGGGGGGAGGGGGAGCACGGGGCTCCATCCCCACCCCCACTCCCTCCCTCCCTCCCTCCCTTTCTCCCTCCCCCACATCATTCTTGATGGGCAAGTGGCTAGTTCCCTTTACATAATTTCCCAAAGGGTAAAGCATACCTTGCATGCAGCCCAGTAGAGCAACTGTCTCGTCATAGATTTAATTTATAGAAGTAATAGTGAAGAAGCTACAAACACCTAAACTTGGCCCAGGTTCTCCACAGAGTTTACTAGGGTCAAGTTTTGAGAAAGCTGGGCTGATTTATGGTTTGGGGTGAAAGCCATATAAAGTTAGTGGTTTTGATCAGAAACAAGATAAAACAGGAAATTGGCCAACTTCATTTTAGTTAAGTTTTTGGACTGATTCAGATCTGAAACTCAAAGTAAACCTGAGACGGTATGAACCCCACATGAACTAAGCAGTGATGCTCCCTGTGAATCAAAACCGCTTCCCATTCCTAGCTCCAGCTCTAGTTACCAGTTGTTATTGGGGAGAGTAAGTTTATGAACTATACACTTCATCTGACAGACAGCTTTATCCCAGAGCTGCTGTGAGTTGCACTGAGTGGGCCCTGGATCACTTCACTACCACTGTCAGCATGCTGTATATGCTAGAGAGACCCAGAGTGAGGGGCACAGAGCCTGCACCCACTGACTGTATGCTCCTTTAGAAGAGAGATCCTCAGATTTCTGTTAAAGCCAATTCCACCTACTTTGCATCACCAAGAGAGCTGTGAGAGCACTAAGGCCCTGGCTTATTGTTTCTGAATCACAAGATGCTGACAGCCCAGCCTGAAGGAATCCAGTTGTTTCTTTTGGTTTCAGTTTTAGATGGGGGGGGTGTCATATAAACAATGGTTGCTGCCTTGAAGAGTGTTAGAAGTAAATCACTGTGTGTGGGTGATGGAACAGCGAGTCCAGTCATGATTTCTAGGCACAGCTGCAGCTCTTAAAAAAACAGTATGTCCAGTTTTAATTAGAATGACGAGAGAAAAGGGGTGGTGTCTAAAATACCATACTAGCAAAAGTTCTGATCTTTCCATAGCCAAGCAGAGTCCTAACCTGGATATACCAGTTAGTCCTGTAAATAGAAAGCAAGGTTGCTTCACTCCCAAAAAGGCTGGAAGATAAGGGAAAGAGCCCTTCAGAAATGCTCCATCTGTCTTTCTTGCTTTTTCATATAATGAGATAGGAGTGTTTAGCCCCCAAGATCTGTCCAATGCTTTTACCCCCTTATCCGAACCTCCAGATTAGTTTTGCTGCCATAAATTCTTCTGCATTTCATTGTCCCTGGAATCTACTGTTGTTTGTTCCTTGAGGAGGACTAGGCAGCATGAAAAACCTACTCTAAAAAGTTAGTGTTGTCTCGGGCTTCATCACCTGAGCAGAATTTCCAAGCAAAATTTCCACAAGATTGGTCATGTGATGATGAACATAGCATGCCATTCCTCCATACATCTTACCCACTCTTGGTTCATGCATGCATCACCGACTCCACAGAAAATCGACTGGGGTTACAGGGACATGGAATATTGTGCCATGGAAACAGTGTTTATTTTTCCCCCATGGAAAAATCCACAGAACTGTAATTTGATCCAGATTATTTTGATGTGACCCTTAGCACCAAGTTCATCTCTGTTGAAAATGGAAAAATCTCTACTAAAGCCCATACAAGTTGCACCAGCACAGAACTTGGCCCCAAATATACATTCTATAAATACACCTTTGCCAAGTGCACTGTAAATATACTTTCTCTCAACTTTGGTTATTGAGTAGTACTTTTGTTCTATTTCACCCCCAATGATCTTTTTTAGAGTCTCACACAATATGCACAATATCAGATTTCACTAGGGCTAAATTTTGCAACAAGTAATGTTTTGGGGGATTTTGTTTTGTTTTGTTTGATGGATTTAATTATACTATTATGGAATCATAAAACTACTTTTGTACCGTTCTAGTGTAGAGCTGTTTACTGATTTATGGTGGAATGTAACAAAAGAAAAATATTGGTGAAACGGCTGAATTTATCCAGAAGTTCTCTTGTGCATTTTTTGCCTTGTCTTTGCTTTTCTAATGTTCTTTGGTAGTGATCTGATTTCTAGAACAGCAAAGATTTCCTTGAAATGAAAATGTTTAAAGGAATCCACTAACCATTGTCCTTGTTAGTTGGAAATGAATGCTTATTGATCAGAAATATTGATCTAGCACTTTAGATTAAAACAATACTTTTGGTAGTGCAGTCAAAAGAGTTTAAAGACTAAAAGTAAAAATGTAACTTGTACTGGCTACTAAGTAATCGATCGCAACTGATACCATTGCCTTGGAACATAAGTTTACTGTGACACATTTTATCTGAGCTGAGCAGTTTGTCGTCATTGAAGATTATGTATAAACGATTAATGCCAGCTTTAATGTTTTTTTAAAAATAACTTTTATCTCATATGCTTTCACTGCTGAAATTCTTGAGCAGAAATGTAATAATTAGGAATCTAAGTGGTCTACAACAGCTCTAGTCTCCCTCTGCTGTTATGTCCTATACTGATCTGCTCAGAAATAAATAGGCTATGTAGTAACTTTAAAATGGATGGACTGGTCCAGATTCTCTCATCAGTTAACCTGTACAAGTTCATTGGCATTGTTAAGCTGGGCAAATGTACTCAAGAACAAGAACAGAACTTGGTCCCATATCTATCCTTACCATAGCAATGGTTGTATATGGAGAAACTAGTTGAGAATATTATAAACATTCACTAAATATGATGAAGATTGGACACAACAGTTCTACTATTACTGTTACATGAAAAGGAAAAAAACCATTATCTGGATAACATAAGGAGCCTGTGAGCCTGTTGCCCATCAGAATTTATTGGGGACTTGATGCAAACGTAGACAAATGAGGCTGTTAAGCGACCCCTTAACTGGAGGCCATAAGAGTTTGTGCAGCCATGTGTCATGCTTGCCTCTAAAAAGCAATGTGAAATGTTCTAAACTAAAAATTCCTCGTGCCTGGCTTCCAGTGCAGCAGTCCTGTGGCTGTTAAAAAAAAATATGTGCCTGCTGGGACTGATAATAGCTGATCATCATCACCTATCCCATTGCAATGCTTCCCTGTTC
>NW_017728993.1:37184957-37188538 GCF_001723915.1 Gavialis gangeticus | reverse complement strand
GCCTCTAAAAAGCAATGTGAAATGTTCTAAACTAAAAATTCCTCGTGCCTGGCTTCCAGTGCAGCAGTCCTGTGGCTGTTAAAAAAAAATATGTGCCTGCTGGGACTGATAATAGCTGATCATCATCACCTATCCCATTGCAATGCTTCCCTGTTCATTTTATTTTTTCAGCCAAACAGAAAATATATTTTACTTTTGCATGAGGTTAGATTACAAGCCACATAAATACTATGCTTATAGAATAATGTAGTGTATCTTTTACTACTAATATATATATGTCACACAGAAGCAGTGACAAATATGAACATTGAAATGTTCATATCTAACTACCTCTAAAATAAAAATGCTGAACAAATAATTTAATTAACTTTATTTTCCGTATTGAAATAAATTCATCATAATATAGTTGTTTGTATTTTCCACTAATATATCTTAATGTGACCAATAAATATTGTCTCATGTAAATAGTGATCTTCACCGGCTTTTGGATATAATATAATCTGATTACAGTGCATTCAGAACAAAGCAAGTGCCTGAATACTGGGTGCACAGTCAAGATACGTTCTGTGGGTACATCTACACATGAAATTAATGTGACGTAATAAACTCCAGAGCACTTTGTTCCAAAGTGTAACTACTCCCAGGCACAGTGTCTACATGTGCGCCTAGGACAGTGGCGATTTGAGCTGAGGCAGAGTCAGCTTCCAGCTGGCTGGGTTGACTGGGCATAATTTGTGCCCTCGGTCAGAATTTACATGTGCATTTCAGCATAGTAAAGTACTCTGCTGTAGGGTAGTACTTTCTCTGGCAGTACTATCCTATGGCGAAGTTCATTAGTTTACTGAATATTAATACCGATGCATGTGTAAACAATGACACTTTGCTGTGGAGCTAATTATTCAGCTTCAGTAAAGCGCATGTGTAGATGCACCCTGTGAGTGAAATTATAGCTCCAACAAAGTCAATGGCAATACTCCCACTGACTTCACTGGGCCAATATTTCACGCTGTAAATGCTAAGGCAGTTCTTATTCCTGCCTCAGCTAGTGAACAGAAGTATTTTTCTTGTATTTCATGCATTGTAACCCATCAAGTTCCTGTGGATTAGGAATTTTCCTAACTTCATAGGTAACAGCATTTTCAATAACATTCTGTGTAATATTCTGAGAGAGCACTGGGGCTCACTCACTGTGACCTCTCATTTGAAATCATCAGTGAATAGTTTCACATTGGCTTCAGAGGGAGCAGGAACAGGTCATAAATAGCACATTCTTTTGTTTGTAAATACTCCAAGAACCAGGTAGAAACATTTAATGTGGAAGATTTGGAGAGCTGGGGAAAAATAAGATACATAAAATTACAGAGAATTAAATTCTTTTTAATGTCACTGGAGTTTTAAAAGATTCTGGGTGATCTCTTAAACTTAAAAACAACTACTTGTATCTTTTAATAACTGGTCCTAAAAATACAGCATTAATAGCACAGAAAACCCAGCTCGTGAGGGCTGAAGATAATGGAAATCTATTTTCCTGTGACTCATATTACTATCTTTCATTATCATCCACAAAGATGTCCCCTACAGGAGTAGAATTGTTGGTCCAATTGTGCTTCCAGTTGTATTACATAAATCTAAGGTTATATCAGTTATTCAAGTTAGTGTTGTGGCCCAAAATGTCTCTGGTACAAATAAGGGAAGCATTTTAACCCATTGGGCCTGTGTCTTCACCAGACATTTCCTAATAGAAATGTGTTAGCATAAAACTGGCATCAAGTGAAGAATCAGGCCTTTTACTTCTTGCTGGATTTGTGAAGTAGCAAGACAAGACTTAGCAGTAACTGATAGCAATAAATGTATATACCCCTGGTGTTCAATCTGATAAAGATGTACCCTTCTAAGTGCTCAGGAAAGACTGCTGATTCATACATTTCCCCATGCTTTGATTTTTTTTAAGACTGCCATTCCAGACATCAATGTGTTAATTGTCAGACTTATATAGATTTTAGTAAAGCCATAATATTTTTGCATGGCAACTATTAAAAATATTTTTCCTTTTAATTTCACAAGGGATGCTGAGACTTTCAGAGTTTTTCTGTCTTGCAGGAGGGAATAATTTAGATTTTCTTCCATCCCTGTCAGAAGTTGAACAGACGAACAAAACAGATTCTTCAGAGACAATTTTACACAGAGTTACATCCATCCAATTCAATTATAAATTAAATTGACTAACGAACCATAGCTCATTATGGGAATCAATTACTCAGAACTGTCTTTGGACCAAAAATGTGGAAAATAAAAAATAATGGTCATACTTCAATATACCAGATTGTCAGTGTTTGAAAGCTCTGTTTTTCTCTAGCTTGGCATAGTCCATCGCCAAAAAGAAATGATAATCATTTGTTTTACTGCTTGTAGAGATGCTCCTATTTTATGAAGACTAGCTAATTCTTGAGTTTGATCTCTTTGGGACCAGCACCTCAGGCTTTTTTGAGATGACAGGCCAACCCTGGAGTAATGTCATCACACGGGGATCTTTCAGATCAACTTATGCAAATGTGTTATTAAAAGAAGCCACATTTTAGCCTCTGGTGCCACCCAAACAATAGTACTGGAAAATGTTATGAGGCAGTATTGAAGGCATTTTATTAATAAAATCATTCTTGTGACATAGTAGTGGTTGGCACACCCCTCTGGAGTGTTTTCAGCTGAAACGTTTAATAGAAGTAAATGTAATAAGATTTTTAAAAACTGTTAGTTTAAGACTAGTGTGAATCAATGATGAAAGATTATTTAAAATCCCTAAACAAAGTCTCTTAATACAAAAGAACTACAGTATACAGGATGGCTGTTTATTAAAGGGAATAATATCATTTGGACAAAATCTCTGCGTATGAAAAATCTACAGGGAGATTCATACAAATGCACAATGCATCACTGCATCAAAATACAGGGACAGTTTGAGCTTGCTGTGAAACTGAAGAAACAAAGCTTGTCTAAGACTTTTTCCATTTTATCTTTTCTTATAAACTTCCCCATTGGCTAGTATGTAAGCAGAAGCAGGTGAAGTAAACACTTCTTACAGCTCCAGTGTTCAGCCTCTACTAGCTGAAGTCTCTAATAGCTAAGCTTTTTTTAATATAACTCATTTATTTTCCGGCAGACCTAAAGGCAAAATTGTTTCAGGGGTAAACCCGTTTCAGGAGCATGTAAACAAATTAATCCTAATCCACATGGAGTATAATTCAGTGCTGCATTATTACACCTTTTTTTTTTAAATGGGCATCTTTGATAAAAAATTTTTGGATCTGCCTTTAAAAGAAGAAAAGGAATGGGCATTAATAAGCATCTCTGTTTTCTAAAGCATAAATTTGTCTGTAGCAAGGGTGGTTTCCATGAATGATACCACATTTGAGAGGATGAGGATTGAGGTTCAGAATAGGAATCTGGCTGTATTTATTTTGCTTTTGATTGAATAGTTAACATGTGGATTTGCTGTAAGTTGCAGTGAGTGTAGACAAATACCGTCTCTCTCTCACCCTCTCTCGCTCTCTCTCGCTCTGTGTGTGTGTGTGTGTGTGTGTGTG
>NW_017728993.1:37181760-37184918 GCF_001723915.1 Gavialis gangeticus | reverse complement strand
AACATTATTTCTTATAAACTACAAGAATTTTAGAAGCATATTTCTATTATGCATAAAATGTTGCATATTAATGAGTTGCATAAATATTTTGCATTAGAGATGTGCTCAATAGAATATCAATGTTATCAGATGGTAAAGACTTTTCTCCATGGTAATTTTTTCCCCATAATTCCCTTATTGTACTGATATGCAAAGAATTCTAGTGTGAGGGTTTGAAATGAGACTTGCATTACATTACTGTAGTTCTTGGCAAACTCTTCTGCTGTTTTAATTTTAACCAATTAGAAGAGCCAATCTTCTTTAGTTCAGAAGTATATTAAAAGATATCACATTCAAAGGCTGGACATGCACTCAATTAATTACTGGTGTCCAGCTAAAGGTCTACCATTAGCTATCACCATGACAACCTTTGGTAGACCTCTGCCCACCTGTTGCAAGATAGAAACAGCATTAAGCAATTGGTTCCTGCACTAGGCCTCCCTGTGGCCTGTGGGGAATTTGTACTAATTAGAATTAGTTGTCCTTCTGTAGTCCAGCTCCTGACACAAATTGCATTCTGTAGCTTTTTGTTCCACTTGAGTTCACAGACAAAATAGCCCGTGCCATGTTTGAAATGAAGCAAGGCAATATGAAAGGATTTTATATAATTGGTTAATATACTTTAACATTTTAACTAATATCTTCAGTGTTGGTTTCTTGAAAAGAAACATGTTTGCTTTCTTCTTCTTTTACTTAATTATTATTTATGATCACACACAGTGTAATTTTAATACAAGCTTGTTCAGGTGTCATTAAATCATGGTTGGGCTTGACTGAATATGTAACTAAACAAGTGACCTTTAAAAATGATAGTTTGAAATGGATGCCATAGCAATAGGGATCTACAGAAGTAGAAAAGAAAAAAGAATCTTTTTACATTTATCAGGAGAATAACTTTATTGAATCCTAAGACCAATAAAGAAATTGCAAGCAGTAAAAAAGTTGGAAAGGACAATCAAGTGATGAAAAGGGAGTATGTTTTCAATGTTAGTGAAAACACAGCAAAGGACGTATTGACAGCAGAACTTGGCATTTTTCATTCACAGGCCACTGCTGGCAACAGGGTGCCCCTCACACCACTGTCGCTGAAAGGACTAAAACAATTGAAGGTAGCTGGACACACAGATAGCATCATATATCAGAAGGAGCACTTTAAATAACTCCTCTGATAAGATGGTGCCATGCTTGACGGTATGTCAGATGTCTCTCATTAAATAGTGTAAATGTCTAGTATGTCATCAGGGGACTGATACCAAAGTTCATCTTAGGAACAGGGCTGGAGTTGAAAAGACAAGGGCATTTAACCATTATTAGGGCATTGTGAGAGTTGAACAGCACTGAGTGGGGTGAATCATGACTATCGCTACAACTTTCACAAATGTTGCCATATTATGAGTCAAACATGCAAGACATTCAACATTGCATCAAACTGCTGCTGAAACCTGGAGCTTCCTGAGTAAGTACAGCACGTACTGCTAAAGGCTTGAGAGTGCATCCTCAAAGGCACAGGATAGCAGGTGTTTGGAGAGCACAGGATGTCGGACCAGCTTTTGCCATCTATCAAATAGATGTGCTTTTGCAAAAGTTAATTTGAGTTGAAACGAATGGTAGGTATTGCGACACATTCAGAGTTCAAATTGGATGTGGAGTACAAGATGTGCTGATTTGTGTCTATTGCTCTTTGTAGAGTCCTGAGAGAAGGTTTCCATTCAGACTAGAGCATGTGTGATTCCATTTATACCAAGAGATCTAGATCTTGATATTGGTTGTGTTTAGATGACAAAATGTAATCAAATGATAGAACCTACCAGTTTTTAATTTGTCTTTGCTGCTTTTCTCATCCAGAAAGAAAGAAAGAGCAGGGCAGAAGCTGAAATGAAATTCACAGAAACTGGCTACATAACACTAGATGAAATGTATATGATTCGCATCTTCTGGATGTCAGGGAACAAAGGTTTTGTACATAAGTACCTCATAGCTTCTCTATTATGTCAATAAAATATTTTGAGGTAAATTGTGGAAATATACAGAAGTGCTCTTCAGAGATTTGGGAATGTATGGACATATGTGTAGAGTAACTGTTAACTCACTGATAGGTGAGAATCCTTGTTTTTTTAAGAGAAGCATTTTAATTTTTTTAACTTTTCTTTCAGTGCATAAAATATTTCCTCAAAAAAGACCACCTGCAGTTATTTATGATCTTAAACTTAACTGGAGTGAAACTTGGTTAATTAGTAATATACTGAACATATTAATGGTAGGATCTTCCAAATCCTGATTGCTGATCACTGCTCCCATTTAAGCTAATCTGAGTTTTATCATTGACTACAGTGGAGCAGTTACACCGGCAAGGAGTACTTTAGAAAGCCTCCTTATTCTAAATCTCTTCTCCAGTCGCTACGTATCTTTGAGCAGACTGTCTTTCTCCAATTTATCCATGATTTAAGTCTCACTTATTATTTTTTAATTCTGTACTCAAATTATCTATATTTACATTCTGTTTCTGAGTTGTAATTGCATCGTTTGCAAGCCGAAAATATTCAAAAATCATGAGTCAGGCCCCCAAAATGTTGAGACTGGATTAAGACTTGTGAGGTTTCAACTACATGACATTTGGGGTACTTTTTATTTATTGTCTAGTTTTACAAACCCAGATGACAAACTCAGTCACATATTTAAACTTTTCCCTGCAAGCATGAGTACTCCAGACTAACATTTTATTTTAAATGAAACCTGAAGGGTGCCCTATTCACTTGACTCAGGGAGCAAAGGCTTTACAAAATGTAAATGGGGGTACCATGAAAAACATCAACACATCAATATTGCAATAAGATCTAGACACTGATTGGTTGGATAAGTCACATAGCACAATTTCTGTTTCCTCATTCTCCAAGCATGCAGGTACCTTCTGGGACAAGGATCCATGCGTGCATATTTGAAGTTTGGTTTAAACTAATCCTTGCCTGATTGACATTCACTCCTGTGGACAGAGTAGTCCATAAAACCTTGTTGCTTGCACTCTGGTAGTTTGAAATACTATTTTCTGAGCTCTAATTTAACCAAAAAATGAAAATCAGCTTTAAGGAAATATTACAGCTAGCTATTTAATAGTCCTTATT
>NW_017728993.1:37174362-37180964 GCF_001723915.1 Gavialis gangeticus | reverse complement strand
TTCTAGCGTGCCCACGTCCCCCAACATCTTAGTGTCATCTGCAAATTTGAACAGTATTGTCACCTCTCCTGTTTATCACCCTTGTATAATCTCTCCAAGGAAATGACTCTGGGGTTAATGTCAGTGCACTTTTTGTACACTGAGTAAATTAGTTTCCCTCCAAGCAAAGTTGGAGATGAACCAAATGCTCAGTTCTAGCACCAGGTACTGACCATGTTAGTCATTACCATTTAGGAAATATACCATATATTACACCATGGCAATCCAGATACCTGCTCAGGTAGCTGCACACTATTAGTATACCATGCAAAAAACTTCTCCATGACTAGCCTCATTACCTGTTGTATCATTTTGAAATAGAATGGTGGCACTTCAGAGGAAAGCTCTGTAACAGCACACAATTTTGATTGGAAACTAGAAACAAAGGAGTTGATGCATGAGCACCAAAACCTCATACAGTTGCAGATCACATAGGCTTCTTGTCAAGCATATAACAAGCCATACTTGACCAGTGTAGAACTGAGCAACCCTTCTCATTATCAAGAGAAAGACAGCCACGGGAGAATACAGACGCTAACATATAGTACTCTATCTTGATACTGGAGATTAAATGCTGAAATGAGATGGAGGAAAGAATACTGGAACCTGGCTTTGCCATGGACTGTTGACTATACAAAAGGGTCCGTTGTTCCTTTCCAAGGGCTGTGCTGTGCTGAGGAGAAGTGAGTATGTGCACTGCTGGCGTGGCAGCTGCAGGAGTCAATTTTTTGTTAAGAATAAATGCCTCTTAAATTGCTGGAGAGAGCATGGAGAAGATGGGTCTGGTTCTTTTGTGAAAAGCTGTAATAACAGCTCCCTTGGGGTACTGGAATCCTAGTATTCCCAGGGGATTTCAGCCCTCAGCTCCACCTCACTCCTCACAAAAGTCAGCTCTCTATGGTCCATCAAAGCTACAGGCAGCATCACCTAGTCCATTCCTTGAGTGTGGAGGCACTGATAGACAAGGCATGCTTGTCTCTGTGCATGATTTGTTGGTGGGCCCCTTACACCTTTAGCTCATATGTGCAGTAAAAATTAATAATTTAGCTGTAGAGGCAAAGGAAGGTCCATTACAGAGTGCAATGGGTGAAATTTAGTCTGTGTGGCAAATGTTGGCCACTTCTGAATTGGTGACTACTATAAACCCTTCTTTGTTTACATCTCATTACAGTCCTGGTGTCCAATAAGCTGTATACAGAGACGAGAGAGAGCATTCTACAGTGCTGATCAAAGTGGAGGCCTGCTAGTTTATATTATATTTAATTTCCTTGAGAGGACCTTTCTAGTTTGGTTTTCAGGCAGAGGGGTATTTTCCTGAAAAAAATGTTGAAAAGCATGTTGTAAAAGAGAAAATAAAATCATTTGTCAAAATTATATTAATATGTAATTCATAATAGGCAACAGGCAATTTAAGTAGATAGTTTTCTGTTACTGACACTGCTGTCAAAATAAAAGTGGGGAAGATAATTATAGTAATTAACAAAATAGTTAATTACACTTTGTTATGAGATAAGGTTCAGTTTGATTTCTGATTAGGAATAGATCAATACCAAATGTCTCACTATACAGATCTGATGATTAATGCATGGCTAGACCAAAAGACGTGTATCACTTTTCCAAACAGTGCAGATCAGGAAAGTATTACTTCATCAGCCACTTACTTTGCAGTACTAATCCTTGAAAATCTCTCTTCAGCTTCTTAACAATGAAATCTTATTTTGCTGCATGGCACTTGACATTTTCATGCATCTGAATAAAAACATAAACTTTCTCACTGGAAAATAATCACCTCAACCAGGTGGTATTGTAAAATGTAGCCAATTTGGTGTGATTCAGGCCTCTGTGATACAGAAAAAAATCCTGGTTGGACTGGATGAAGAAAAGCTATGTTCACATGACTGTGAGATAATTATTTCTTGTATAGAAATAAATTATATTATAAATTTGTAGGATCATAAAGGGAATGGTGTTCCTTGGGGATAATTAACTCAAAGGAATGTGCATATGTGTTTGTCTGTAGTGACATTTGTGGCATATGTTTAATCTGAAATGAAGGGCCAAACACTTTGAAATATCCCAGAAAAACCCATCTCTATATGGATTTATATTTCTTTACAAATGGATGCAGCTATGTCACCTCTCAGGCATACTTGCAGCTTTAAATCCAATCAGTTATTCTAAATCTCCGTCACATGCAGGCTCAAAAAGAAAAATATACAGATGACAGAAAATTCTATGATTTCATTTTGAAGCAAAGTCCTATTTGTTATAAAGTCCTGGTCTATGCTAGAATTTCCAGGATCACCTCCCACAATCTCAGCTGCCAGTTTTCTTCTTCTGTATCTCTTAGTTCCTAAGTGGAGGGGATAAAAAATCTGTCTTACATAATGAACACTGATAAAATATATGGCCTTGTGAGATCCTAATCCAGCAATGCGTTTAAGCTCATGCATAATTTTAAGTGTGTGAGTAGTCTTGTCAGAGTCAACTCCCATAGGCACACATGTTGTCTGTTCCATGTTTCATTTAGAAAACAAGATGAGAAAAAATGACTTCCAAAAAAAAAATACAGGTTTTCAAAAGCACCTTGTGATCTGCAAAACGCAGCTGAGAAGCAGGTTAAGTATAAGCACTTAGCCCATAGTCGGTTTGGAGCTCCATGCTGTGCCACTGGGCTGCTCCTAGTACATAAGTCAGCTAATTTAACACTGTCACAGCAATAACTGCAGTGTGAGTTGGCCCTGAGTGACACACAATTTTTGTTTGCTTAGTAAAAGGTCTTCATTAAAGCTAGGTTGGAAGCCTGGGGTTCCCTCGCTTAAATGCCTGTGGTATCCTGGAAGCCACCGTTCTAGGATCTAGCCAAGTGATGTTTTATAGAATCAACTCTTTCCCATGGAATTTGCAGCAAAATCTGGTCTTCATTTTTTTATTAAGCCAGTACAATTGCAGAAATAAACCTCTGAAAACAAACCTCTTTCTGAGTCTCTAAGCAGCCTGAAACAGTTGCCTGTCATAGCAGGGTATTAGCCCTGAACATGGGCAGTTCCAGGATTTTGTAAAGTGGGGGGTGGGATCAGTGATTGGTGCAACAAGAATGGCTGCACCCACTAGTCCCAGCCCCCTCCACTCTGGGCTGAGTACACTGCCCTGCAGGAGCAGGAGCAGGAGCAGGAGCAGGAGCAGGAGCTGAGGTCTTAAAATTAAGTCACTCAGTCAGGTAAGAGTCTTTCCTCCCCCTCCTTTCCCCTTCATGCTCAGCAGCACTGTTCCTTCTTCTCCCCACCCCGCCCATTCCCCATCCCTGCCCACCACTGCCGCTTTCCCCATTTGACTCGAGCTGGGGTGGAGGCTACAGAGCTGCACAAGACCCTCTTCAGTCAGGCTGCATGTGGCTGCACGTGCAAGCTTGGCCTGAGACAGCAACAGAAGTGGGTGAGTTCCTTTCCTCTGTGCCTGCTCCCAGGCTGGCAAAGATCATCGTGGGGGGAACAGGCAGGAAGGAGGACCCCACCTGCTACTGCCACTGTCCCCAGTTCCTTGTGGAGCAGGCAGGGTGGCTCTGGAGTCTCTCCTGATCCCTGTTTGCAACACAGTTAGGGACAGCAGCAGCTGAGGATGGGGAGGGAAGGGAAGGGGCCACCTAGCATAGATGAGAAGGGGGGTGGGAATTCTTACCCAATTCAAGGACTTAAAACTTAAATCCCTGGCTGCTGTTTCCATGGCATCATTGACTGAAAGGGGGTGCGTCCGCACCACTACACCCACTCTGGATCCACCCCTAACCCTGATGTTCAGTAATTGCAATTTGAAACAATTTCACTTGGAATTGTACAGGCACTTTTACACATGCTTTGGGCGGGGGAACTGTGGGGAGTGGCTGTTTAATTAGAGCCACTCTAATTAAAGCCCTGCCATGTCTTGTGTGTCAGCGTCCCCATGCTTAAAAATGGTGGTGGGGGTGCTTGAACTAAATTTTGTTCAGCAAGATGCAGGAGGCTGCTGGAGTGCAGTAATTACCACTCTCCAGCAGACTTGATTAATCGAGTCTGCTCTGACGCACTGAAATTCCAGCACACCGGAGCAGCCTCAGCCCTTGTGTATAGGCACCCATAGTTTGCAACTGTACTTATTAATTATTGTTGGAGATTTGCAGTTTCAGATACTGGAGCTGATTTTGTTGAGTCAGAAGTTCAGGGCCTCCCACAAAGTTCAAGTCATCCTTGCTTTTACTCATAGTGGGAAAAGGAATTAGGATTGTATCTACTTCCGAATGCCAAAAGTCTCATTTACCTTCTAAGTAATAGACTCAGATCTACCCCCACACATTCTTACTCAGCTATCAGGCCTATCAGGCAGTTCAACTACAAAGCGTCTACAGTGTCGGTATGGGGCAGAAGTGGGAATTTATGGCAGAATACAGATTGGAATATGGGGCCATCATAAAACAATTAAACACAGAAACCAGGAGCCTTGCCACAGAATTTATGGACAGCTGGCTACAGAGTATGTAAAGCCTCAGTAACAGCATTGTGATGCTATTACAGCATTAAGCAGGGCTCAAATGGTAAACAAAGAACAAGGAGAACTTCCTTTTCCTTACTGTCCTCTCCCCAGATGCATGGTGTTAGATTACTTAATTAACTTTAACAAGGGGAATGACATTCCCCCTTCATTTGCACTTTGTCTTGAAAGGAGGCTGTGTACAAATATCAGTTTCAGTACATGACCCCCTCAAAAAGGAAACCTGGACCAGATCCTGCTGTCACTTATAATCACTTAAAAGTACCACTGGCTTCAGTAACAGCAGGGTTTGGCCTATAAATTGCAATACTTTGTCGCTCTTCAACAACTAAGTATTAAGTCATTATAATTAATCTATAACATACTCCTGATCTGCACAACCAGGCGGAAGCTCAGGAGTGGCCACCTTATCATGAAGATGCTATTTATATTTTTGTATGCTGCCAGATGTAAATTAATGTTAAAATACACAGTTTGAGTATCTTGAAATACAGCTAGAAGGAACCAGAAGATGAGATTAAAAACAAAAAGAGCAAAAACAGCTGTGCAACAAACCAATAAAAGTGACAATAGTGCCAGAATAAACTCTTACAGTGAAGTGGCTGCTTAAAATTGATGACCAAACAAAGAACACTTAAGGTGGGTAAATGAAAGGGGACCTTACAAGTTCAGTTACACCCCCACACACACACGCACATGCACACATATGCACACACATGCACACACACATTCTATGCAAACTACTGCCTTTGGGGGAGGAAAAGGTGTCTGGTAAGTTTATTTACACGTTTAAAAAGCACTGCCAATCCCAATTTATCAGTTACTGTCTTGTGACAATTTATTCATTGTTCACTGTTAGAAGCTAGAAGTTACATAGGAAGCATGATTGGTGATAGCTTCTCTATTTCAATATGGTATAATAGAGATAACACAGTGCCCAAAAGCTCTACAGCCGCCTTTTTGTCTGCTTTGTCTCTTTTCATTACTCTATCAGAATCTTCATTTAATATAATCCAAAAAAGCAAGGTAATTGCTTCACTTATCAGTTATCATCACTCTCACATACTTATCATGTCAAAATTATTTATGTGGATAGCCAGGTTGATCTCGCTGCATTTAGAAGCTTAAAATTTGAATCACTGTTCTGCCAGTTAGGTTATCAAAATTGCAAAATAAGCAATGAGTTTCTTCTTTCTGGATCTCTGAGTGAGGATAGGGAGCATCTCACTGCACAACTAGTTTCTCCATGGCTGAATGCTGCTCCAAGGAGACTTGTAGCAGTTGTGTAGCTTGGTACTCCCAGAGGAGGAGACATACTGTATTAAATACATGAGCAATATGAAGGTGGCATGTCATAAATGGAGACTACAGAGAATGACTTAAAATTGTTGTCAGGGTAGGTGATAGGCCCCAAACTGGAACATTTACACAACTTCTGTAATTCTTTACTTGATATGTTTTTCTCATTTTTTCTGTATAATTTTCCTTTCTTGCTAATTTCAGGAGGCCACATCCCAATCATTCTAAGGTACATGAGGCTGAAATAATATTATACCAACTCGTCTGGGAGGTCATTCTAACCATATTTTTAATATAAAGGGAAATTTCACTCAGTTTAGCACTTGGCCACCTGGGGATGGGTGAAATAGAAACCCTTGCATAGATGGAAGGGTTTTTTTCCCTGTAGAAAATAATGATTAAATAATACAAAAAGTGATTTGCAAATGTTTTAGTTCAGAGATCAGCAAGCTGTGGTCTGCAGGCCAGATCCAGCCTGCAGACACATTGGATCAAATTCACAGAGCCAGGGGCTTTGATGGTATTCAGGGTCAGGGTGATTTGCCAGGAGAGAGGGGTGGCTGTTCCCACTCTGTGCCACAGCTGGGCAATGGGAAACTTCTCCCATGCCATAGATGGATGACAAGAAGAGGAAGAAGGAAAATTGGGGGTATGGAGAGAAGGGCCAGGTAGGGATGCTGGGAATCTGGAGGACCCGGGGGTGGGCTGTTATAAAGAGGGTGGTGATTGACTGTTCTCTG
>NW_017728993.1:37142390-37169362 GCF_001723915.1 Gavialis gangeticus | reverse complement strand
CAAGGAGAAGCAGAAGTGGCAGTGGCTAGGTCCTAGAGGCAGCCTACCTCAGATCCAGCCTCCCACCACAAAAAGGTTGTCAACCACTGTTCTGGTCTCCCTGTTGTTAGTCACTCATGTTATATGGAGAGCCACCTTTGTGAAGCATTGGAAATTTTAGCATGAATTTTAGCACTGGCAACTCAGGTCAGGAGGAGCTTTGTTTGTTAGTTGTTATTGATCATCCTCCTGTTTCAAAAAGTTTCATTTTTCCACTCAAGAAGCAGAAAATGCTCAAATGGTGTGACAGTAGAGACCAATCACATGCTGTGAACAGTGAAAATGGGTCTTCAAACTTCAGCTACTATTTGCAAATCAAAAATATATTAACAAAAATCGGTAATAGAAATACTGAGATAAGTTTCAGATAGCAACTCTGGCAATTATAAACTGGGCCAAGCTACCAACCCTGAAAACTGAAACCTAGCTCCACTTGATATTGCAGTGAACCTGTTTTGAATGCAAGAGGAGCTGATTGGTGTTAGCTCGCCATTTCCTGTGACACACATCTCCCAGTGTTGTCTATCCTATTCTTCCCTCCAATCTACCACCACATAGTATTCAGACTGGCAGTAATCACTACAGTCTTTGACAGGTAGTACCTTATTTACCCAAATCCAAGACAACTTTGAATTTAAGATGCTCCCCCCACCAATAATTAGATTCTATATATTATTTTCCATATATAGAATCTAATTATTTGAGGGTCGTCCCCTCTGGGGAAAGAGGCATAGGCTATGGGGTGACAGGCAGAGGTGGGGGTAGGCAGCTGCTGCAGCTCTGACTGGCCTCGACCTGTCCTGTCCCCCCCACCCCGCTCACCTCCCAATGACTTGTATTTGAACTCAAAACAAAACACATTTACCCCATGTCAAATGGGGAGGAAAAATCTCATCTTGGATTTATCTATGTATGGTAATTCCATTTCTGTGGCAAAGGAGGAGACCTTGAAATCTAATTAGAAGTTTTGCTAGATGCCACAACACAAAAATGACATGGATTAATTGAAGATCCTGCACTCAGCTTAGCACTTCTACCAGTTTTGTGTCTTGGATTTTAGGAGCATAACAACATTTTGATGCAGTTATCTTGTGTCCTCAGTCTTCTGTATAGCTTTATTTACCATACACCTGAACAACAAGCTTCACATTCAACACTTGTCTCATGCAATGATCATTCATTCAATTAGTGACACAGCAGAGAATAATGGATCTGATGGTTATTTTTGCAATCTCTTAGGCTCTGGGGTTTCTAAAATATATTTTATAAGTGTACTGTGCAGTCATTATTAAGATCAGGTTATGGGTTTTAACTTCACATTGTATTCAACCTAGACATCATAACTCTGGGTGACTGAGGCTCATAATGTTACAGATGCAGGGAAGAGTGAGGTCAATAGTTGACAGCTGCAAGTTAGAGACATACAATCACAATGTTCCCTTGGTTATTACAAAGCTACTTAGCTGAACAATGATAGAATGAAATAAAACAAAAACTAGTAAACATTGAAAGAAAACATAATTGTTGTAAATTTAATGAAATATTCTGCTGTCTTTGATGTGACAGCTGATCTGTAAGTCTTTCAATTTCTGGGCTTTAAATCAGCATTTCCTTAGTCTAAACCTTTTTTAGACAGTAGTGGTTTATCTCAATTATTGCTTTTTCTCCATCAGTCTTTAAGTATAATTTCATTTGCCTTTATGGATACTGTAACCCTCCTGAGCAGCTTTTAACCTTTTTAAAAATCGCCTTGACCTGATGAGGCCCAAAGTTTTTTTTTCTTCTTAAATGTAATATTTAATAATAGAAATTGGGCAGTTGAGTGCTTTTGTAACCAGAGGCCTGCATAGAAAGCTTCTGATACCAGAACAGAATATTTGTTTGAATAATAATAACAAAAATTAAAATACTTCAATATTGCTTTCTGCTAGCAAAGAACCTTCAGATTTGACCTCCGTTTCAGTAGCAGCATTGTAGCCTGTGCTACCACAATATTAGCATTATCTTTTCAAAGGAAAGAGCTTTCTTTGTACAGTAGCACATTAGCTTCAAAGAGCACTTACCTCAAGAGTCCAGCTCATCCTTCTGGTAAATTTAAGAAATACTCAGCTTAAGATTGTCTGTTTCAATCACATATAATGTAGATAACTTCATGTCTAAATGTTGCAAAGCCAGCTTTATGTCTGCTTTGTCTTTTCTCACCATCCTCTGACTTCTATTTTCTCATTTAGAACATAACAAAGATACAAGCTAATGGAAGAATGATACATGAGCACTACCAGCCCTCCTGACAAACTTTCTGTACCGGAATTTGATTATAAATTTAAAAGTTGCAATTCAGTCAAACTTTGTAGTTTGCACATTTCTCAGATTGCACTGAAAAGGAGTCTCCAGCATAGTATAACACCTATTGGGTTACGGGCATGCTTCTGCCATAGCAAAGCTTGCCTAGCAAGTGCTGCACTAACACTGGGCACAACGCCACGATCTATACATCTGCCTTTCCGTTCTCAGCTGACCTGTTGGTTGGAATGTCAGTCAGCTGACATTCCTTCTACTAGCTTGCATCCAAGAAGGGAATTTACATTTTTTTAACCCAGTTGGCAGCGTGCACAACATGCAGTAACACCCTGGAAGGTTTTCCGCCAGTGAAGGCCTGCAGTATAGACTGTCATCCTGTGATAAGTGTACCAACTCAATGGTGCAAAGGTTTTCAGATACCCTCCCTTGAGCTATCATTCCAATAAGCAGCTTCTTCTCTCCTCCTGCATACACATACAGTTTGAGCATCAAACTCCAGAGTTGCTTCTCACTATGATTACAATTACCTCTCCCAGCCAGTGATGCTTAAAATTGAACTATGGTTCATGAGAGCAGTAGGCTATACCTGTGAGCACCCTATTGTGTTAAACAGCCATGCCAGGTAGCATTGTGTGCGTCTAGCAGCAACTACTTAAAGAGACCATCTGCCAATAGAGGTTAGTTTCTTATTTTACGTTCTCATACCTGTAGTTTTAAGAGAAAACAATGTATTTATGAAGTCAGTGATTAAAGTGAAGCTACATCTCCTCAGACCTAGCAGTAGCTATATAGCTTGTAACAGAGCATATTTAAACTGAAACCGGGGAAAAGAGAGCAAGCTTCACTGATCCTGTCCTGGCTGAACACATGCAGTCACACATGTATAGCTGAGGATTTACATGGAAGTTTGTTGCTGCTGTTTATGAATCATTTCACTTGAAATACGATTGTCTTGAATGATATATATTTTCAGAGTGTAACACTGCAGAAGTAAACTCAAACAAAAAGAGATATTTATTCTTCAGATTTAAAATTAATTTCCTGTATTCCTCATTTTTTTATCCTATCTAAGCTGTAACCTTATGAGAAGAAAAATGAGAAACTATTTCTTTACACTGAGACCAGTATCAGATGAAATATAAATGTAATGGTTTCTATAAATGTTAACCCACTGCAACACTCAGTCCCAGAACTAAAGATTTTCAGACTGTTTTAGGTTAAGTTACTGCTCCTCTCCATGTTAGGTAATCCAATGTCATTTAAGCAAAATAAATTGGAACTACTCAAGGAATAAAAAGAGGTGAAAGTGCAGAATCTGGTTTGGATAAAAGTTTAATTCTTCAGTTCCAAGTGACATAGCCCTTACAGGAAGCAGAGCAAACTCAGACAGGAGTGGCCAAGTAATGAAGATGGATGCATCTTGTTATCAGCAAGCCATTTACTAGGGCTTGATGTAACCTTAAACATTGCAGATAGCTCAATGGCACTTGCCACTAAGCCTCTAATTAATGAATAGCAGGACCTAAATTAACAATGTGCATTTACAGATGAATTCTGGGCACTCATTAAAGGATGTTCAAATATCAAGCAGTAACTGTTACGTTTATTCCTTCTGGATTACTGTATACAATGTTTGTTTGCTGGGAGTTTCCACAGGAGATTTTGTGTGTTTGACTGCTGCTGCGAGTCCAGGTGCAATGCAGGAAAGGGTATAGTTCACAAGAGTAGGGCAAGACAGCATGGCTGTAAACCATGCACTGTAACACCTGTGCACCCATTTAAGGAGGATTGGAATGATCCCTTATACAATGTTAACTAGAAATGAAAAATCTTGATCCCTGAAGCTGCTCTAAAGCCTCCATTTTACATGAACCTTTCTCACAACAGCCACACTATCATATTCAGGGGCACCCTGGAGTATATGCTTGGTGATACATAGATGGGTTCAGTAAAAAGCTAATTCATAAGCAGGTCAAGTCCTATTGCAAAGAAGAAAGTGTTGTGAGGGAAGCAGACTGCACCCCACACCCTATCTCCATGGGGAAAGGTACAGACATGATAAGGATCTCAGGATAAAAGCTGTGCTGGGATGCTGTCATGCCAGCCAGTCAGAAAGGTATTTTAAGACAGCAGCAGTGCTACCTATTCAGTTTGCCCTGTTACATTTTCTTACATTTTAGAGGAAACAAAAGTGGGATTTTCAGAGATGTTGCAACATCTATTTCAAGCCATCTATATCATATCAAGAGTAGATTAAACCATATTAACTTCTGGCATACACTATCGACAAGGCAGAATGAAGCTTTTAGTGACTTGGTGTAAATCAGGAGTAACTCCAGAGGGGTCACTGCGGTTGGTACTGACATGAGCAAAGTCAGAATCAAGTCCAAGGTCTCCAAGAAATTAGGAAGCAGTTTCTGGGTGAATGAGAAGATAATGATGATTTTCTGCAAATGGATCCTGTCATTATTAACATCAGCATTCAATAAAGCAAGGCTTTTTCAGTTATGAAAGTTCCCTGTTATGTGCCATCCAGCATTTTGCCACATGATAAGTTCACAGAGAACTTCTGGGGAAAAAAAGGGCCAGAAAATAAGTTTTGCTTTTCTAGGAGACATCCTATGCATCAATTCTTCTCAGGAACATTCTCCATATCAGAAAAGTTATACCATAATATCAATCTGCTATGATGTAAAATTACTGAAGTGATCAGACATTCCTGCAGCATTACATACAGAAGAGAAAATCCACGCTGATCAGAGCTCACTTTCAGCAGAGCCTACAAACATAAGGGGTTTGTGCATATTGCTGTGAGTACGAAACCATGCACATTCCACATAGTACAGTGCCATGCATGCAGCTCCATTTATGGTCAAAATGAGAGACATTCTCTTTTTTTCTATGGATTGTTCCCACATCAGCCTTCTCTGACTTGGTTGAGTACAAGTTTAGGAAAGGGGCACTCCCTCATAGAATGAGTCCAACAGCAGTGTTTGCAGAACTTTAAAAAAATCTTTTAATTTTTAAAAATCTTCGTTTTGTGCAGAAAAGTCTGAGACCTCCAGGTTTGCTACATGAATGTTGCCTTGTAACCGGTGGATAGAACTAGCTATGAAAAGCTGTCTTCCCAGGGGCATTTTTCATTCATCTCACCTCTGTTTGAAAGTTGCTTTTTCATTCTAATGTATTAAGTATATACTATAGTATATGTATGTCATGTGACAAAGGTAAAGAATCACAGAACAAGTCGCTTTCATTTCACGCCAAACAAAGAACTTTATTAGACTGAAGAAAACAGTCTCATCCCTCCAGGTCTGCTCTTCTCTCTCTCTTTTGCTGTAGAAATACACTGTAGAATTGACTGTCCACAGACCCCACTGCCTTTCTTTCTGCTACTGCTTTAAAGAAACTCTACTCAAAATGGCACCCATGTATTTTTCCAAGTATACAGAGCCAGCAACTACTATGAATTCCCTGTCCATATTCAGCAACTGACTTAACCTTATTAAATACACAAGAAATGCTTTGTTACTTAGAATGAACTTTGTTGAGGTCTTTACTGTGTGTGGTATGAGGGGCTTGTGGTCTGATTCAAGCTTGAACTCATCATGATCCTGCAGATTTCTTGTGAACCCCTATACACCCCTAATCTTGCCAAACATTCTTTCTCTATGTGTATGTGCCTCATCTCAACATCTGAAAGCAGGCTGGAACAGTATGCTACTGACTTCCTATCCTCTCTGTGCAAGTAGAATAGCATCTGACAAGAATGTAGCTGCTGGAAATGGCTGTAATCTTGAAAACATCATAAAATACAGTACTGAAGATGTGGTCAATAGAGTCACAAAAGCACACTCTTCTGATTTATCCCAGATCTTCACATTTTTAGTTGGCAGCATTTCAACTAAATCTATCTTTGATTTTCTAGCTCCATCCTGTTTGCCACCTTTATCAGTCATGTGCATTAAAACTTGATCAGGGTTCATACACTAGTTTTAATTTACTTGTGCAAACTAAGCTGCCTTCAAAACATGTTTTAAACATACCTTGTGTTTTTCCTCAGACATCCCACAAACTGATTTGTCATTCATATATATTTCCAGTTTCCCAAGGCCTCCCAGCATCTTCATTTCATTTGAGGTTTCTGGGGCACTTTGGATGTCAAAAAGGAGGTGAAAATATTAACATCTTCCAAATGCCATTATAAAACTGTCGTCATGCCAAAATATACTGATAGGGAGAATATAAGTGTCTCAGAGATTGCAGTCCTCCAGCAGTGGAACCATTTTGCAAAACACGGGTGGTACAATACACCCCTAGTTTTGGCATAGCTAGCCATAGTGAAGAAACGGAGTAACAATTGTTCTCAGTGGTGGCAGATGACAGAACAAGGAGCAATGGTCTCAAGTTCCAGTGAGGGAAGATTAGGTTAGATATCAGGAAAAATTTCCTCATGAGGAAGCACTGGAACAGGCTACGCAGAGAGGTTGTGGAATCTCCATCCTTGGAGGTTTTTAAGACTGGGCTAGGATGATACATGGTCCTGCTTTGATCGGGGAGTTGGACTAAATGACCTCCTGAGGTCTCTTCCAACCCTAATTTTCTATGATTCTGTGATTCTAATTCTGAACCACCACATTCTTTGATAGCAAGTGCAGGACCTGTTGAAAAGGCTCTGCTTCTTCATAATTGTCCTTCCCATTCTTTTTCAGGGGATTCTTCATCCTCTGGAATAGCATATATTATATTCTTTTTCCAATTTAAATCCAGGTAACATTTTAAAGACCAGTCCCATGGGCATTATTACCTCCTCCCTCAGCAAAGTCAAAGGATTTTAACATATTTTAAGCTTCATTCCCCATTGCATAAATTAATGAGCTGGACTATGCCATACTCTGGTTAAATACTCCTTCCACTTAGGTCATTCCATGGACTTAACAAACTAGAAGCCTGGTTCTCCACTACCTGGCCCCTTGTGTAATCATGTTCACCTGTTCAAACCAAAACATGAGCATTTATTTCCTCCTTACCAAAATATAAAATACTATTCAGCAGATGCAAACCAGTGGAGAATAAGATCCTGAAAGTAATTTCTCTTAGTTTATAGCAGTGGTGCTTAACCTGCAGCCCATGGGCCACATGTGGCCTGCGGAGCTGTGTCATCTGGCCTGCAGAGCTCCCCACAAGTCTGGAAATTTGACAGTGGGGGAGCTGTGGTAATGAATGCTGCCACAACTCCCCTACTTCCAAATTTCCAAGCCCCGCAGCCAAATAACATGGCCCCTTGTGCTGGATTAGTCCAACACACATGGGGACCATGATCTGGCATGCATGGAGCCTGGGCCAGGGTGGCAAGCCTAATCCAGCATGCATGGGTCTGGGAGTGGGTCCAGAGATGAGGCCTGGGGCTGATCTAGCATATGCAGGGCGAGGCCTGCGGCACGTTGTAATTATATGTTTGGCTCACAGGGCTAGAGCTAGGGCCAGGCCTGGGGCCCCAAATTTTGCATGTGATTCTGTGGCTATACATTGGATTGCACCCGTGTGCTGACCCCATGCTGGATCAGGTCCATGGATTGATCCTGTACAGCACATCTGGCTTATGGGCTGACCCCACACAACTCATTCAACCTGAAACCCAGAAAGATTGGTCACCGCTGGCTTTTTTTTAGTAATGTTGTTTCAAAATGAATGGTCTTCTGAATCCCAGAATTTCTTTTAACACTGAATGCTGCTACTCTTAAGTGAATGAGGAAGGCAGCATTATCTCTACAGCTAACTCTCTGTCTGCTTACTTGTAAAGTTTCTACAGTTCTTATGAAATTGTAGAAAATCTTCATAGTGGGCCAGATCCAGTCACCTGCTGGCCTTCCAGTACCAAGGTGACTTAGAGCAAATGGATTTAGTCACAAGAGGCTTATCTGCTGCCTAAGAGGATCTTAGCATGCTATAAAATTATTGACCCTTGTATCTCTGCCTGAAAACACTGTTGTGGGGCATCATTGTCATTTTTCAGTTTCCTGAGAGCCTAAGTATATTACTAGTTCTCCCAGATCCACTGTTTTATAATACCACCCCCCACCCAAAAATCATTTAAAATGATAAAAAACTATGATCACAAAGAAATAAGCAGCTTGATAGGAAACTGTTTCTCTTTTACTACATACTACTCAGAACTACTTTAGTACATAATCCATATGACCTGCAGATATAGTGGATGTACTGATTTGTCTTGGGATAGAGGGAAAAGAGAGAGAGAGAGAGAAAGAAAAAGAGTGTTTGCTTATTGGGTTTCAGGGACTTATAATAAGTATTAAAAACACCACTAAAGAGCTTTCCTGGTCTTATAAACCACTTCCTAGGGGGCCCTTTCTTTTATCCTTTAATGCTGAGGGAGATGGGTTTCACTCAGAGGATCACTGGAGTTGGCTTTGGTCTTGTTTACGGTTTCCCAAAGACACACTGAAGAACCACTTTTCGGGCTAAGAGGTGCCTTTGCACATTTTCAAGTACAAAGATTACAACAAATTATCTGCAAAACAAGCTAAAAGGGAAACGAAACCCCCAGAAATATGAGACCCAAAACAGCTCTCGATTGATAAGATCACAAAATAAACCAAGATAGAAAAAGAGAAAAAATCAAAAGTAGAACAAAGGAGGAAGTGAAAAAAATAGAAAAGGCTGGTTAATAGCTGTATCTAATAGAAGCTGTTCTGTCCTCGGAGGCAGCATATCATTTACCATAGCAAGACCAAGATACTTTAAGAAAGGCATTCATTTATCATAAAAACGATATGGGGTATCATGCAGACCAGCTGTGAGTCTCTCCAAGGGTAAAATAGACAGTATAAATTGTGTCCAAGTGTCAAGGGAGAGAGGGTCACGACTCTTCCAATGCAGCAAAACAGTCCACTGGGCAGCAGGAAAAAAACAGTGAATTGCTGGCTGTGTTTAATCCAAGCTAATTCATTTGAACAACAAAGCCCCAGTATACATAGCTAGGGGCCATCCCATTTCCAGATTTATAGTACTGTGGGAATTTCAGCTGCAGTTCCTGACCAGAAATTGTGGACTTGGGGACAAAAGCCAAACACAGGATAGGAAACCCCACAAATTAGATTATCTAAATGAATGCTAAAAAGAACACCAATAAAATATGAACAGGATTCTCCTGGTGTGAATCAAGGTGATAATGAAGCAACATTCATTTGCATCACCCAGGATCTGGCCTAAGATATTTTTAATACTTTAATGTGTTTTCCTTGCCACTGTTTATGACAAACCCTTGGACGCTAGCAAGTGAAAACTGTTTCCTTATAGAATTTGTTTTTTCTCCATCACATACACACATACTGGCATGTTATTGTAGGATTGCTCATGTGTTTTAGGCTTCAGGCACTGTATTTCTTAAAAAATACACAGAATGATTAAGAGAGACTGAATGACTCAAGGGATTGATAAGAGGATATAGAACCTTTGACCTTCATGATTTTCCCCTAAGGTAGGTTAGATTTGAGCTATATTATTGGTACACATCCAGCTAAGATCAGTATTAAGATTGCAACTCAGCAATGAATTTATTCTGCTTGCAAACTTTCCACAAGTTGACCACGTAGTCTTGGATATTTCACCATCCATATTTATTCAACAAAATAATTTTCTAGGAAGTTTTAATTCATTAAAGTTTTATTGTACATTCATTCTGTATTTCTCAGGTGTTATTAGTCGAACTAGTCACATGGCCTTATTTCTCTTCCCTGGCTAGATAAATTTACCAGGGCATTTGGAACTAAGGTTTGAGTATGTGGATAGAAATCTGGCTTTCTACAAGTACTTGTAAGTGATGTTTGAAAATTTGCTCTTTGTAGGTACATGCATTACAATATTTGAGGAAAGTGAGCACAAAGGGTGAGAACTCATTCAAAAGGTCAGGCAAATACTTATAGTAAATTTTGTACCATCTTCCCAACCCTAATTGCAACAAAAATCAGTTGTCTGCTGTCCGTTCAGTGGCCATTGTAAACTCAGTTTATAGTTTTATTCCGATTCTCTACTACCTACATTGATGAACAGTTGCTCACATTGCCATTCCTTAATCACAGGTTGCACTGAGGAGGCCAAGCACTAACTCACTAACTACCCATCTAAGTATTACCACGAACTGAAGGTTGTGATGCCAGATGGATAAGCTTGCAGTTCCAACATCTGTCACATTCCTGTTCTATGGACTATATGAGAAGTTCAGGTACCCATAATTTCCATGAGCACAAGCACTGTGATTCACAGATGAAAAAAACCAGGTCCCAGCTCCAAACTGGAAAAGTTCCCCTGGCAATAGAACTGATGCTGCACTGCTGCAGAATAGGAGCACTAGATTCAAAGTACTATCAAGGAACAGGTGGAGGTAGAATGTAGTTGGGATAAGAACAGGTGAAGATGGAAGTCAGGTGATCTCACAGATCCTTTGGTTTTCTCTCCCAGGGTAAGTGCTACATAAGAGATACCAAGTTCTGTCAGCCATTGTGTTTAGGCCCCTTCACTCATGACCCAGAATGTCAGACTATATGTAGTCTGTATTTCCAGTTAGAGTCACTCTTCAACACAAAGAGATTCAGGTCAGATTCTGATGTGGAAGCAAATTGAGGTTTGAGCTTGGGATTACTGCATCCAAACCATTTCACCAAACCCTATTATTAGGAGGGCTCAGGATATGTATATTTGCCATCACTATTGTGACATGCCCAATAGTAGCTATGCCCAAGTGAGCTTTAAACTAGTGGAGGCAAAGAGCTTGGTATGGGCTAATTTACCATGATTCTCAAGTGGGTTTTGCAGCTTGACTGTCCATACTGTGACTGCAGGGTAGACATCCCCTTCAACCATAATGATTACATAGGTACTTCGTTTTTCATGCCTAGCCTTATTGATTTGCCTAAGAATAAACATAGTGGAACAATTTATTCAATGTTAGCGCGTCTTACCTAGGCATTCTTAAGAGGCAATACAATGAAGTTCTGATTAGGTCACTTGACAACACATAGTCATGAGCTGTAGGGGTAATTGCACTGGGGAATATCCAGCTAATGGGGAAAAATGGAGAAAGTCTATTGCAAAGGATACTGTAAACTCTAATTATTCTATTATTACCCATCTTTTTTTCCTAACCTACTTATCTGGATACTACAAAAGGCATAATAAAGCTTCTCTTCAGTCTGGGCACATACTACATTCATTCATTATCATTTTTTTCTCTTCAAGTAAGGTTATGGACTAAGCACAGAAATTCCACCTTAATATATGTTGAAATACACCATGTTCCTTTCAGTGTCCTACTCAGAGATCCATTTTTCAAAACTCCAGTACATGGAAACTACTTTTCTTAATATTTGCATCCAAAATGGGTCTTGACTTACCTCATAAGAATTTAAGTTGAAGGCAGAGACATTTTGTCAACTGCAACAAGCTATAAAGCAGTATTTTCTTCATTTCTTTCTATGAAATAAGTTACTTACTCTTCTCTCCAGGCTTATAGGAGATGTCCGTTTATTGCTGAAATTATGTACAGAACATCATATGGTTTGGAAAAAAAAGCAAGTCTCTTCTTTTGGCCAACCCAGCCCAGACACTGGTCCTTTGATGTGTGGCATGGAGTGATGCTCTACTACTGTTGTCATCAGCACTGGAAGGTGGAGGGAACGCACAGCTGTATTTGAAGGAGATAACCACCATCTGCACTTGCCCTGAGCAAACCTGTGGTCCTATTGTTCTCAAGATTTTTGTAGGCATTGGGGTTAGGCTTAAAACCAGTTTTCAGTTACAGTTGCCATTTGTGAACAAAGCGTTGAAGGTGGCCATGTTGCTGCAAAAAATGACAGCAGCATGACAATTAATGGAACTAATGCAACAAAGTGTGTGAATCTATTTTCAACCTGTTTTAATAATAGGGTAAGAATTGGAGTGCTTTCCCAAATGGTTAAACCAATATTAAAGTTAGCAAGAAACTTGTTTATAGGCTTTTCCACTGGGTTTGTCTATTGCCAGTGCCATGAAAGACATCAATTTTCAGTAAGACAGCCACCTCCAGCACTGGGATCGGAAACGCCAATTGTAATTAAAACTTTTTTTTTTAAGCAAATGCACTTCAACAGTTTAATTATGGCAAGAAATGCTTCTTATTTTGTGAACTCCCGAACTGTTGGGCTCAGCAAAACTCTGGTGTTTGGCATGCAAGTCTTGTCCTTGCTGATGCCAGCAGTATGCTTACTACCCCAAACACCACCCTGAAAATTTACCCTTAAGTCAAATCTGAACAAAATGTACTGCACCTGAGTTAAATGTGTTGCAACCACTGATTATTTGTGACCCATGTTTAATCCAAACCATGGGTTATGTATATTCTCCCTCTTTGGCATTTTTTCTGTAATCACAGTGTGAGTCACAGAGACTATCACAAGTGCAGATATAAGCTACCTTCATTTTGGGTGCTTCTAAACAATGACATAGAAAAGTAATCTCACACTAGCTAAACGTTCCTTATTTTCCAAAGGCTCTTACTGGTGACATTTCTCCTGCAATACTGTTTTTGCAATCACATAGGAACACAGCTCTTGAAATAACTTTTTGATACTCAAAGTAAAAGATATGGAGTTTGGAGAAACTGATTCTACTCAAATGCTACCTGTTTAAATGCTAAATGTCATCAAAATTGAAAATTAAAAAAAAAAAGTGATGGCTCTGTAGAAGGTGCCTTTACTTGTCTGGAAGCCTGAGGCCCCTTTTCTGTTGTTAGTTCTTTTCCCCTCAGATTCAGAAAATATGTCAGGCAAGTGGGTGCCATCAAATGAACCCAGTACATTGCCCAAGATTTTCCTCGCCTGGCCCCTTACCATCCTTCAAATTATTCAAGCTTGCTAGGAACTTTATACTCTGTTCAGGTGTTTCATCTGACCAAGTATTACCATTTCAAGTTCCAAGTGTACCACATATTACCATTTCAGCTTTCAGAATAAGCATTTGTAATTCAGCTTCTAGCTAGGTGCATACTGGACTATTTGTAGTAGTCATAAAATCATGGAATCATAGAGAAGTAGGGCTAGAAGGGACCTCCAGAGGTTATCTAGTCCAACCCCTTGCCTGAGGCAGAATCATCTCAATCCAAACCATCCTATACAAACCCATAATCTACCTTCTAAGTAAAGCTACCATCAACCCTCACACAACACAAGACATAATACTCTAACACCATAGTCCCAATAAATCTTATTTGATTCAAACAAGAGGAAGGAGGATTGATGCAGGCCTTATAACTGAACACCCTTAGAAGTTCAAGTCTTCACCTTAATAATATAGCTTGAGCCTACCTCTTGTTTGACAAAGCAGGCAAGATTTGGGGTAATTACCTGAAACACAGATGAATTTCCTTAGGTTGTTCTTTTTCTTTCCCGATAAGCACAGAAATATTATTGTCCTGTCAGACAGTGGAGAGAAACGAGCTTTGCTTATTGGAGCTGGTGTCATGTGTGGGAGTGCAAATTTAAATCAGGCCAAGTCATAAGACTTGGGTCCAAAATCAAGCTCCCCTGTTTCAAGGGTATTCTGCAGCAGGGTTTAGTCTGGGCTCATCTTTAAAGCAAATCAGATGCCATTGAAGGGTCATGGTGGTAAGTAGTTAAGAGTTACTGGATATTAATGAGAGAGAGCTGCATGCAGGAGGAGCCAGCAAAAATTGTGAGAGTGGTGTCCAAGTGGCTTGCATTACTTCTGTAACAGATCTTACTGAGGGTCTTACTGTGACCAACCTGGTTCACCTTACCGAGACTTGCGCATTTTACAATTAAGTTCAAATATGGAAAAAGGAGTTTTCTTTTCTTCTTCCCTGGGTCACAGACCCTGTGCCTGTTTTACTCAGTTGCTCAGCCATGTAAAGTCAGCAGTGAGAGGCACCTTCCAAAGAGAGTCACAGAAAAAATGTGGTTCTTAGCCTAAGGGGGAATATGAAAGATGGTCCTTTGTCACAGTGCTGGCTGGAGATAATTTCTGAAGAGCTCTCTGAAATTATAAACTCTTCCAGGATGGTGTCTTCTTCTGTGTTTGCACACTTAACATAGTGGGATCCCAATCATTGTTGAGACCACTGGAGAGTTCCTTTTTTCAAATAAATTCTTATTACCTCTATTACTTCATGAGATTTCTTGCAACATCTCACCAGAAACCTTGCTACCATCTTGTTGTCATCAGTGTAATAATCAGCAAAATATGTAATATATGTAGTCTTGCCTTCCATGACTACATTCTCCAGGCCAGAATGAAGGAGAGCCGTATGATGATGAGAGGAAGCACAAGTCAGTGTTTGATTAGTTAACAAGCTAAAGAACCAGAAAAAAGCATGAGGTTCTGTCAGTGCCTGGTGGCTTCAATAAAGAAACCCATTTTCCTGCATTACAACAGATGAATTGGGATATCACAAGATAAGGTTCATTATCACTCAAAAACAATGCTGTTCTTCAGTTTTACTGTCATGTGCTTAAAATTTTAAGATGAGCCATCGTTAAGTAAATTTACAACACTGTTAGACAAAATACATGTGTAAGGTCATTTTACTAATCACTCAAGTATATTATTAAATGTGTAAATGCCATCTTCCATTCATATCAGTGGCATATGATGTCAAGTATGTTGCACTTACAATAATTTTAGGAATGTAATTTTTTCAAGTTCAGGAAGTTAACAACCCGGGCTTTTTGCTTTGCACGTCATAACCTTTTATGTTATCACTTGGTGAGATGAGGTGAAGACACAAAGGCACATAAATTGGAGACCTCAGGTCTGTGATTATGTTTGAGCTGACCCCAGTCACATCTAACATTATACACTGAAACACTGTTCACAGGGGAAAAGAAACCCTTACACTCTAGGAGAAGAGGCCAAGTGTAGCTTGCTCATTTAAGGCCAGTTATATTTCTGTGGGCTGGTATAAATCAAAATGGGTATATTGAATTCAGTGATCCTGCAGGGATTATACCAGCAGAAGACCTGACTGAAAGGTATTTGTTCTCTACCCTTCTGTTACGTCCCAGGCCTGCTTGCAAAGCCAGGTACTATAGGGGCATATACTTCTGTGTTAGGACTCCTAGTGCACCACTGTTCCCAGTAGCTCTGCAGCCCATGAAACGAGGAGGCACCATGCTGCATCTTGTGGTGTCATAAGTAGGGACCTACTGAAATTGCAATTTTGCGATTTTTACAGAAACTGCGATTTTGATTAGGCCCCATGAAAACGTGTAGGCCCTGGAAAAAAGCGTAGAGTCCGCACTTTTGCTGGTCTCCCTAAAAAAACAAAAACAAAAAAGAACCTCACTGAAAATAAAATGCTGTCCTTGTGGCTGCTGTGGCCCAGCTCCACAGCCCACTGGAGAGGGAAAGGGAAGGGAGGGCTGCTGAAACCACAAAATGGCTGCCTCCCCTCACCACTGATTGGCTGCAAAGACTGTCAGTCATACAGCCTCACCCCTCACCACCAATCAGTGGCAAGGGGTGAGACTGTAAAAATAAAGGCCCTTGCAGGCAATCAGCAGTGAGGGGAAGGGCTACCAAGGCCCCTCGGTCATTCAGAGGTATGGGGGGCCCACCACACTCCGCCCATGAAAATGGCTTGCAAGCCCACAGTCTGCCTGCAAAATCAGCTGAAAGCCACCTTGACTTTGGTAGACCCCCTAGTCATAAGACTAACTTAAGGTCATATGCAGCCAGCATAAGTGTCATGGCCTGAGAAGCCTGAGACTTCATGATCCCCAGATGATGTAAGAGTCCCTTGGAGTAATTGCCTGCTAACATACCAGGTAGTTGGCCTAAGAGATGACTGGCCCTTGGACAGCTAAGCACAAAAGTGTCTCAGAGTCTGTAACACATGTGTACACAAGCACAGTCTACCACTTGGCCACAGCCAAGAATCACATATATTGGGTATGTCTACACAAGACACTATTGTGCAGTTGTTACTGCACATTTATTTAGTTAGTACATTTATTTAGTAAGTACTACGCATTTATTAGCAAGTACTAAATAAATGCACAGTAACTGAAGTTACTGTGCAGAGTGCTGGCAAACACCTTTTAGGTGACGCTGCTGTGCAGTAGCTTAATAATACTGCACAGTGCAGTATTTTTTGGCTACTGTGCTGTCAGTATCTCATGTAGACAATCCAGCCAAATTGTAATTAGCAAAACTGATGTAGCCAGTCATAATGTCACTTCGTGATGCAGAAAAGATTTTCCCTTCCAGAACTATATTTACTATACACAAAACAGGGCTATCATTCTTGGGAAATATCCAGAAGAATTCATTAATGGGGATAATCCCTTACCCCAAAGTGCAGACTACAACATATATTGAATGGGGAAGAATATGAATTTTCTGTATACTTTGTGTCAGGGAGCAGATTTACACCACTTGTTTTTTTTATAAGTTATCTAAGAAAAACACAGGCACAGGCAGCTGTGGAATTGGGCCCTTCAGCTCTTTATCTTCAAAGACATGGCATCCCTACTATCCTACCACAAGATGAAGATTCACAGGGTTAATGCATAATAACTGTATCTCACTCCATTACAGGTAGTTCAAGGCCATTCTGCGTAAACAGTATGCATTGCTTTGTGTCTTAATCTTTAAAACTCCCAAATATCACGGTTGCAGGCATATGTTAAGGTTTAATGCATCTCCTGCCATAAAAGTGTTGCTCAAGACTAATGAACAAACGAATGTTTGCTTAAACCCCTTTGTGAAAATCAAACAAGCTTTCAACAGCTATTCATGTATTTATTGTCAGATGTGAATCATCACTTAGGTGCTTTGCCCTGTGCTATTAGCAGTTAATGCTCAGAGTTTCACAGCATTAATGCACTCATTTCTCTTTTTTCTTTTCCTCCAGTACCAGCTACAGAAAGGATCCATCTGGAGATTCCTGTTTTGTCAGTGGCAGAATTGGATCTTCTTCTTCATAGCCCTGGCAGTAATGGCTATCATTCCATTTGCAGTCTATCAAATGATGGTGGCTTTTAAGAACCCTCCACCTAGCACTGTATTCCATGCAGCAGCTATCTGCTTTGGAGTGCTTACAGAGACTCTACTGATCAAGTGAGTACAAGCACAACCCTCCCCCTCCTTCCCTTACAAAGAACTCGGTGGGGAGAGATTTAGACTCAGCAGCACCTGAAAAGTTCCCACAAGATTTACCCACCATATTAAATGATAGGTTGTAGAAGCTAGGAATTGTTAGACTAGTGTTGCTGGGTGTCATTAAGACTGCATGTCTATGCTTGCTTAATTTTTCTTCTACTATCAAACAAACTAAATGCTGTAAGGTTTTTGTGGGTTTTTTTCCATCTCAGTGGGGTCCACCCAGAATAGAAAAGGGAATCAATGTTTCAGGGTTGTGTAACCGAGGGTTTTTTTATTTGTTTGTTTCATTATGAGGAAGGAATTAAAAATCCCTCCTAGTCAGTACTTAAAATATCAAAGTCATTGTTTAATGCCTTTGAGTCACTGTACAGCTAATTCAGTTGCACAGCATAGTGCAGTTTCACGGTATGTGAAACACAGATAGTACAGAGAAGTGATTGTAAAGTTGAAGACACACAAAATTAGCTTTGCAAAGTCTGAAACTTTCTTATGGAGGCTTTTTTGAAGATACGGCACAGCAGCATTGATAGACTTTAACTTCAAGGCATAGCTATGACCATCTAAGCTAACAAACATTAACTGTAAGCAGTAGTAGACTTTTATGTCTTCTGTGGAGTAAGTACTATAATGGTGGAAGTGGGTGGACAGACTGACACAGTGAGCAGTCCAGCAGGCTTACCCTGAATAAGTGAGATCTGTAGGAATGTAAATACTGATAGAGATCATCACTTTGCAAAGGCCCATCAGGCAAGACTGAATTTCAGATGTTAAACACCAAAACCATAAAGTAGTAATTGTCAGTTGATATTAACAGTAGATTGTTACTCTTCCAGTTGACTAGTCATAGAGGAGGACATGACATATTAAGCCAGCCTGACACGTGTCCACATTGCAGAGGCATAACTGGCCAGGACTGTGCCTGGGACAGTTCCCCTTCCTCCCTCCTCTCCCTGTATCTTTTTGCAGGGCTCTGGCTCTGGAGGCTCCAGCATGGGCAGCACAGAGGAGCAGCAGCTGAAGTTTGCTGCTTCCATTTTTTGTTATGTTACCTCAGTTTTTTAGCTGCAGATGCCGTATCTAGCAAGAAAAAAACTCCTGTTTCTGGCGGCAAAAATAGGGTGACCTCCATCAGCAGCCCTGACTTCCACCGCTGCTGCACCTGACAGAACTGCATTCCCCACAACATCCTTTATTCACTGACGGCACTCCTGTGCTACCACTGCTTGATGCTAGGGCTGACACCAGAAAAGTAGGAGGAGAAGGGGACAGAAGGGTAAACAGGCCCCGCGTAGTTCTGGAGTCCCTTCCTCCCCACACACCTTCACACCCTACCCCCCGCCCAGCTCATAGGCAGTACTCCGGGCTTATGCCCTGTTCAGCCTCCCATCCTTATGCTACTACCATATTGAATATGCTATTTTTTTCAAGGATCTGACAGGCTCCAGGAGAATGTAGTGGTCTGTGTTCATGTAATGACTGCAGCAAATTCAAACTCAAACTAAAAACGCATCTTCCACATCCAGCCCTACTACTTGGGGATAGTCCTGAGAAATGAAAGGTTAAGCCAAGGGAAAGATAATGTTCCAAACACATAAGATTTCATCTAGAAAAGGTATCTGCCCTCCTCCCAAACCAGACTGAATTTATCTTTTTAGCAGCCCTGTGAGGCTGCCAAGTATTACCATCCCTATTTTACAAATGAACAACTGAGACAGAGAATGATTTAGCTTCTTTCTGAACCACATTTGGGAGTTGTGTTGCCCATGTGTACTCATCATGGAACTAGCTTTAAACTAGTTTGTATGAGTAATAATTGCACAGTGGCTTGGGCTTTAGTGTACACTATATCGGTCCTCCAGGGACATTGAGTTATACTGAAGCAGCTAGCCCACGCTGATGTCCTTGTTGGCTCATCTTCACTGCCATTGGTCATGTCTACACAAGACATTTAGATGCCTAATTAGCTCCTCAATAAAATATCATCATCTACATATGCAGTGCTATTAGGATGGAATAAACTAATTAACTTTGCCGTAGACTAATACTGCCAGACACAAGTACTGTCCTACAGCAGAGTTATTTACTCCGCCTCAACGCATGTGTACATGTTGATGGGGCTGGCTGGGGCATGAGGGTAATTCAGTGTGGGAGCTTCCTGCCAGCTAGCCCTACGCTGAAACATCCTCATGCCCCAGCCAACCCCTCCACAGTATGTTGAGCCAGGTCAGAGCAGTCCCAGGCTGGCAGGTTGACCCCTAGGCCTCCTGCCAGCCAGGGCTGCTCCACCACAGAGTGCTTCATTCCCAGGCACACATGCAAATGGTGTATCTGGGAGCAATAAACTCGGGCGCAAATTGTACCAGACTTTATTTAGGCATGCTAATTGCACATGTAGAGGTGCTCACTGTTACCCAAGCTAGCTTGTTTAAAGGTAATTCAGGTGTGTCTACACATGATGGAATCAGGCCTGCAAGCTCAGTACATATGTACCCTGCACAATTTGCCCAGAAAACATGCACAAGGGCTTGCTGCCTCCAAGCTGAAATAAAGGCACCTGAGGTCTTGCCTGCACTATAAAAATAAGCAAGCCAGCTTCACAGCCTCGCTGAGCTTCCTTTGAGCTACCAGATCAATGTAATACAGTCAGACAGGTTTAATCAGAACTTCACCTCTGATCTTCTAGGACCCCTTTCTCCTTCCCTCTCCCCTCTTTCTCCTCCCCTACCCCCTTCACATACACACACAAGTTTTGGATCCACATCTGTGTCTATCTAGATCTGTATCTAGATCAGTATGGCATCAGCCTGTAAGAGGCTAAATGGAACATTTAATTCAAACATACCCCAAATTTCTAGTCGGTGCCAGACCCACACTTTCTGATACAGGCACAACTCCACCTAAAAAAGCATCCTATGGGAGGAAATACACCAACATGTGAACACTTGCTTTGATTTCACTTTTTCCCCAATGAAAACAAACATACTGACACAATTATCTTGAAGCCTTAATGGACACCATTAAAATGTTGATGTTTAGTGTTTGAAACTAATTAGCATTGCCACTGAATTACAGGTATGTCCTGTATTAAGTGTCACTAACATAAATTGCCTTCAGACAGTAAATGTCAGCATTTTAGTGGTGAACACTGTATTGTAGGTGATTGCAGTTTGACAGTGAAAGAGGGAAGGTGAAAAGGGGATTAGTCTTTAATGAAACATCTGAATGAGTGCACGCAAACCAAAGGAAAAGGCACACAAAGTGGAGAGGGCTTGCTGCACATAAGCACTCATAAAAGTTTCTGATGAACTGAAAGCTTCAGGAACAAATTTGAGTTTAAAAACGTATTTGAAAAGTTATGTACTCACTTTGTGCAGCACAACAACAGTGGAATGCTAATAACATTTAATTTCCCTTGACTTCTAACCTTCTTAACCTGCTGTGCTGCTAGAGTGGTGCTGTAAATCAAAATATGCTGTATTGTATGTTGAACATGTGTATTGAGTCATTCCAGACTGCCTGGTGCTTTTTAAAAACAAAACTCACAATACTGTTTGTGCTGTTTTTCATTTTTCACAGACCTTTCCCCTCCATAATGCTGCAGTTAGTTAGCTTGTGTGTTAAAAATACAATAAAATGGGGGGGAGAAGAAGGGGTAGAAAAACTACAGCAAAAACTGTAGCACAGATTAGCAGGCCAAAATATCCTTGACATTATTTCCCCCTTGTTCTAAGTGCTCTTCCATTTTCAATAAAAACAAATTGGAATATTGCCTGGGGTCTACTAAATCATTAGTAAATTAAGAATCTGTTTTTAATAACATTTAACTTGTAAATAATGCATTAATTGACTAGCTTGAAAGTTAGCTTGAATGCTAGAAACTCTGGCACTAAATGCGTAATGAAAGAAATGTGCTGTTTGAGGAGGCTGCATGGTAAATGTAACAAATTAAATATGACAGTTGATATTTGTGAAAATGGTGATATAATTAGAGGACACCTGCAGCTGTTTTCCAACCAAAGCAACAGAAATTAAACATGTATAAAGTATGTGTTTCCTATTTTCTTCTGGCATATTTCTTTTGTTCTCCTTAGGGCTTTTGTTGTGAGGTTTTTTTATTATTATTATTTTTCCCCCACCTTTTGTCAGGTCATAAGTCTAAACAGGCAACAAGTGTCTCTTTGTCTGATATACAGTTTATTGGATCTTTAAGTGATACATCCTGCAGAGGAAAGGGAAAGAGCATGAATCTTATTTACTAAGAATTGGGAGTTACTAAAGAACATGATTCATGCCCAAGCATATTTACAGTAACGCATTCTTAGAATACAAGGTCAAGAATACACCAGGATTGTTACCAGAGGACTTGTTTCCCTGGGTATTTATGCATCCTATGTTATCATGAAAGGATTCCTTTAAACAAAAAAGTGATGTGATGGCCTGGCACCAACCAACCATGTATAAGTATTGAACTGTTACGCTGCAGTCTGAATGCTGTGTCTGAGAGAGAACATTAAATGCTGGTTTTTATATTTTCCAAGTATCTGAACTCAGGTTTCCAAAGCTGTAGGAAAAGTATTAACTCACTGAACTACATAGACCCAGCTCAGCCCACTTTTAGAAGAGTATGAGAATTATGAGGTGTATTCACTGAAGATAGTCCCTTGCTATAAAATTTGGGTCTAGATTTAAAGGTCACCAGGGTTTGGGGGTATTTGCATCCAAGCACTTAGTTCTTTCCATCTTTGATAGACATGCAAGAGTAAATCCTATTAAAGAAAGCATGAATTTGAATCACACAAATGAGAGTCTCTAGACTTGATCCCCCCCTGAGATGGATCAGTATCAATGAGGAATAACTTCAGTCATGTTAATGAAGATACTCCAGCATAATACTGATTTGTGAGACCAGAAACAGGCCATATGTGGTACACCTGTTGATGATATCAGTGCCAGTCCCTTTGATACAAGGTTGACCATCTTCTTGAATAAAGGGAAGTCACAGGTGAATCCATAGATGACCAAGGAGGCTGATCTGAGATTCACATATTAAGCTATAGATGTGGCAGATAGTTCAGGAGGAAGGAGTACATCCTAGTGCTGTGAAGTCACAGGTCTCTCACCCCAATGAGGAGAGCTTGCTTGAAATGAACATGTGTTGTTGTACATCACGGTGCCATTGGGGATGATTCAGTGTTTGAGTCTGCTGGGTATTGATATTAATATCATATTTCTTCAGATTGGCCTTCAAGGTGTCCTTGAATCTCTTCTTTTGCCCAGTTTTACGGTACTGGATATCTTTGAGTTGGGAATATAGGACCTGTTTCAGGAGCTGGTTGTCAGGGATCCTTAGGACATGTCCTGTCAATTGAGCTGGTGCTATATAAACATGACTTCAATTTTGATGGTGTTTGCTTGAGCCAGAATGCTTGTGTTTATTCTTCTGTCATTTCAGTTGATATAAAGGATTTTCTGAAGACATTGCTGATGGTAACATGCCAAAGCTTTCAGGTGTTTCCAATATGCCATCCGAATTTCACACCCATATAACAGAGGACAGTTGACAATAGTCTGGTAGAAAAGAAGTTTGGTTTGGGTCCTGATGTCATAATCATCAAAGATACAATTCCAGAGATATCTAAAGGCAACACTGGCAGATTTTATCTGGTTTTGAATATCATTATCTATGTTTACTTTTTGAGAAAGGTTGCTAGCCAGGTAGGGGAAATGATCAACACTCTCCAAGGATTGCCCTCTAATTGTAATACGTGGAAGAGCAGTTGGTTGGGTTTGGGTGGGTTGATAAAATATCTTCATTTTCAGGAAGTTGGCAGTGAGTCCAAGCATTTCATGTGCTTCACAGAAGCGATAAGGAATGACCTGGAGCTCTTCAATTGAGTGGGCCAACATGACGCATTCTTCAGCATATTGAAGATCAGTAATGGAGGTATTGGTTATCATGGATTTGAAATGTAACTTGTTGATGTTAAAGAGATTCCCATCCATGCAATAGTGAATGCTGACTCCAGAGGGAAGTTTGTCAGCAATGAGGTGCAGAATAACTATGCTATACATAGAAAAGGATATTGGTGCAATCACGCATACTAGCTTGACTCCCGTTCTACTAGTGAATGGGGGTCATTTCTAAGACATTATTTAGGATGGTTGCTGTCATGTCATTGTGAAGAAGTCTGAAAATGGTAGTAAATTTTGGCAGGCATCCAAATTTCATAAGGCTGTTCCATAGAGCCTTGCTACTGATTGAATCAGAGGCTTTAGTCAGGTCAGTGAAGGCCATATAAAGATCTCAGTGTTGCTTGCAGCACTTCTCTTGCAGCCATCTAGCAATATTGATCATATCTATTATACCTCTGAATGGTCTGAAACCACTCTGGGTCTCAGATAGAATCTTGTCAGTGAGGAAGGTCAATCAGTTGAAGAGACCATGGGCGAGGGTCTTCCCAGCTATGGGACAGGAGTGCAGTATCATGATAATTGCTGCAATCCAATCCACCTCCTTTCTTGAGTATAACAATTCTGGCATCTTTCAAGTCACTAGGAATCTATTCATGTTCCAGATTTTCATAATCATGTGTAGTGGGCAAGGGAGCTTTTTTCCACTTTACTTATAAATTTTAGTTGGTATTCCATTGGGACCACATGCTGAGTTGTTTTTCATCTGCTTAATATATTTCAAGGCCTCTTGATAAGTTGATGGAGCTTCAAGATAGTCCTTAATGGAGTGGTGTGGAATGTTTTTGATGGTATTGTCTTTACAATTAAAATTTCTGTTTAGGAGCTCTTGAAAATGCTCCTTCTACCATGAATTGATGATCGATCTGTCTTTAAGGAGTCTTATTCCATCCTTGGACCTCAGAGGGACAGCTCTGTATGTGTTTGGCACATAGATGGCTTTGGTTGCACTGACGAAATTATGCATGTTGTGGCTGTTGGAAAACCTTTGAATCTTTTTTGCTTTGTCCTTCCACCACTTGATCTTTCTCAAATTTTCCTCTGGGTTTCAGCTTTAATGTGATGATAGCTGTCTTGCTTCTGTTTGGAATTGATGTAATCTGCCAAGTTTTGAAGACTCTCCTTTTTTCTGTCAATGAAAACTTAGATTTCCCTATCATTCTCATCAAACCAGTCCAGATGTTTCTTTGTGGAGGAGCCTGGAGATTCTTTGCACACCTCATGGATGCCTTTCTTAAGGCTTTTCCAGTAATCAGTATGTCAAAATCATGAGAGAGGTCAGAGAGTTTCTCACTGAGGCAACGCCAGAGATGATCACTTTTAACAGGATTGTCCAAGCACTCAATATTTGAACCTCTTCCTTAGATGTTTCTTTTGGTTACTTCATTTTGGAGCAATACAAATGGACATGATGGAATGATGATCCATGGAACAGTTGTCTGCACTGGTCGTAGCTCTGGTGATGTGGATGCCACAACAGTCCTGGGCATACCCTATGATAGTCCAGCAGGTACCAGTGTTCTGAGTGTGGGTGCATCCATGATGTCTTCCATTTGTTCCTTTCACAGAATGAAAAGTTTCTGATGATAAGTTCATGTTCAGAACACTTGCTCAGAAGAAGAATTCATTTGACTTGACTTTCCCCACCCCTACTTTCCAAGTGTTTCTTTCCATAGTTCAGAGCCCCTGCCCACTCTAGCACTGAAATCATCAAGAAGAATTATCTTATCTGCTTTAAGGACAGATCACAGGGCTTGGTTAAGTTTAGAATACAATTCTTTTGTTTTGTCATCTGCATCAAGAATCAGGGCATAAGCACTGGTGACTGTTTATGTTATCTGCTGGTCACGAGACACTTGTTGATATCAGCTGTACATTCCAACATCTAAGTAACAACCTTGGTCTCGTTACAACCTCCAGCAAAACGTATACCATGGATGTGTCCGTCTTTTTCAGCTTTTCCTTTCCAAAAGAAGGTGTTGATACCACCATGCTGTTTGAGCTGCCCCTCTCCTGCACATCTGGTCTCCCTAAGTGCAGCAAAATCTGTTTCAAGTCCTGCAAGTTCTCTGGCCACAAGTGCTGTCATTTGCTCTAGTCAGTCACTGTTAGGGTTGTCCATCAGAGTACAGACTACAAACTTCATTACTTGATTTGGACTTCAGATTAAGTGATTCCACTAGATGCAGTTTTCTAGTCAGGTGAAATGAGCCAGATTAGGTTTAGGGCACCTTTTCTAGTCTCTTGCAGAGAGGGTGTGAGCAGAGTGGATCCTAAATAGGCCTGCTCCATCATGATTGCAGCTGCCAGATTGCACACCTGTCTCAGTTTCATGTACAAAATGACCATTGTACAGTCATCACTTCCATGTAAGTCCATGACTAGTGCCTTCTGGTAATCACTAGCAAAGCGGTGGGAAAAATTCAGGCCAGATTCAGCCTGCCAACTGATTATATCCAGCCCTCAGGGGGAGCCCGCTAATTGACTCATTCTGGCCTGTGGATGCCCCCACAGCTCTCTGTATGGGGCCGAGCCTACCCCAGGGCCGCCTGCACTGCACTCCAGCCTGTGCTCGCCAGCCCAGTCCTGGTCCCAGCCAACACTCGCAGCGTCAGGTAGGACTGCTCCCAGTGAAGCTGCAGCCACCTGAGTGCTGCTCTACTCCCTTTGTCTCCAGAGGCAGTTGCTCCTCTTGCTCCTGCTGCACTGCTCTGGGCTGGCAGGAAACTTCAGCTGGGCAACTCCTGCCCCGGCACATGGGGCTCTGGTTCCAGCTTCTGACTGCCTTCCACTCACTCCATCCATCTGGTGCAGGCAGCCGAGTGGGTGGAAAGTAGCCAAGAGCTTCAGCCAAGCAGCCCTGTTGTAGCACATGGGACTTCGACTCCAGCTCCCAGCCACCTTCCAGCTACTTGGCCACCCATGCCAGGTGGGCAGAGTGGGTGGAAGGCAACCAGGAGCTGGAGCCAGAGCCCCATACTCTGGAGCAGGAGCTGTCCAGCTGAAGGAGGAGGAGCTGCCTCTAGAGTCAAGGGGAGTGGAGCAGCATCCAGGTGGATGCAGCCCCATCAGGAGTAACCCCACAGGAAACTGTGCATACTGGCCAGGGCTGGGCCTGAAGATGGGGGCTGAAGCATGGCACAGGCTTCCCTGGGTGGAAGTGGCCAGGGCTCAGCCCTTTGCAAAATGCCATGGGGGTAGCCATGGACCACGCCACCTGAACTAGCCCTGCTGCAAATACTCCCTACCCACTCCTCCTTCCCCTCACCCCTGACCAGCTCCTAACCCCTGTCCCTAACCCCTGCCCACTCCTCCCTCCCCTCACCCCTAACCAGCGTGTGCCATGCTCCAGCCCACATCTTCAGGCCCAGCCCAGGCCAGTATGCACAGTTTCCTGTGGGGTTACTCCTGATGGGGTGACCTAGTGTCCAGGCAGCCCCCAACATGCACACACACACACACACACACACACACCTGCTCACAAC
>NW_017728993.1:37137480-37142105 GCF_001723915.1 Gavialis gangeticus | reverse complement strand
CCCCCGCATCCCCTCCACACCATGTCCCCACCTCCCCGTAGGGTAGGGGCCACCCCATGAACCTGCCTTATGATCCTGGCCCTGCCTGCCCATCTCACTCCTAAACACCGCTCCTCACCCACCTGTGGCTCCATCCCACATAAAAGTTTTGGTGAGTTGTTGAAGAGGGGCATGGGGTAGGTGTGTTGACCTGGCCCACCACAGTGTTTCAAAGCTCCCTATGTGGCCCCAGGTCCAAATAATTTTCCACCCCTGCACTAGCACCTGCCCCCGTCACTACTCGCCGATCACCATAGGACTTGCTTTTGAAGGAAGATGCCTGCACACATCTTCTTTTAATGTGGGAGTGCCATTGTCCATCAGTAATACATTATACTTCAAAGGAAGGATACCTTAATCTTATGGGAAGGAAAACCTAGATGACAGATATTTCTATTCCACTGCAATCCTCATCCTCCTTTGGGACTATTGTAAAGTATTCTTTCTTCATCCATCTGCTCAGCCATTGAGGATTATTATTTTTATTTTTGGATTGCTTGTATTCTGGAAATCTCACTCTCAGCCTTGCCGCCATGGATGGCCCTATCAGGAGTACAAAACTCAAGGTCATTGGTAGTAAACAAGCCTCACTACCATATCAAGGTTATGATCCCTGGGAGGACATGGTACGCCAACAAGATAATGGGCCCAAATCCTCTCCCATTTAAATTTATGTAAATCCAGAGTACCTCTGTAATTAAATTACTCCCAATGTATGGCAATTTAGTTGACAGCTGTTTGGTCCAGTATTTCTAATATGTATGATGGTCTTTGCAGAAGTTTTTCATATTTTAATTTACATCTTGCTAGTAAAATGTTGTATTCTGTGGGACTGGACAGATACTAATGTTCTAAGTTGTGTTGCCAAGTGAAAGGATTCTGATGATCTCATCATGATTCCTGCAAAATGTTACTTCAAAAAAATGTGTGTTAAGGACAACTTTGGAGACAAGTATTTGTGTATGGAGCACTCACTTCTAAATTGCTATTTCACATCCAACCAAGGCTAGCAACAGCATGTCATTGTTATGGTCTCATAGCTATCACCTAGCCCATGTAGGAAGATCTGACTAGAACTGAGTAAGTAGACTACAGTCTATTACCATTGCTGGAGCCACTAACGACAGTCTGAGCATAAAAACCAAGTATGAATTGTACATGGAAACTAGACCCTCCATATTGGACCCAAGGCACTCTGAAGCTTAATATTGGAAATGTCTGTGCTATACCTGTTCCATGGCTGAACAGAGGATATCAGCCATCCTGACTCATTCTTGCTTCTTTATGTGCTCTTAAATTCATGAAAGCAGAAGGAGAAAAAGATGCTAGGGTGAAAAGGATAGTTTTTGCTTGGGGACTCAGCTATGACTAAGTCTGTTACCTGCATATGTTCTCCAGAGCTGAGGCAAATAAAACAAAACTATGTGGGGAAATTCTGACTGCAGCCTATAGCCAGCTGTGAATAGTGTAAGTCTTCAATATGCCCTTCGTCAGTTGTCAGAAACACAGATATTCATAAACAAAAGGGAGAGGGGTAGACTAAAATTTCACTCTAAAATAAACATTGTGGACTTGATTCAGAATGTGCTAACAGGGTAGACATGAACCATTTAAATAAACACACTAGACAATTGTGTCAACTTTGCTTTTGGGGCAATGATACCTTTATTACTGGTTTTTATATTTATCTTGATTAGGCCAGTGTCAAGCAGCAGTTGAAACTGACTTTGATGACAGATAGAATGTACTGTACATGACATTGGAAGCATAATATCATGGAGACAAATTACACAATGTCTGGGAAAATCTTTCCAGCTCTTTTATAAACAGCAAAATTCTTCCTCCGGTTTCAAATTTGGAAATTCTATCTTAAAATTGTATTTTTATTCTATGAGGGCACTGTTAAGAGCAGCTCTTTGGTCGTGTTTTATATAACATAAGCAAGCCATTCTTTACCACTTACAAAGAGACTTAGGTTTTTGCTTTTCATGCTCAGAAGCTATATATGACACAGCTGCATATAGTTACTTTAGTCATTTAGCATTCTTATATAATAAAGGGCTTAGTCCATCTGTCTGTCTGTAATGCTCTTGGAGCACTCTGATTGGTCAGTGAAACAACCAATCAGAGTGCAAAGTGCTGCCATGACAGTGGGGACAGAGGGCACAGAGCGGGGGAGCGCCACCCGCCACCCTCTGGCCCTGCTCCTCAGAGGCGGTGGCACACTGCCATGAAGGTGGAGATGGAGGAGTGCAGTGCTGGAGGGGGCCATCATGGCAGTGCTCCACCGCCCTCAAAGAACAGGGCCGGGGCAAGACCAGCGGCACTGGAGGTGGCAGCAGCACAGGGTGCTGACAGAGGGGACAGTGGAGCAAGCTTTTCCCCCCTGCTCCTGGGAGGCGGCGGCAGCGTGGGGTGATGGGTGGCAGTGCTCCATCCTTGCCCCCATCATTCTTGACAGGCAGTTGGCTAGTTGTACATATAATGCATATGATGAAATATGTGATCTTTCAGTCTAGAGAACTTAGCTTTGTGAATTTCACAGACAGAATACTCACATGTTCACAGCAGAGACTGTGCAAATTCACATCTGGTTTGTTGCCACTGAGTCACATGCTTATAAGACAAATCATTGCCATCTAGTTTGTCGTGTAAGTTCTGTTTGCCACTGATTATATTTATCACATTTGACATAATGCTAGTTAGTGATGGGCATTGGTACCAATATAAATACAATTCAAGATATTGAGTAGAAAAAGGAAAGGGCCTCCTCTCTCCAAAGGAGGTTGTATCAGCACCTTGAGCAGTGTTGCTCAAGGGCTAATAATTGTCCTCTCTAACTGAATGAGGCTCAGATCTCCATTGAACTAAAGCAAGGAGAAGATCTTGTATACCCTTAAGTCAACAAGATGGTTTGCCTATTTCTTCTTTCACTGTTTTTTTTTTTAATTTCTGTCTTTTTCCATTAATGAAGGTGGAAGGATATTGATCTAAAATTCATCATTGAAGGTGGTCTAGTAAACCAGCCATATATTAATTTCCGCAAGAGAAGCAAGGCAAGACTTTTCTTCTTAGATCCCCATTTCACACAAGGTCAAACCCTGCGTGGTGTAGTCTGGTAAAATTCCCATTGAAATCACTCTCCATGCCCTCTCACTGCTTTCCTTTGTCTTGCTCTGCTGTGATAGCTGTAGATTCTGTATTTACAAAAGAACAAAATGGCATAGCCTCTACAGAATTCAGATCAAAATCCCTGGAGACTGCATTGAAGTTTTTCACAGATTTATTTTTAAATTCATGGACACACAACACAACATACAACCTGTTGAATAAGTGTTAGCCAATTGACTTCTAACCTGCATACAAAAACGTATTAACAATTGCTTCTTCAAAACTGTATGCATACTCTGTTCCTGTATGGCACTGAAGAGAAACAATGGCAGAGAGATCAAGCTGTCAAGTCTGGTCCTCTTTGGTTTCTCTGGAAGACTTCATGTCAGTCTCAGGGGATACCCACTGTTAGCTCTTACTCCTGAAATGAAGATGTGGCTGTGGTGAGTCTTTAATAAAGATATATATTTTGCCAATTGCATTGGAATTAAGTAGACTATAAAACTAAAATATAGAAATAACACCAAGGGCTGGATAAAATTCCTTTGCCTTCTTAACTGCCCAGCTTTCACCTTCTTGTGATGTCATAACTTCTTCTGTCACTGGCAGCTTTCAGGGTAGTATGGCCTAAATTTCTAATTTCTAAGGGAAAAATAATCAGGAAAATAAGTTGCTCAACCAAAGCCTTTCAGGTATTTTTATATATCACATAGCAGGAGCAGGAGAGAACTATATGTGCAGGAAAAGAGTTTGTTCCATCTCCCATTATCTTTAAGGGTCCCACTGGGTTGGACCCTTAACTGCATATCACATGATAATAAGACTCTATTTTTGTTGCTTTCTAAGCCATTTTGTAGAATCTAAGCTTCCAGTTTGTCTACTGCAGAGATACAGCCACCATAGGGTGCACAAATACACTGCTTATTTGGTCCTGCTAAAAACCCACTCTGGTCAAATCATGTCAGTAACAAAGTTATGAACATTAATAATTAAGTGATCTTTGGACGTTGTGGAGGAGTATTTTCAGGAATAGGGCCTTCAGTTTGCATCTGCATATACATACTGCCATGCAGGTGCAAATCAAACACAAGTGCTTGGACTTGTCTCTCTCATTTTGTTGGCACAAATTGCATCTGTTGACAGGGTGGCCAGGACTCAGTCCAGCTCAAAATTGTAGCGCTGACTCTGCAAACATAATGTTGCATTGACAGAAGGGATTTTTTTTTGTAATAGAGAGATGCAGATCTAGATCAAAATCTATTAGTTAAAAAAATAACATGAACTTAATACAATCCCAGAACATAAGAAAGATGTACTGGCTTCATTAAATAAGGCGCAACTGGTATTATTTAATTAAAATCTAGAGTGCAGCTGTTAGGGGAAACTCCAGCCAGTTTCAGAAAGAAAAGTCTTCCCCAATACTGTGTTTCATCATCCTTTTAGCACTATAACAAGAGGGCAAGATGGGGGGGGGG
>NW_017728993.1:37133875-37137152 GCF_001723915.1 Gavialis gangeticus | reverse complement strand
GGGGGGGGGGGGAGGGGAGGGGGCTGGTTTGAGCATGTGTGTATGAGAGAGAAAAAGATGGAAGGTGTGCAAATACCCCTTGCTACTTGAGAGAGGCAAAGTAAATAAAACTCCACTTATTTGAGCCAGGGTCTGGGGGCTTGGCTGGTGGTTGGTGAATGTTCGGAGACTGAGGATAGTGGATTAAGGTGAGATCACAAAATAGGTGCCAACTTTTATACTTGCCAGGAGGGGCCTAAGATGAAGCCCACCCCCTCAGCAATGCAGCTGGAGCAGAGCCGAGTGGAGCCCATGGGGGGGATATGGACAGATTTAGGCTGCCCACATCTGCCCCCACCCTTCACACAAATCTGGGGGGCACGTTCCCTCCATGCCTCCCTCTCTGGGAGTGCACGCAGCAACAGGGAGTCACCCTCCACCCCGTGGACAAGCCACCTATGGCTCTGTCCCACTCCCCCTCCCGGCCCCGGGCCCCATGAACCACCCTGGCTGGGCAGCACCCCCAGGCCCAGCCCCTGCCCCACTCCTTCCCTCACTGTGGGGGCCTCAATCTGCTTCCCCCCTCTCCTAGATTTATCTGCAGGCAGCTGGAGGAGATGCTCTCCACCACTGCCTTGGGCTGTATTCCTGGCCACATGGTGCCCCCTGTGTCCAGCTCCCTGCAGCCCCTTGGGTTCACAGCAATCTGGGTTTGTCAGCTAGGGATGGATGGTCACCCTGGCCTCTTCCTGAGGTGGGGGCAGGGTCCACCCCCACGTGCTTGGCACCTATGGGTTACAAGGAAGTTTGTATGGGCATATTGATTCAACGAGCTTTAGTTCAAGCACCCCCACCACTATTTTGAAGCATAGAGACACTAATAAAGAAGACATGGAGGCTGGTTGGAGCACAATAAGTACCATGCTCCAGCAGACTTGATTAATCGACTCTGCTCCAATGCATTGTAATTACAGCACATCAGAGCAGTCCCGCAGCACACCTACAGGCACCTAGAGATACTAAATGTAATGCACATTGCCAAAAGCACATTAATGAGTGTGGCGATGCGCCCACTGTGGAGAGAAAAAAAAGGACTGAGGTCCTTTCTCATCGGAAGACCTGAAAAGAAGAGATGGAGGACGGGCACATAGCTAGAGTCACCCTCCCTAATTCCCAGGCTTTGAGTTAGCTAAGATTTCATTTCATGCACCCAGACAGGTCATTCTGCTAGCTGGGAGGTTTTGCAATTCCAGGTTCTACAGCTGTGACTTCTAATGCCCCTGATGTTTCCCCTGCACCAGAAGCAGACACTGGGAGCGAATGACACTGAGACAGCTACCCCAGATTTATGCAACCCAGAGAAAATTTCAGCTGCCTGAGCAGTACAAAGCAACCAGATAGATGGCTGAGGATTTGGCCCATGTTATCTTCCACAGAGAGCTTGCAGTACATACCATAACAGCTGAACATAGGAAATGGGGAAAGCAGACAAAGGGAGGCTGTTAGGAATCATTTTTTTGGATGCAAAAGGTGGCATAAGTGAGGTTGTAAATTATAATAATTCGAGACACTGTTGTTAACTATTCCTACAACTGGAGTAGCCCTGCTCTTCCTATTCAATAAGAGTTTTATGAAGATGCTCAGTTATTTTTCTGGTCATTAAATAGTTCACATTTTTGCAGTTTTTCAGCCCCCATAATATTTAGCTGGAAATTTTATAAGAAACCATTTTTAGGGTTCTCCTTTAAAAATAATATTTATGTATCTGGCCCATGTGTAACATTTGAATAGTCATTTGCAGTCGCTTGATATTTCTCCTTTCATCCAAAAATGACATTCATTGCACCATAAAACCAATTTTAGTTGCTCTGGACCTATGTTTGGATTGTCTCATTCCTTTTGTTAGGGAATATTCATACAACTGGAATTCCATCTAAATGAGCAAATAAGCATTTCCCCAACCTTTCAAGCCAAACATATGTATTTATTTCATCAACTGGTTCCAGAAAATATCAATCCCCACTTGCCCAGGCAAATGATGTGAATTTTGAGGAAAGATTTAAAGGAGGAACGTGAAGACATGTTGGTACAGAGGAATAGAGCAGGGTCTGAAAAGGCACAAAGGTGATAGTGGAAAGACGAAACAACAATTACTATTGATTTCAAGGGGCCTTGGATATAGCCCATAGGGAGCAACAATAGCTATTGAGGGGGGATAAATGTAGGGTGAACTGTGGGGAGCACCGAGTGATGAGAAATGTGATGTAGACAAAGCCAGGCCAGTGATAAGGCTTAAAAATGGAAAGAGTGAGGTTGAAAAGAATAAGACAAGAATCTAGTAAAGGTGAACATGACCTGGTCCAAACAGTGTGGAAAGGAAACTGACACCCACAAAAACCTATCACTGTCATGTTAATTGCCTGACTACACACCTATCAAAGCAAAAAGACACACTCTTAATGCAGCAATTCTATCTTCACCCAATCCTTTATTCTTAGACTTCTCAAAACAGGTGAGGTCAAAATCTCCCTCCATGTAATGCCATTGACTTACACCAGTGATGAAGTTGACCTTGGGTGATTGTACATGCCGTATGCACTCCAATTTCAAGGCACAGCATATTGTGTTAAGGACAGAGAAGGAACCTGAACTTGGAATTTGTTTGCTTTGGGCAATCCAAATTAGACTCTTGTGATGTTATTTAAGGCATGTTTTGTGTTTTATACAAACTAACACAGGCTGGAACTCAGTTGTTGAAATATTCACACTGCTCGGCATTATTTGGGGAGTAAGACATGGATTTTCCCCAGTGGCAAAGTGATAGTCTGTGATCTGCCAGCCTCCTGCTGTCCACTGTCATTGTGTCTCACAGTCACTGAGTGGCCTGAGGTGTAGCTGGCACTCAAGGACCCCCCTCCACTGCCCATAACTCTGAAGCTACATGACATCTTAACCTTTATAAAATTTCTTCAAGACAGCATTTAAAAACACCCAAATCTTTCCTGACCTTTACATTTTAGTAGAGGATTTTTTTTAAAATTGATGTTACAATATTTTTTTTCCCTTAGCTGTGGCATTTTTAAGCTAGTTCAAGGGGAACTTTGCTTTACCTTTCCCATCCTATTTGAGACCAATCATTAATCATGAAGGAAAAGCACTCCAGACTCAAACCTGACTTTATAATGTTTTTATGTTTGTGACATTTTATATCTCTCAACTGGTGGGAAGTTCTTATCCTTTTCATTTATAATCTACCAGGCTGTAATTTGATTCTAGATTCTGACTTCCTTTGTAACCT
>NW_017728993.1:37124448-37128875 GCF_001723915.1 Gavialis gangeticus | reverse complement strand
TCTTTCCTGACCTTTACATTTTAGTAGAGGATTTTTTTTTAAATTGATGTTACAATATTTTTTTTCCCTTAGCTGTGGCATTTTTAAGCTAGTTCAAGGGGAACTTTGCTTTACCTTTCCCATCCTATTTGAGACCAATCATTAATCATGAAGGAAAAGCACTCCAGACTCAAACCTGACTTTATAATGTTTTTATGTTTGTGACATTTTATATCTCTCAACTGGTGGGAAGTTCTTATCCTTTTCATTTATAATCTACCAGGCTGTAATTTGATTCTAGATTCTGACTTCCTTTGTAACCTCCCACACCCGTAGATTTTGCTGTACTGTCCTTTGAATTGAGGAGTGTGTATGTGTGCCAGGGAGTTTGCAGGGATTGCTAGAGGAATTATCCAAGCACCTGAAGAATGATACAAACTAAATCACAAGCAGCCTGATTCTCTTCTCATGTTGTTAGATACCAGGAGTATCCTCACTGAAATCATTGGGTCAGATTCTGCAGAAGGCAGGTAGATTTGCACTTTATAGACTAAATCAGAGATGCATAAGCTTTCTTAAGCAGTGGCTTACTTTATCTAATGCTGTGGGATCATCTCAGCTTCAGTGCAGCATTGGATGAAATAAACGGCTGCTTAAGAAAGTGTATGCATCCCTGATTTAGTTAGTCTATAAGGAGCAGATCTACCCTGCTTTCTAACTGACTTCAGACTAACACAGCTAACTACTTCTCTCAGATTCTTCAGTCATTTATGCCACATAAATCTTGACATGCTCTACTGAAGACTTTAACAGAGCATGAGCGAAGAATCAGGCCCAGTATTTTCAAAGATAAGAAAATTGTAAAGAAAATGTGGAAAGGCAGAACTTTAAAAGGAAGTTCCCATTGATTCTATGGCACTTGTTCTTTTTAAATAAACTAGGACTTGCACACCATTTTGCTATAAGGCCTGGACTAATACTGAAGTAAAACTTTCCATGTTCTCATATATTCCTTATCTGCTAATAAGCTCATATCTTGCCTAACCCTAAGCAGTTAGAGAATTCAAGGCTCAGATTCTAACTACATTGCAGTAGTGCTATGGGCTTGGTGTGCCATTTCTGTTTATTTTTATGGTATGGTTCTGCTGAAAGTAAAATAGGGTACTGCAGAAATATTGTAGGCAAGAGAATAAATCCTACTATATATAGGGCATGTCTATATGTCACCATACAGTGACGCAATGATCACATGGGTCTACACCTGATTGTCAGCTACGTAGCTGTAGTGGCATGCTCCTCCAGTATAGTACACCACTACGGCAATGTAGTGGTGAAAGCTTACTGTGCGCCACGCGCATGGTGCAGTAACCACCCATACATCTAGACACACCCATACATTAGTATCTGCTCTCTAGCCTAAAAACTTGAAGGTCAATTCAAAGTTGCTTGGTGAAGAAATTGAATGCTGCAAACAGTACCGTCGTTGGCCAGTACTTCCAAATCCAAACTACTTCTAGTCATGAAATAGAAAGTTTATGGGGAAAACAAATGCTGCATTTATTACTGTGATGCAACATTCATAAAATATATTTCATTGGGGGGAGTTTACACAGAGGGTAATGAGATTTTTCCTTTCTACATTATTTATAACTGCTTAATCCAGGTGCTCTAGGTTATTTTTTTATTCCTCAGTTTCACAGCTACAAAACACTATGGTATTTCTAATTTATTTCTGCTTACAATACAGATGTTCTCAATTGTGTTTCTAACTACATTTCAACTGTTACGATAGCTTTTATTTGTTTGTCACTGTACACACAGAGGTTGAATGTGCAGTACACAATAGTTAGGTTTCAAGAAGCCTGTAAAAATCCTCTAGTGATTTAGTTATCAACAAATTAAACTATGCCTAACAGTAATATCTTTGTCATTAGTGGTTTTAATCTTCAGATGATTTCCCTGTAGTTTATAAGGCTGTGTGCATGGGTTCTTACATCTTCACAGAAAGATTTCATCCTTTAAACAGGATTTTTCAAGATGACCATTTGGAAACAACATTTGGAGGAACATTTGGGTTGCGTCCTCTAACTAAATTTCCAAGCTGTTGGTAACGGACTAAAGAAAATGTTGTCTGCATTGAATACTAAAGAGCTGCAAATGTAAAAGCCTTGAAGGTTATGTGTAAATATTGACATTTTTATTTTATTTAGCATACAAAAATGAACTTGCAGTGTTGCTTATCTTATCATAAAACGACAACCACATCTGCCTCATCTGAGATCTACTCCTCACACTTTCTGACTTTCATAGAACTTCCACAGTTTTCCTGTTGAGAATGTTATTGATGTCCCTGAAATAGCAGAGATTTGGGGATTGACTGATCATACAGGAACATGTCAAGCAAAGCAACAAATAGAGGCAAAGAAAAAAGTCCTTTCATCTTCAAAGACCATGTCACGTGCAAAAATCTGGGTTCTGATAAACCCATTAAGGCCCTTTTCTGAGAGAAGTTATAGGACTTTTGGATATTCAGCATCCAACAGGATCAGGTCCTTGGCTTATCATAAAAGAAGCATAGGAATATAAGTAGAACATTACATGCATCCCAGCTGTCCTTTGTTCCCAGCTGCACTGTACTTTCCCCTCAAGTAAGAATCTATTGTCATTTCTTATAACTGGAGATTTCCCAATGAATTCCAGGCTTCAGATATTCTCATATTTTTTCTAAAGCACTGAAAAATGATACAGTGTACAAATAATAGAGCCTGCCCTTTCCACGGGTGGTGTTTATACTAAGTACATTTATATGCTGAGTACTAAGATAGTTGTTGCACAGTTTTGTAATCCCAAGGTATGAAACACAAAGGCCTCACAACATTCCCATTAAATTAAATCAGAAGGCCATAAGATCCTTGCTGTTCACTGCAGAACTGGGTGACTGTTTCATGAATGGCACTATAGTCATGAAAAATCCCCTGGTAATGACTAGGGAACATATTAGTTCTCTCCCTGGGCAGTCTAACCTGAACACTGATACTATCAGGATTTTTTTTAAGTATTTACTTCCTCGTTTTAGTACTCCTAATTCCTGAATGAAACCTGGGCATGCCTCTTGCACTTTTTGATGGGGTCCTGCAGTTTCTCTCTCCCTCTTTTTCCCCCCCTTTATTAGCACATATAAAAAAGGTGGATTTAATTGCAGAATCATAAGTATAGTTTCATAGTTTCATAGTTGGTAGGGTCAGAAGGGACCTGAGCAGATCATCAAGTCCAACCCCCTGCCATGTCAGGAAAGAGTACTGGGGTCAAATGACCCCGGCTAGGTGATTGTCTAGCCTCCTCCTGAAGACCCTGAGGGTAGGAGCAAGCACCACTTCTCTTGGAAGTTGGTTCCAGATCCTAGCCACCCTGACTGTGAAGTAGCGCCTCCTGATGTCTAGCCTGAATCTACTCTCGATCAACTTGTGGCCATTATTCCTAGTTACTTGGAGAAACAGGGCCTCTCCCATTCCCCGCTGGTCCCCCATGGTAAGTTTATAGATGGCCACCAGATCCCCTCTCAGCCTTCTCTTGTGGAGGCTGAACAGATTCAGGACTCATAGCCTCTCCTCGTAGGGCCTGCCTTGCTGCCCCCTGATCATGCGAGTGGCCCTCCTCTGGACCCTCTCAATGCTGTCCACATCCCTCTTGAAGTGCGGCGCCCAGAACTGGACCCAGTACTCCAGCTGCGGCCTGACCAATGTCGCATAGAGGGTATGGATCACCTCCTTGGTCCTGCTTGTGATGCATCTGTGGATGCATGACAAGGTGCAGTTAGCCTTGCTGATCGCATCCCCACACTGCCGGCCCATGTTCATCTTGGAATCAATAATAACTCCAAGATCCTTTTCTGCCTCTGTGCTGACGAGAAAGGAGTTCCCCAGCCTGTAGGTGTGCTGCTGGTTCTTCTCCCCAAGGTTCAGTACCCTGCATTTGTCAGTATTGAATCCCATCCTGTTCTCATCCACCCACCCCTGTAACCTGTCCAGATCTAGTTGTAGCCTGTCCCTACCTTCTAGCGTACTCATCTCTCCCCACATCTTAGTGTCATCTGTGAATTTGAACAGGGTCTTTTCACTCCCTCGTCCAAGTCGCTGATAAAAATGTTGAACAGTGCGGGCCCGAGGACCAAACCCTGAGAGACTCCACTGCCCACCTCCCTCCAGGTGGAAAATGATCCATCCACCACCACTCTCTGGGTGTGGCCCTCCAGCCAATTTGCAACCCATCTGACTGTGTAAGCATCAATGCCACAGTCACCTAGTTTTTTAATGAGAATGGGATGAGAGACAGTGTCTAAGGCTTTCCTAAAGTCCAGAAAGACTACGTTCACCGTAACACCTGCATCCAAGGGTTTTGTGACCTGACTGTAAAAGGCAACCAGGTTGGTCTGACAGGGCCTGCCTCTA
>NW_017728993.1:37122061-37123854 GCF_001723915.1 Gavialis gangeticus | reverse complement strand
TGATGATGTTTGCTTCTGAAAGGAAAACCTTTAATTTCTTGCAGATGGGGGGAAAGCTGTGATGATTAGAGCACAGGTTGGAAAGCTTTTTAGGACTGATGGGTCAAATTAATGCAGCTTAGTTCAAAGGTGTGACCACTTGTGATCCTGCCACTGCCACTGGTTCATCTCACCAGTAAAGTAATGAGCAGTGGGTGACCAGAACACCAGCCCCCCATGTCCATATAGAGGGGGTGCAAGAGCACCAGCCACAATTAGTGCCCACATTGTTTCTAGGCTCTTTCACTGCCACAGTCCCTGCCATTGTAGCTGCCCAGAGTACAGACTCTGGCTGTTATGCCTCTGAGCCCCACTTCTCGATTGGCAGTGACAAGCTTACAACCCAGCTGCTGCCACTTCCTCTGCTATCCCCACCACTGAGTGCTATCAGCGAATTGCCACTGACATCCCAAGCTGGATAAAATCACTTGGCAGGCTGTATCCAGTCTAAGGGCCATAGATTGCCAATACCTGATTTAAAGAAACTGGGCCAGATCCAATTTGGCCACGTGGGCACCTACAGCCACATTGTATTCCACCTATTGGCTATCTGAGTAGACTTAGGCACCTTAATGCGATTCTGTTCCAAGACCTTGAAAACTAATTAATGCCTCTGCTTTTAGTAACACACCATCATCTTACCCTTGAGACTGAGTAACAAAAAAACAGCAAGGTGGATCTACTTTTGTATTAATAGTTTTTCTAGGAATCAAGCAGGTGGAATAGGATTACACTTAGGCATTAAAGTCCTCATACATGCACCTAATAGGTGGAATAGAATCAGGACTTTGGCACAAGGTAGGAGCAGCAATCTAGGGTGACCCTGCTCTATGAGGCTCAAAACTGAGTAGGTGCCTATGCTCTTCAGAGGAGCAAGAGTTCAAATATGTCCTTAGCTTTCTTATTGTCTGCCTCTAAGATACCCCCAGGCTTTCTTTATTGACTACATAGGGATCCGAGACACCTAAACCAGGCTGAACTGGATTTTTCTCCTGAACCAAGGCACATAAGTTTAGGTGCTTCAGAACCTAAGAGCAGGCACCTATGGGTGCATCTACATGTACAATTAATGTGAAGCAATAAGCTCTGGAGCAGTTAAAGCTGGAGTAAATGGCTCCCAGGTGCAGCATGTACATGTTGGGAATGGGGGGGAGGGGGGTTGGGTACAAGGGTGCTGCAAATGTGGAGTCATGTGGCTAGGTAGCAGACAGGAGTCTGGCTCCCTGCTGCCTGGGGAGCATAAATTGCACCTGCGCTCAGAGGCCACACATGCATTTCAGTGCAGTAAATTACTCCACTGTAAAATAGTACTGTCTCTGACAGTACTCTCTTACAGAGGAATTAATTAGTTTACTGAACCCCAATACCAGCACACATGTAGATGGCGATGCTTTATTGCAGAGCTAATTAATCTACTCCACAGTAAAGTGCACATATAGATGTACCCCATAGACATGTCTACACGTGCGATTAACGAACCTGAATTTTCTGCACAGAATTTCAGGCTCATTAAAGCACTCCATGGCTCACGACTACATGTGCGCCCCTGTCAGGAGCAAATTGAAACCAACAGAAGCAGCTCAGTCCAGGCCTGCTCCTGCCCTGCTCTGCCTCCCTGCAGCAGCCAGGGGGAACTCCAGGCTCCTCTGGGTGCCAGCCCTGTGCTGGCAGGGGGCTTAGCCCTAAGCTCCAGAGGGTGGGGGGAGGAACTTTTCCAGCTGCCAGGCAGCTGCCTTCTAGCCATGTGGGAATCG
>NW_017728993.1:37114337-37117061 GCF_001723915.1 Gavialis gangeticus | reverse complement strand
ATGTGCGCCCCTGTCAGGAGCAAATTGAAACCAACAGAAGCAGCTCAGTCCAGGCCTGCTCCTGCCCTGCTCTGCCTCCCTGCAGCAGCCAGGGGGAACTCCAGGCTCCTCTGGGTGCCAGCCCTGTGCTGGCAGGGGGCTTAGCCCTAAGCTCCAGAGGGTGGGGGGAGGAACTTTTCCAGCTGCCAGGCAGCTGCCTTCTAGCCATGTGGGAATCGCAACAGGTCCTGATCTTCACGTGGCTGGCAGGCAGCATCCTGCCAAGCTGGGACAGGTCTCCCTGCCTCCTGTGGCCCCCTGCTGCCTAGGATTACCAGGAGCAATTTGTTCCCCATCAATGTCTACACATACAGTATGGCGCATTATGCACTGTTTTTTTAATACCTCTGTTTACAGCTACTAGAAAACAGTGCATTTGACTAATACGCTGTGCAGTAATTGCTACGCACATGTAGACAGTGATGATTTACTGTGCATTAGATTAATCTAATACATAGTAAAGCATATTGTGTAGACACACCCTATGTGACCTCTGTCCATATAGAATTTATAGCCCCCAAGTGATGTTATGAAATTTCTGTATCGCAGAGTGCCTCTATGTGCAGTGCTTCTATCAAGAATCAACAGGGGCAATGTCACATACCCACTAGTCGTGAGAAAACTATGGGTTGCTAAGCCTTAATGATACCCATACCCATTCAGGCAGAAACCCCATAATGCAAAGGTTGGAGGAAATTAAGAGAACTAATCCTTCCAATTTCTCAGCAAGAAGAGAGAAGTGGAGACTGGAGTATCCCCAAGAAGACAAAGTGACAAATCCCCAATGTGAGAAATCAAGGGTTTAAAAAGTTCTCACAGGAGGAGCAAGAGCACAAGATTTTGGAGGAACTAGAAGCTGTGGAGAAAAGGGAGGAGGAAGGGGCATACCTGAGCTGTCCTACTTAATAGTGGGACCAAGTGAAGTCAACAGGAGCTTGACTTGTAGGAGAGAGATTCTGTGATTCAGAGAAAAGCGATGAGCTGCAAGGGAAGGATTTTGTATACCTGCAAGGACCCTGACCTAAGTCCAGGAAATGTTAATCTAAGCAGTGAAACAGTCTGTGAACATTCAAAGGCATGAAATACTTGTAGGATAGACTGTTTCTGTCTAGCCCTGAATATCTTCTGTGCAACATAGACGTAATTGTGTTTAGAAACCTTTGCAAAGCATGTGTGTTGGTTTGTTTTATATGCCGTGTATCCCAGGAGAGTTCAGTTGTAAAGCCAGAATGCTGGTGTGGTTGAAGGTTGGAAAGTGTTTGCTTGAACTACTGGGCCACTGCGGGGGTCAGAACTGGTCTTGAAGGCCTTTAGCAGCTGAGCTGTGTGGTGTCATCTCTGTGACAGAGCTTATGCCCAGGAAATGTGCCAGAAAGACTCCCACTTTGACAATGGGGAGTCAACCTCAACTTTGAAAGCAGATTTTGTCAGCTTCTCAAAATGCTTTTGCTTGCCAATCCTTTGCATCACCTTCATCTTATCTAGAAAGAGCCTGGGCCAACTGGCTTTCATCCATCTCTTATCTCTGCCAGACACAAGGAAGCTGTAACATATGGTTTCAATGAAAAGGAGACATAGAGCTTGGTGTCATCAGGATATTGATGACACTGTAGCCTCTACCATTTCACAGCATCCTCCAGGGTTTCACATAAGTTTTAAACAAGAGAGGTAATACTGGTGCTCCACAGCTGAGAGGCCTAAGGAAGAAAAACTATTTGCCAGCCTCTAAGAGCTTCTTGAAGTTGGCAGGACACTTTTCGAAGCATTTTTTCTCTTCTGCCATATCAACAACACCACAAGGTCAGTAGCATCAAAAGCCCCTGCAAGACCTGTCTATGCCATCTGCTCTTTCTGCATTTGCACACAGAGGTCATCTGTGGCCATAATTAATGTCTTTTCAATCCAGTGTTCAGGTCTGAAACATGACTGAATAGCATCTAGAGAAACAGAGGGTAGCCTGCCACCACCATCTCTTGAATCTTTCACAGAAAAAGCAGACCATGCATCAGGCAATGGTCAATGAGGATGTACGTAAGAGGATGGTACTAGTGAAAAAAACTAGTGAAGTCCATCTTACTTTCACATAGTACAAATAAGTAGCAGAACTTATCCTCTAAACTGTTGTGTAGTAGACTGCAATAATAACCTGATAGAAAATGTGCTGACAATAGCTGGACTGGGCAAAAGTGGTTTGGAAGTACCAGCAGATAAATGTGTGAAAGGTTTTTGGTTTTCTCATTTTGCAAACCTAAAATTCTTATTTGTTTTTATTTTAGCTTTCAAAAGGCAAAAAATCATGCTGTGTCCACTTCATAAGAATCAATTTTAGCCATTGTCTGCATCTATTCTAGTTCTCCTTGGGTTAGAGAAATATCATAATTATCATTAGAACTTTGTGAAGGAGGAGATTAGACTTTTCAGTATGACTAACTGTTTTCTCAAGACATACTGGCTGCAATGGAGTAACTGAGCTGACATTTGCACAGATGGGCAGATGGTGCCTGTGACATGTCTGGTTGCCTAGTTAAGAAAACTGAGCCACTATGTTTCTTCATTAGTTGCTATAGGGAGACCACTTCCCATAAAATGTATCCCACATTGTTCTTTTTGCTAAATTTAAAGGAAAAGATATTTAATCATAAGAGAACCGGGCCATTATGTTTTGGCAGAAGACTCTGATGATTT
>NW_017728993.1:37105877-37109337 GCF_001723915.1 Gavialis gangeticus | reverse complement strand
AGATGGTGCCTGTGACATGTCTGGTTGCCTAGTTAAGAAAACTGAGCCACTATGTTTCTTCATTAGTTGCTATAGGGAGACCACTTCCCATAAAATGTATCCCACATTGTTCTTTTTGCTAAATTTAAAGGAAAAGATATTTAATCATAAGAGAACCGGGCCATTATGTTTTGGCAGAAGACTCTGATGATTTTTTCCCCAGATATTAGTGCGCTTTTGTTCCACACCCAAGACATCTCTCCTGAGGGAAACTCTTCAGGCACTATCATAAACTGTTATCCATTTATGCAGATAAGCATAAGTCCAAAGAGAGAGAGAGAGAGAGAGAGAGAGTGGGCGAGGGGGGCAGTGCTAGGAGAGGAACACAAATGAGCAATAAACCTATAGGAACAAAGGGAGTCACAAAAGCTTAATCCAAGTAATGAGATAAGAATCCATATTTCTTGTTTAAACCATACATAACACTGTTCACTTTGTGAATGATTTCTTGTACCGCAGTTTCCTGTTCAATCTGGTTTTTAATTTTTTTTTGCCTAAGAACAGCAATCCTGAGGTCAGCAATGGAGCATCCAGGAAGGATGAAGTTTCCAGCACAGGCTTCTGTGTCTTTTTGCAGTTGATGTCAGATTCATTCATTCTTACACATAGAAGTCTCCCTGCCTGTCCCATAGACAGCAGAGGGGCATTGTAAGCAGGTGATGGCATATATGAGGATGGTGGAGTTGCAGGTGAATGAACCTTGGATGTTGCAGGTGAATGAACCTTGGGCTTGGATGCTGTACTCCTTGTTAATAGGTCCAGTGATGATGATGTGGTTTGTGGTGATGTGAGGACACAGCAGGCATTTGGGTCCCTCTGTGTAACAGGGATAATGCATTCTTACTTGATAGACATGGTCTCTGTTCATACAGTGTTTTGCAAAGTGAAAAGCGCTTTAGAAGTGATAAGTATTGCTTCTATTAAAATTGTTTAGCTGCAGACATTGATGACTTTAGTGACTGTGCAACTAAATAAACTAGTATATCCTATGCTACTCCAAAAATCCTGTATTCAGTCATATAAATAACAAAATGAGTGATACAGGGGATGACAGTGGAACAGTTACAAGCTCACTCATCTGTGCAAGCTGCTTTCACTGTACCCCTCCCTTTTCGAACCATGTTCCTATGGGAAGTAAATTTTCCATTATCAATTCAAAGTATCACAGCAGTCTTCAGTAAATCAGCAGTTAGTGTTACAAGCTCAAACTTCACTGCAGGTTTGATGTTCTTGGTCTAGATTCTACTCTCACATGCACGGGTGGAATCCCAGAGGAACTCCATGGACTTCAAGGGAGTCACACTGCAATTATATTGTGTAACTGAGATTAGAATTCTTGTCCTTTGTGTCAAAAAAGTAAGATTTGTTAATCTGACAAAAACAGGGGACCAAGATCAGCCTTGGTACAAGCAGTGAGTCCACCTCATGAGCCAAATTCCTACCTGGTGTAAGTGAGCATATCATCCAGAGGCCCAGCCTTGCTCTCATTTCCAAATATCAGTGTAATGCAGAACAGCACTGGGCCTGAAGGGAATGAGAGGGATGGGGTGGGGATGTAGTAATAAAGGAAGCTAATAAAGCTTCAATAAATTATTTTTTCTCTGCTTTATCTTCCATATTCTTCTTAGCTGCTTTTCTGGCTTTATGCCCACTTCTGCCATCTTAGTTATACTCATTTCACTCTTTAGTTGAATGCCAAATTAGTGCAGGTTGTGATGCTTGCCAGATACAGGGGCTATCCAAGAATAACCGTGCTGTCCCATGCAGAGATACTGGAGCTATCTTGGGTCCTGGGAGCAATATAGCTGCACTAGAGCAGCACTTCAACCAAGTTAGTTAGCTCTGCTGAGAAGTAGGTAAAGCACTATACCACTGTGAGTGGTATGCCACTGCTTCTGCTACTTGAGGTAATTCATTCGGAGTGTACATGCACATTACCCTATCTCTTCTGAGCAGCTTACTCATGTGTATCATAAACTACCATTTGATACAAATTTAGAAATCTGTTTTTACAAAGCACAAATGAAGATTTTGTAGAACACAAAGGTTCAGATCTTTAGCTGCCCCAGAGTCACACCTGACCATGATCTAGCCCAACATGTTTTTTAAAGAAGAGAGGTGGAGCAGAAGGATTAAATGACTTGCCCAAGGTCACACAATTTGTCAGAGATGGAAGCCAGCTCTCCTGACTCCTAGCACTATACTAAAATACCTGAAGACTTTTATTTTTTATTGCTCAAATACACATTAGGTTCTGTTCCTTTCTGATATTAGCAGAGACAGGCATAGAGACATAAGAGCAAATTGTCTGCTGGTGTTACTCCATTGACTTCAGTGGCATTTTGACAGCTGAGAATTTAGTGAACAGTCCACAGTCAAATTCCAGTTGTGGAAAATGACATAGATCCACAATATACCCCTCACTGAACTGAAGGCTGAGAACTGTTTTAACTCATCTTCTCACACTTAAAACACTATTGTGTATATGCCAAAGCTTAAAGCAGGCCACCACTGATAGCAACTGGAAAACAGAGGGGAAGGAGGAACTGGATTTGGCAACAATTCGAGCACAGCAGGTTTCAACAGTTTACTTTGGAAGTAATTGTTCACTAAACAACCATGATTTAATTATAGTGGAATAATCCCAAGTTTGGTAACTTTTTATTAAAAACTAGGCTATGCAGCAGTTATGTAAACACTCTGCTCTTAGCTGAGATTGGCTGTTCACAAACCTTTCAGTCTCTGCATGATTTTGGAGGGCTGGATTGTTATGTGATTCCTCTTATTTCTCCTATATCACTTTTAATTGCTAATAAACTCTACGTAGAAGGAAGAACAATAGTATCTGTTCTGCACATAAACACCATCCACCACACGGGTACATAAATAACAGAGAGAGAAATTTAGCATCGCATATTTTGGGCCCAGTCCTGTAGCCCATTCAGTTCAGTGGTGCTGCTCACACAAGTGAAAGCACCAGAAGGAACCCACAAAATGCTATTTGGCCAACCACTAACCATACAATCAAAATAATTCTGCACTCAGAACAACCAGTTATATACTTTATTAAAACAACTAGGCCTGATTCAGTTCTTGTGCCAAAGGTTATGTCACTGTGGTGAGTAGAGTTACACCGGTGCTATGTTTCAGTGATGAGCACTATGGTGAGATGAGCATCATCTCCCATATCTATTAAAAATAAATTCCATCTCAGTTGTTAGTAATGGAGAACCAGTTCTCCAAACCTTATATATCTCTGCTGTCCAGATCTAGATTTGTATATAATAAATATGTTATGTGGACTCCATGCAGGTCTCTTCTAAATATGCTCCACTGTGTTTGCTAATCGGGCTTTTTTTTTCTTCCTTATGCAGCCTGTCTTCTCAGGGCAATGTATGTTTCTGCAGTGGTGTTTTATTCT
>NW_017728993.1:37079520-37100877 GCF_001723915.1 Gavialis gangeticus | reverse complement strand
ACACTTAGCATGACTATGAAGAGCCAGGAGATGCAATGCTTGGCAAATGATCTCAGGTTTGAAGATTTGCCAAGAGGCTTCAAATAGAAACAATTTTAACTGGTATCTCAAGAAGAACATGAATCCTCCGGCTTGTTACCTTCAAATTACCAAAATGCAAGAGCTATTGACATTTAGCAGTTAGTTTAGAGTTCCTATTAAAACCAATGAAAGTGCCAGGAAAAAATTGGTCTTTTTAATCTTTCCAAAATTGTTATGTATATTAGCAAGCTCAGGGGCTCAGTCATCCAGAATGTGGCCATGTGCTGTTAAACCAAGCATTTGGTTTACAGAATTCTAAGAGGTGAATGCATTTAACGCTGAGTAGTACAGCTAGTAGGATTGTTATACTCTGTCCTTGCACCTGTTTAAATTTATTTCACAATATCTCAGGCACATCCCTTAAAACCTTTGGTTTGGAGGCAGTCTTGTTCAGAATAATGCCCTATAACAAATCTATGCGCCCTAAATGAAAACCCCATTAAAACCACTTGCTTGCCACTTGCTTGCCTGCCAAATATGTTAAGTAAAGTTACTATAAGGGGATTTGCCTTTAAATTCCAAGGGAGCAATACCTGAAAGGGTGGAGATTGAAGTACAATTGCCTATTTACTGTGGACAGTATATTTAGAAACTAATCATCTAATCTAATAATCTAAAATAGTATTTGACAAAAAGGTCAAGTGTTTAATATTGGGGCTAGGAGAGCCATAAAAAATCTATAAGGAAAGAGCTACTTGGAACAGCTAGCCAGACCCAGTGCCTTGATTTGTCATTGTATCTTTCAGTTCCTCCTTTCCTTCCATAAAAATGTCTAACTCTCTTAAACTCAAATTATTCCATATGTTTTCTGCTTTTAGAGGACATAATTCTACTTGAATTCCCTGCTTATTCTTCATTTCTGGGTTGCCAGATCAAACTGTTCTCTCTCTCAAAGTCTGATAGAACTTTTTCAGAAAGTTTTAAGGCTTCATAGAATAAACAAAGTTCTTCTTGAGGACGAAGGGAACTTTGATTATTATGGAAGTCTACTTAAAGTGCAATTAAAGAGGTTTTTAAAAATTAAATAATTGCTCTACAAAACTTCATGTAATCTACGTTCCAGTTCTTTTAGCCAAATGGACATCCGCCAGAGGAGCTGAAGGGAGTGGACCAAATCCAGTGCTGCTGTAAATGGGTCCAGACTCTGAATCGGCCCAATATTGGTTAGAGTACAGAATTATAAATAAAATGTGCTGGTTTGTCTGTCCTAGGCTATTTCAGATTTATTCTGTAAATCTGGACAATTCATTTAACTTGTTAGGACCTCAGTTCTCCTACTGTAAAACAAGGATGACACGTTCAGATTGTTCTTGAGGACTTCAATCATCAATCCACTTTGAGATCCTCAGATGGCACTGTAAACGTGCATGGCATTATTATTGTTGTCAAGCTCCCTCCCCTCTGTTCTCCTGATAATATTCCAAGTGTCTGTTCTTCATGACTCCCCAGTTGCTGCCAATTTCCTTTCCTTCCACCATCTTCTTGTCTGCTTCCAGGGCCTCCACTTTTATTCTGCCAACTGGCTCTGACCCTCTCCTGGAACCGTAAAAATGTATAAATCCCATTCTGTACACTAGTGGCTTCCAATCCTTTTGGTGCCATGACCTGACTTCCAGACTTGAAACCCAACTTCCATTGAGCCCACAAACACATACAGCCACAATTCTGGTCCGAGACTGTCTGTGGTAATTGAATTTATGTGAGGCCAGCAGACACCCAGTGCTCAATACCTTCAACTAGAGGAAACTGGAAGACCGAGTCAGTTTCCCTGGCATCATTTTTCTTTCATGGTAGAAAAAACAATCATAAAGCTTTTGTATGCATTGTACCCTTGGATGTGTGACTTAGTTGTCAGAGGGTGCCTTGTCCAATGCATGCCTTGTCCACATTTAAATGTTATAAATAGAGAGTATAAGTAGGAATCATGCTGAACTTACAGTAATGGATTTTTTTTCTGAATCAGCACAGTAAGAACAAGTTAAAAGGTCTGTTTAAAAAGACACCCTACCTAATGGTGATAGCTGGCAGTAAGAGGTTGATCTGTCTTCAGTAGTAGCTAAATTCCTACCAAGTTAAATCAGTGCAGAATCAAACCGTCATGAAATTCATGCCCAGCTTTTCACAACTGCCTTCTTACACCATCTACTCGTATCTTCACACCTGACATTCTTGCCAGTTGGCAAAGATGAACTTGGCTGAGGCGGAAAGAAAATGACCCTTTTAAATTCACCAAGCAACTTCCCTCCAAGATGGGAAGTTACACACACAAGCAGATTCATTTAGACAACAGACCTTTGTTACAAAACACTGGACCGTCATACATAAGATTCTGATCCCTGAAGTAAACAGAGTTTCTCTGCACCAGTCTTAACATTCCCAGTAACTATAGTGCTGTTGAATACTTGTGTATTGGGTATCAAACTAAACCCAGACCACTAGTGCCAGTGGGTGAAAGACCACAGAATAATAATAAAGCGAATCACTGAGAGATTTATTGCATTTAATAGTAAAGAAAAGAGGGGCTGTACCCTTATGTGTCTCCTAAATGTTAGTCTTATGAGTGAGCTGTTTTTATATCCTTTCTAATAGTTTTAGACGTGTCAAAATTCATGATAGTTATCTTCATTTTTTTAGCTAATAATGGTAAGCATAATGTTAAAATAAGAAAAGTTAGATGACTCATTTAACCATTGTTATGAAAGATTTTCAGGGTTTGAAAGTAAGAAAGAAAAGTAGAAGTAGCTATATCCTCGTGATATTTAAAAGCTGAGACATTGCTACGTGTGAGGGCTGAGAAATTTTAATTGAATAATGTAGTTTGTCAGATGGTCATGTACGTTTGATTTTTTGATAATCAGAATGAATCCCATTGTTCAGCATTTGCCTAAGTTCTCAAACAATGGAACTGTTTTCATGTAAATTTCTTCTGATGGAAAGTCATCCTTTTATAAAAGTGGTGTAACTATAACTGTGCTATATAAAGCTATTTTTTTCCTCCTCTGGAATGTGTTTTGTAAAAGCCGTTGCTTTATATTCTGTATTAGAAGTGATATATGATCCAAGATATAAAAGGGGGTGGGGGGAGTCATTAGCTACCTCAATTACTTACTATTAACAAAGAAACCGGCAGCATTGCAGTGGAATTGCCGTCATGCAGAACCTTTGCGAATTCTGCACTAACCATAAAGGGCCAAGTTCCACCGACTTCAGCTGAGTTTTGGGCGGAGAATCTGGCCTCAGAAACAGAGTATGTAGCCATACCACACATCTCTTATCTCTCCATATTGGATAGTCAGTGACCAGTGATTTTCTATCTCTAAGTATGCCTAGAGAAAGTGATATGTGCATGAACACTTCATAAAGCTTCAACTGTAAGGAGATAAGCCAGCCTGGGGGGTTGAGCATTAATGTCACCTGCAGAAAAAATATTCCATGATAATAATAATTGTCACTCTTATTAAACCATTATTAAATGCATGTGGCACTTTCTATTAACAGAGACAGAGTACTGGACTAGCTGACAACTGGTGGTAAAATCATGGCTGTTCCTGTCATTTTGCCATGCTGCTGTTATCCTGTTTGAACTAGGCAACTAGATAATAATTTGTGGACTTGTAGGTTTTTCCAGTTTTACAGTGAAACTGGGTAATTGAGCTATGTATTTCTTTGATATGATCTTGTTTATGTACAAAGAATAAGCTCTGTTCCCTTGAACCCAGAAGGTGTCAAGCTTCTGGTGATTGTTTCTTCGGAGGTTGTTTCTTTGCTCACAGCTCCAAGCCTCTTTCGTTGGGTACCATGACCCAAACTTACTCACTAGGCTTCTCTCGGGGACATGCACTGTGTTTGGCCAGGCAAAGTCTGGAGTTTCCATCTCTGTTTCCACTGTGCTTCTATGGCCTTTCTTGCCTTCCCTTCACCTTCCCCGACCAAAAACAATTCCCAGCAAGGCACTCCGCCCACATAGTTCAGATTCCTGAATGGGACTCACATTCTGGGTGGTGACACGTACCTGTTTGGTTTGGAGACTAATTTACTTCATAAGGCATTTAACTCTTTGTTTACCTCCCTCTCAAATGACGGATGTTACACCCACCAGCTTCAACAACCTTTTGCCCAAACCACTACATGCTTGTGTTTTCTAACAGCTCATTCCTATAGCAGCTTGCCAGAAAGAAAAGGAAAGCCTGAAATCTGGTATGAACATATAGGAGAATAAAACACAGGATTCCTTAGAACTGTATAAAGGGAGTAATTATACTGTTGGGAAGAGGTTTTTGCCACTTTTCTATTTATTTCCTGCAAAGAGGACCACTTGTTCTCATCCCATTTAGAGTCATATAAATGACTCCATTCCAGTGCATGTCACAAATCTGAGACTGCATTCTGAACAGTGTTGCTGTTTTCTCAGTCTATTCATCCGGTGGAGAAGAACCGACTTCTGTAGCTAGCTCAGTACATGTAGAGATAGTTCATCTTGTTATACTATAGACATATTTTCTGTACATTTGCAAATAAGACTGTAAAAAAAAGTTCTTTAGCTATTTAAAGCTTCTGAAAGGAGAGAGGGATACAGCAGTTTAGATTACCAGCAGCCTACAGTGTACATTCACAAAAATGTCAGTCTTAATGGCAAAGTTCAGGATAAAACTGTGTCAGCTAATTTAATCATTTACCATGAAATACCAGTTATCTTAATCTTACATGCAGTCCTTAAGTCTGCTGCATATTTTTGTGTAATTGAATCCTGACCCTAAAAGGGAAGAATCAAGGAATTTGCTTTTTAATGAATAGTTAGGGTCTAAATGTTCCAGTTTAGAAATTTTATTCACAGCATTGTCAGATACTTGAATACTGAGCTCCTGATATTTCTGAGTCTATTTTTTTCTTTGTTTCATATTTGTTTTTCACACTATAGAAAATCATATTAGTATTCAGCTTCTAGGGAATTTAACAGACTTCTCTTGGAAAACATGCAAATGTTGTTCCCAGAATTTATAAATTAGCATCTAACCCAGATGATATATTTTGTTCATGTGGTTTCTTCCCATGTAGATACCTGATGTATTATTGTGGCAACAAATACAACAAGGCCAAGATGTCTTCATTTTCCATCAGAGCAAGGACTGTAAGAGCAATATGACTGAGGCATTGGTCTTCTGTGGCCAGCCGGTCAGAACCCATCAACAGCTGTGATGAACAGAGCAGAGACGGGGGGGCAAGAGACAGTCAAAGCCAAATAGGGCTGAAGCCTGAAGCTGCATGTGTGGCTGGAGCAGAATGAGGCCAGGACCTAAGGAAACCCCAGCAGCAAAGGAAAGAAACAGATTGACTCTCAGTGACTCATTTAGCTCCTGGATTGGACAGATCTCTCCCCTGCTGGCAATTTGGCAGAACATCAATGGATAGATACCAGGATGGATAGTTTAAAATAATTGGGGTGGGAGGGGGCAGTAGGATCTGCAAAACTGCTAGCCATCCAGTTCTTCCGTGTGCAATAAATGACACAAAATTAATTGCATTTAGGTTATTAAATATTAAGTCGCTGACTTTACCTCTATTTTGTCCAAAGCAGGAACTAAATAAAATTTGATTTTTGTGCCACTATGTTGATGAGTGAGTGAATTTGGGCAGGTCAGCCTCTTTAACACATGGGGAAGATGGGTGGTAAACTTCTTCCAAATGAAAAAATTAATAAAATAATAATTAGTGCAAATGAGAATGGAACTAAAATCAAATGCAGTCAAGAGTTTCATTTAATTCCCAGCAGTTTAAATTTTATGTTTGGGGCCAGATTCTGCTCTTATTAAAAGACAGTGAAAATTTTGCCATTGACTTCAATGGGAGCAAGAGTGGGCCTTGAAGGCAGACAGAAAGGATTCCCTGTACTTTATATTTAATGCACAAAAACAGAAGCAACAGGCTCATTTAGTATAAGTAAAGGTCAGTTAAAATTATAGAGACATCCTTTGGAGCAAATCCTCTGCCTAGTATTTGCATATTTATGAACTAGAGATTACGACAGGCCATTCCATTTATTAGAGCAACGGTCCTATAGTTAATAGTCTGTCAGAGTTTCCATTATAAACCCCGTTTTTAGTGTTTTAATATCTCATCCATTTGAAATCATATTGGGAAGCATCTTGGCTTTGTGTTTTGAAATGATTTTTTTGTTTGTTTAATTTTAAGTAATAATATATTGAAGTGAGTTCAGCCATTTCTGCCAGAGGGACCTGACAGAATATAAAATCATGAAGGCCTTGTAGTGTAGGATAAGGGAGGATTTGACAATCACATAATTCAAAATTGTCTTGAAGTTTTGAAGACTAGGATTCTGAAATGGCTAGTCTGCAGAGGGAACATCAGTGCAATCTTAGTGATGGTGACCTGTCCCTGGTGCACATGGTACTCTTACCTTCCTGGTACCTTATCTTGTTGGCAGCTAACTAGCTCCAGTTTGCCTTCAACAAAGCTACTCTTTGGCTGAAAATCAACTGCCTGGTAGAGGGAAGACTGCAAATTACAACAGCAATATTTATGTGAGGCCTGGAATGGAAGCAAAGTAATAAAATTTAAAAACTGGCCCTTTGGTAAAGTTGCTTACTATAAATTATACCTTCTTCATAGGAGTCCCCAGAAAGAGTCAAACACCTAAGGGCTCCTATACACATGCAGGGAGACTTCTCTGATGCTCTGTAATTCAAGCACATTGGAGCAGACTCGATTAATTGAGTCTGCTGCAGCGTGGTAACACTCCAGCAGATTCCAGCATAACATGTATCAGTGTTTCTGCACTGAAAAATGGTGGTGGGGCAGTTTAAACTAAAGCTTATTCAACGAGCTTTAGTTCAGAGCACCTCATCACTATTTTTCAGTTCAGGGACACTGATAAGTGTGATGCTTCAGGCACTTATAATTAGCGCAGCTCTTGGAACGCACTAATTAAAGCACTCCTCTCCACTCCCCCTGGAGCACATCTATAAAAGCCCTTTGAGGTCAGGAAGGAAATGGGAATGCATTCTTTCCTTGTCTCGAGGACCTAGGTGGCCAACTGAGATCCTAGTGGGACTTGATAGAGTCAGTTTGGGAGAGCTGCCCCAGACTTGTGGTTGATTGACTTTTCTGCCTAGAAGGTAATAGAAGTGCCCTGTATAGAATCTGTGAAGTAGAATAGAAACTCTTTGCTTTAAAAGCTATGGGACATTAACACATTTTAAAATATATGTTTTAAAATGTGGTTTAAATCAAAAGCCTGAGGTCCTGAAACATCCCTGATCCAAATGGTCATGTGAATTTTACATCTGACCCAGTGGGGGCAACCAGGCGTACAGGCATTTGCATTTTGTGGTGCTTCAGATTGCACACACTGCACGTTAAATGCGGCACTCTTAATTTGCAGCAAGGGGGCAAAATTTGCTACTGGAATTCCTGGTAGCAAAAAAATAACCCCTGATAAAAAAGCAGGGCAAAGCACATGAAAGTAGCAAGCAACCAGACAAATGCAAAGTCTCCGTACTGGGGCACAGTGTGCCTCAACATAGGGGCTCCCCCATTTCCATGGGCCTCAGCATGTACCAGCCCAGGGTTGTCTGCTCCCCCCCTCTTCAGGCACACTGTGCCCCATCCAGCCACTCTGCGGCTTACTGAGGTGCAGTGTGCTTCAGCGCAGGGTCTCTGCAGCATGTGGAGACAGAAGAGCAAGCATGCCTGGGCTGCCTGCTCCCCCATCTCCACAGGGTGCCTCAATGCTGGGACTGCTTGTTATCTTCTCACCCTGCTCTGAAGCACCCTGTGCCCCAGCTAGCCTCCACACCACAGCACATGGAGCACGGCTTGGAGCCAGGAGGAACTGGCTACGGCCTGCAACAAAGGGCATGTGCAGGGGCATGTACTGTGGCACAAAGTAGTGGCACAAAAGTGTTCTGCTGCAAGCGCATGCCCCTGCTTATCTGGATGCAGCCATTGACTCTATAATGAACAGAAAGGAAAAGCCCAGATGAGAATGAACCACTCAAACTTCTGGACAATATGCTCCACATCAGCCCCATGTCTACTTATTTTTTTAAAGAAAAAAGCAATAGCAGAAAAATTGCTAACTTTAAGGTTCTTCCAAATTCCACTCCAGAATGATCATTACCAGTCTTCCTTTTCCAGACAGTCTGCAAAACTTTTTGCAGCCAAAAATTATCTCTGGTTATGATGGGTGATCATAACTTAGAACTAGGCAGAGTTCACGCAGAAAACTTTAAACTTTTTTTAAAAGCGGGTATGGCACAAGGTAGCAGCAATAATGGCACTGCCAAGACTGCATTCAGAAGTATAGAGTGTACACTGTGTTATGCGTTGTTTCATGGAAGCTATACTACATTCTGGAACTTATCTGAGCAGCAGTGTTCACTACGTATTTGTTTTGATGTTTTTTAATTTACCTTGCAGTGAAATAAAAACATGTACAACTTATTTTAATGTGTTCTGAATGTTAAGAATACTAATTATTATGTAATTAGTCACATCAGGATGTGTGCAATTGTGCAATAACAGCATTCCTGGGTGTGGCAGGTATGTAGGGTGAATGCCAGCACTCATCTAGACATAGTATTATAAAATTACACAATAACATATGCCTGGGGTGGGTGTTGCAGTTATATTTTACATTAAAACAATGATTATATTAACAAAACAAATCTTAGCCCCTATAAAAATATCTTTCTGCTAAACTAGGGAAATATTGTAATAACAATACTACTTTACAATGTCCTTTTTCATCTTCAAAGGAACCAAGAATGTTTTACAAGCATATAAATTCAATGCAGACACTATGCACCAGGAGCTCTTCATCCACCTATAACAAGAGGTCATGCCCAAGTGAAAATGTGACAACTGCTGAATAATGCATGAAACTATTATTATGCAACAGGAAGTGAAAATGTATACCCCTCTGGGTGCATCTGCACATGCCAATTTGAGGTGCGTTGGCCATTTTTAAGGCACATTAAGGGCATCGGTCTACACATGCGTATCCTTAATGCGCCTTAAAAATGGCTATTTTGAGCTATTCACACCTAAACTTGATACCTGCAAAAGCAGGTATCAAATTTAGGTGCAACTAGCTAAAGCACCTTAACACATGTAGACATGCTAAGGTGCATTAACTCTGTATATCTCAATTGACTTGGGACTAACTTTAGTCCCAAGTCAGTCCACACACCTCATTAATGTGCTAGATGCATGCCTAAATCACCTTAATTCACAATACACAAATGTGCATTAAGTTCAGGCACGCATAAAGGTACATGTAGAAATGCCTTCTGTCACGTAAAAGAGTTTCATAGGGCTGAATCATGAAGTAGAGAATTTAAAAAAAAAATCTTTGAAATTTCACCAGGCTTATTGTGAAACTGAACTATTGTACAGCAGTAGCTGAGGCTGCTACAGTGTTTTGTTGTGGGGGAGGAGGTGTACATTCATCCAAATGGCAGCTGGGCAGCAGGAGAAAGGCAGGGGCCAAGCAGCAAAAAGCAATAGCAGCAGCAACTTTGGCTGGCTCAGAAGAACTAGCCTGCTTCAGACTGAGGTAGGTTATTTTGACTCACTGCTCCTGAAACATTGTCCTGTTCTACCAGTTTTAATATTAAGGAAAAAGAGCTATGCTCAGAATCCAGTTCTTCTACCCAAGTGTATCTGGGGTACACCGAGCAAGAGTGCTGCTGTGAAAGAATTTTCTAGTAATCAAAACGTAAGGTAGGGCGTAAGACATGCACGCTGTGAACCCCTGCTCATTTGTAAGAGGCAACAAAAGTCTACTCTACCCAAGTTCAAGTCCCTGTTATATATTCATCACTTCTTCCACCTATGACACTTCTATAGATATTGACAGACATTCTACTCAACTGCAGTGAGATCCACAGTGCAGGCTGGAAAGATCGCCTTTTACTTCCATCCTCCATGAATTGTGCTTTCTAACATAGCACACATTATTTTTTTGCTTATTCTCCAAGATGAAGAAACCAGCAAAGGCGTAACATGGTGAAAATGTGCCCCTCCCACCTTCAATAATAATAATCACCAAACTCCAGCACATTCTAAATGTAAAACTTCAAGGCCTGAAGTAGAATTTTTTCTTCTGCATGAATGAAGCAAGGTGAGGTGTTTTCTGAAGATGATTTTATCTTTGAGTCTAAAGATCTTGTATGTGGTTTGGCAAGGTAATAAAGATACTCATGATAAAGTCAAATTGCTCTCAGGAAATGTAAGCAGACATGGCAAAGAAACTTCAGAAGAATGCTGTAGATGCTGGACAAGGTTCTGTGTGTAAATGTGATATCTTTTATTAAACCAACTAAATAATTGGAAAAATTGTTCTTTGCAAGCTTTCAGGTACACACACACCCTTCTTCAGGCATATAGAGAGTCTGCTGATGAAGTGTGTGCTCTCCTGGGTAGATGCTGGAAGAAGAATTAGTAGTAAGTGGAAATTAATTTTAAAAATCACAGCTAATTAATGTAAATTGTTAAAAGAGATGACTCTTGTTAAATAAATTATCAAACACTTGAATGCTGCTTCTACTTTCTCCCTAATAAGTATTGGCTTATTGGAGCTCTAGGAGACTGGCAAGGATGGTAAGTTGGGTCAATTTTTAGGGATTCTGCTATACTTGTTGTTGATGCATGCAGTCTTGCTGGCCTGTAGCACAGTAGATCCCCTCAAGTTATGTCTAGAATGCATTGTTCATGGTCTAATGCTGCAGTCATAGAATCATAGAAAATTTGGGTTGGAAGGGACCTCAGGAGTTCAACCCCCTACTCAAAGCAGGACCATCCCCAACTATATCATCCCAGGCAAGGCTTTGTCAGCCTGTGAGTTATGAGCTGTGTCTAACTTCCTCCCCTAGTCTTATTTAACAGTAAGTTTTAGTTGGTAATCTCATTGGTTAGGCTGGATCTGCTTTTTTCCCAGATCTTAGGAAGCGTATTCAGTAGGGCTGTGTGAAATTTCGCTGGCTGTTTTGTTTCAATGTTGTTTCAACTAATTTCAAGCTCGAAACAGTGAAATTGAAATGAAACAAAGGGCTTCGAAAGAGTATCGAAATGAAACGAAGGCAGTTGAAACATTTCAAAAGTTTTGAAACATTTCAAATTTCAAAGCTGAGCTTGCTTGTAGGGAAACAGAAAGCAAGGAGAGGGAAGGGGAAGAGCAGGGGAGGACTGCTCTCATTATTGACTGTGTAGCTGGCCAGTGACTGTGATCTTTCCCTGAGGTCCCTTTCAATCCCAGTGCTCTGGAGGAGGGATAGAAAAACAGCATAAAAAGCAGTGTTGTTTGAACTGAGCTGCTTTCTGCCTTTCGGTCAGTTACTGAGCTATCTTCCAGCAGCTCAGCAGCATCAGACAACAAAGGCTATCATTTCCTACTTGCTAGCCAAGCAAGTGGGATTCATCTATACCTTTTGCTTTCTATACCTTTTAATTATATTATTATATTAATTGATTCCTTTCAATTTATTCCTCCCCCAAAATCCTCTTTTTGTTTTTGTTAGTCTATTTTAATTCTTTTTAAGTCTGTGCTTTTTCTCACAGTGTGCATTCCATTCACTGTGCAGGGAAGCGCAGCATAATTATATTGCATATTATAATATAGAATTTATATAGGAACACATACATACATTTATATATTTTTATTTTATTTATTACATAAATACACATATATACAATTGTTTTATCTACATACATTACATAAATCAGATAACATTACAGAAGAAGACACAGATTTTCCTGCACATAAAGGCAAAGACAAGATACTATGAAACATACCATGTGCTGGGAAGGCAACTGCCAAGCCTTCAGGGAAGTTCTCCCTGCAAACTGAGACTCAGCCTCTTTGCTACAACAAGCATGTATGAGATTTCCACTTGTTCTACAGGCAGCAAGGAGAGAGGGGCAGTGCCAGTGCCACTGCCTGTGCCTGAGTCTGCATCCCCTCCAAGAGTACCAGCCATAACCCTCCTCCACCACCACCATGAAAACAAGCAGCAGCACCAGCATGACAGTCTCCTCCACCCCCATTTCACTTCCCATGCTGAGCCTTTCAGTGCCATAGGAAGAGCTGGAGCTGAATTTGGATCTGAGAATCATAGCAAGGGAAATTCTAGGGAAGGAGGGGGAATCATCTGTGTTTGTGCTTCACGCCTCTCAAGTTTCCCCTAGAGCCAGGTCTCCTTCCCCAGAAGGCACTTCGGAGGAGGCTGAGGTAGAGGTGGAGGCAAGTGGCTCAGCTGAGTCTGCTCCTCCTGTTGCTGTGCTGCTGTCTGCTGGGGAGGGGGAAAAGCCAGCATCCACACATGCACCCACACTCCAGAAGCAAGCGGGTAGTGTGGTCTGGGATCATTTTGAGCTGGCAGATGTTCCCACATACATTATCTGCCTTCACTGCCAAGCCAAAACCAGCTGGGGCAAAAGAACAAAACACATAAGCACCATGGGAATTCTGATGCATCTCCACAGGCACCACTCCCTTGCCCTTGCTCTTCCTCAGACTGGCACCAGTGGAAGTATGCCCAAAGGGGAGTCCCCCTTTCACTCCAAAGCCCCCATCCCCCCCAAAGCAGAGGCAGGCTACCCTGGAACAGTGGGAGAAAGGTGGAAAGAAAGGGGAGTGCATTGCAAAGGCAAGAGAGATCACCCAGACCATTGGAGAGATGTTTGCTGTCAGTGGCCAGCCCTTCTCCTTAGTTGAGCGGCCAGGGTTCAGGCAGCTCATGGCACTCATGGCCCTATCATACCAAGTGCCCATACGTACCAGCTTCAGCAGGACGGTGGTCCCCTCCCTGTATGAGGCATGCAGGGAGTACTTGAGGGAGGAGCTGTGCAAGGGAGGTCTGCAGGTGACCTTACACTTCATCTCGGACATCTGGAGGAGCCGGGGTGGAGATAACACCTACCTCTCCCTCACAGGGCACTGGTGAGACCAGTCAGGCCATTGGTGGGCTCTTCTTCAAGCTGAGGTGATGGATGAGTCCCACACGGCAACAGAGATCATGGGAGCTACAAACCTCTTGGTGCAGGTGTGGCCCATTGGGCAGGGCAAGCTTCCCTGTGGGTTCATGATCAGTGACAATGGGGCCAGTATAATCAAGGCAGTCTGTGATGCCAATTTTGTTGGCATCCACTGTGTGGCACACAAGTTCCACCTCATTGTCAGGATGCCTTGGAGGGGGACAGGGCTTCTGGTGACAGTGCCAGCACCACCAGCAACCTCATTTCAAAATGCAGGAAGGTTGCAGGCTACTTCCACCAGAGCATCAAGTGGGGCAAGATGTTGCAGGACAAACAGGCAGACCTGAACATCCCACAGCACAAAATCATGCAGGATGTGGAGACTTGGTCGAACGCCACATACCTGATGCTCGACAAGCTGGTGGAGCAACAGAAGGCTATCCATGAGATGGCCTTGCTCAGGGAGATTGGGATCAGCAGCCCCCTTAACAGAGCTGAGTAGGATACCATCCCCCAGATCTTGGTGATCCTCAAGCCCTTCCTAGAGGCCACTGCTCAGTGCTGGCAATGCCCTCCCTAGCCAGGTGATCCCCATACTGAGAGAACTTCAGAACCAAATGTTGCTGGCTGGGGCAGGCCACTGTCACCAGATGTGCAGGCACTGGTGAAGCGGCTGAAGGAGGGCATCAGGAAATGGCTTGATCTCTTGTGGTCCACTACAGTCTACATGCTGGCTGCCATGTCTGACCCAAGGGTGAAGGGGAGCTTATGCAGCAGCCAAAGCCTGAATCAATGGGCGGAGGTGCTGGTGAAGAGATTCAAGGAGGCAAAATGGCAGAGGCAGGGAGACCTGGAAGAGGGGGATCCACTGTCCCATGTCAGCATGCCATCCACCAGCCAGTCTCCTCCTCCATCACAGGTGCTGCCAATGTGGGCCAAGAGCATGGCTTCCACAGTGCTGTCCAGAGGCACCAGACCCCACCATCAGGCAGGTAGCGCTCAGGCCTTGGTGGCTGCCTATTTCACCAAGAACGTGGAGTCACTGCTGTGTGACCCCTTGGCCTACTGGGCAAGCTGCTGCCAGATGTGGCCGGATCTGACCACGGTTGCCCATGAACACCTGTCCTGTCCACTGACCAGCGTTTGAAGCGAGAGGGTGTTCAGCATTGCTGGTGATGTAGTGACACCCCACTATCCCTCCTTGGATCCTGGTTTGGTGGAGCAGCTGGTGTTCCTCAAGGTGAACCTCCTGCTGCTGGGGTTCCCCAAGCGCGAGGTGCAGGCAGTGTGAATGCCACCTTCCTCACTCCGTCTGCATCTATCTCCTTTTTTCATTTTTTAAAAACCATTTAATGCCCTGCTGTCAGAGCTGGAGGTGGCATTCACTGCATCACCAGCCAGCAGGGGAAGAACATATCCCTGCTGAGCTTCAATGCCAGGACAAACTTGGAGGTATTGCCTAGGGCTATGGGGAAGGAGAAGGCCCCCAGGTCCTGGGCATGACCACGAAAACTGCACTATGCCAGGGTCATATGAAATGAAACTCAAAACAAAACACTGTCCTGTTGAAACAGCGAAATGGAAGTCAAAATGAAACGGTGCTGTTTTGCACTTCCCTAGTATTCAGTGCCTGAAAACTTATCTAATATTTGTCCCAAATATATAGTTGGTCCAGTAAAAGATATTACCAAACAAACCTTGCTTTCCACATGCATAGGCATGAACTCTGGATACTTTGGTCCTATTCCATATCTAAATGTTTCCCACAGCTAGCACCCGGGAGTACTATTCTAATCTACCCCAGGTAAACACAGAGCTTTGCTATTCATCTAGTAGGCAGTGTAGTGCAACTTGCATAGGTGCTTGCCTCTCCCTATTCTGACTATAGTCAGCCTTCATCAATCTTAATCCTTCTCAGACAAGTAGCACTCTCTTTCTCTTTATTGCTCTCTCTCTCTCTCTCTCTCTCTATATATATAGAGAGAGAGAGAGAGAGAGATACCCTATTCTTTTCAGTGGGGAACCTTTACTGCCCTCCCTGGGGAGAGGAGGACTTGGAGCAGAGTCCATGCTCTTTTAAACCCAATAGCCTAGAGATTTAGGGGACTTTCCCAGGCAATGAGAGATCCCAGTTTTGGGACAAGCGGCCCAACTATTCACTGGGCGTGTCTTTATGAGACACAATGTGACACTGTTGCTATTACACACTAGGGTCGAAAACGACCCATGCACTGCTGGGACTGTGCAGTACTGGCAGGTTCTGTGCAGTCATTTAACGCTTGCTAAACCAGCTATGCAGTCAGGGGCACATGTAGACGTGCCCACTAGGTTACTGGCTAAAAGGTGTATGGGCCTGCCTCCAAGTCCTCCTCTTCCCAGAGTGAGCTGCATCCCTATATGAAAGCAGAAAGGGTTTCCCTGAAAGGGTTCTCCATTGGGTCCTGCTCCTACTACTTCCCATTTCCAGTAGTTAGTTATAATTAACTACTGTCTCTGTGGAATGATTTTCAGACTCCCAAAGACATTATGAGCTTCTAAGGAATTTATGAAGTAGCACTCAGAGGCCTAGAATTATGAGGTGCCTTACTCAGAGGGCCAAAAATGGAGGTGCATCAGTCTGGTGGCTTGGTGTCTAATGCAGAGGGGAGGGAACAGGATCACATTTAGTCATTTGGACACCTAAAAACTGTGTAAGTGCATCTTAAAGACAGATGAGGATTTGCTCCTTCTGAAACTAATTCTAGTTTCATTTAAGGCTTTCCAAAGCCATTGAAGTCAAGAGGAAAGCCCCTCCAGCTGGATGCATGTGAGTTTAAATGCACTTCTGATCACTGTTGATCTAAGTGATGACAGACTTAGATCTATAAACAATGCCTGCTACACTGTTATACTGTATCTACCTCACCCCCAGTTAGCCATATGTGTCTAAAAAGGAAGGAAAAATAAAAACAAGGGCTCACACATTTTCTTGGACCAACCTTGTCTTCCGGCATTATTGCTGAAGAAAATGCTCTCTTATACATTGGGACAGCATACCTGCTTTTGCTGCCCAAATTTTCAGGTTGAGATTTAATTGTATATCTTGCCTGCTGTGACCCAAACTGTGGCTCTCTGGAGACTTTGTGCAGGCCAGTAAGATTTACGGAATTTGTGAAATAAAACAAACATGTTGCCATAAAATAAAATACTCAATTATCACCAGGAAATTCAGATTTGCTGCTTTATCATGAAGCTGTTTGGGACTATGAGGAATCCTACAATGCTCATAAAGGGAAAAATTAATTTTTGTGAAGGGCCAGAACAAAAGCTCTTTATAAATGAAGTTAGACTTCTACCTTCAAAGGTTCTACATGGGTGGTAAAACTCCCCAAATATGGACAACATTGTGGATAAATACTGATGTTCATACACACTGAAAAGGCTTGTTAGGAATACTTTTGTGATGGGTATGTTTAATATATTAACATTAATTATATGAAATATTGAGGGTCTGTAATAATTTGTTCCAATGGCAGACCTGATACTGTGCAGATGATGGTGTCTATAATTATTCTTCAAGTAACACATTGGTATTAAAAAAGCTGTATTTTTAATGGGTAGAACATGTACAGAAAGAGTCTTTCTCTCTCAATATAGTGGTGTGGCTATATTAATTCAGAACAGTCTAACATGTGTTCCAGTAACTCAAGCCAAATTCTTCTCTTGCTTAACTTGGTACCCCTCCATTAACCTCTCTGGAATTGCATCAGTATAACTAGGAACAGAATTTGTCCCCTTTCATGGTAGATTTCTCTTGGTTTCAGGAAAGCTAATGGAAGTTATAACTGTATTTTTCAGTCTATGTCTCTAAAGCTTAACGGTGCCAGATATGCTTAAAGAAAATAGTCAGACTTTGTGGTTATATATGTTGCCCATTACTGGTGTTTGGAGAGACTTTAATTGCCTTTTGGGCAAGAATTAAGCCAGACCTTATATTCTGGCTGGGGGCAAAGAAAAGCTCCCTCCTTTGGCAGATATAGTTCATGATTTAAGATTTTTCTAAGTGAATGTAATGATCCTGCAAAATGCTGGATTGACAGCCTGGAACTCCTCTTTTCATACAGAGAGCAGGTACAGTGTGGACAACAGCCATACAAACCCCCTCTACAATGCCTGCCAAATTACCTCATTGTTTCTCTGGAGGCACTGCTTCTAGGTGGAGCAAAAAGTTTGTTCTCCAGGTCCATTCCATCTGTGAACTCTCCACTGACTCTTCCACAAGTATGATATGGACACACGCCAGATAAGAACAAGTCTTCCAAATCATTTCCCAAGGGCCACTGCAAGGCCATCATATAGGAGAGACCTTTACTTACTATCCAGTTGGGCTGTTATTGGATTGTTGTTATTCGTGGAACACTCTGGAGTTCATTACATATTCCCTGAGCTATTCAACAACCCTTCACAAGTGCACACACATGTGCACACCCCGCTCCCTACAAGATTTAGCACTGTTTGCTTTTGTACACATCCATCTGTAAGGTCAGTTCCTTTTTCTCAGTAATGCCTGATTCTTCCTACCCATCCACATTAAAAATGTTTTGCCATGTCAGTTCAAGCACCTGGAATACTCACAAATCTCACAAAGCCACTAGCACTCTAAAGCTTTCCCCAAGTCCATTGTGAAGATCTACTGACTCCACCAGTCCATTCAAGGCCAACCAAAACTTAGGTAGGGACCCTATAGGGAAAAAGGGATGATTAAACCATTAGGGTTAAGCTGCAAGCCTTGTTATCAGAAGCACAATGAATGTTGTGATTTTCCGTATTATGAAATGAGTAACAGCACTATCCTAGTTCTCAAGAACTGCCACCAATCTTGTAGATTTGGGGCCCCGTAGGACAACCTGTAGGTTGCTGAACTCCCTGTTAACTGCCAGCAACTCCAAGGGAATGGCATGACAAGAGAAGGGGAGACAAGACAACCTCTCCCATAGTCACAAGAAGTTGTACAATAGGTGCCACTTAATTGATATGGTGCCACTGAAAAACACTCCAGAGGTAACATCCTCCAAAAGGAAGTCCACTGGTTTCAGAGCTGGTTTGTGCTACTAACCAGATGGAATCCTCCTAAATGCAATCCAGAAAGGGGTGTAAACGAGAAACAGAGGTATAATTATCAATGGAGTAAAAATGGAGATGATGGCTGTTGGCAGGGGCAGCAATAGCATACTGGCTTGGTTGTTACAATGGGATGAAGTTTTCAGTATAATTTCAGCTGTTAGAGAGGCAGATGTTTCTGTTACTAATGAGCCCATTCTTATAGATCAGACTTACAAACACTTCTATAAATCTGCTGTTGGAGAAGATAATAATAAAAAGAAGCCTGAGCATTCTGTTTCACAGTATGAGATCAGTAGGTAGGCAGAATAGGCTGGTATACTTAAATCAAAGCTTGGCTCAAAGGCAAGTTAAAATGTTAATAAGTTAAAATTCAGTACTTTCCAAATCTAACTTGATAATCCTACAAGTTTAGTTATCTGATGGCCAGCTTTCTTGTCACAGTGGGCTTCCCTTGAAACTTTAAGTAAATGTGGGATCAGTTTTGATATTAAAGGAAAAATAGTTCATCCCACTTCACACAAACAATGACTTTATTGAATGTTAATTGAATAATTATTGAATGGATAATGTCTATAACCCAAATCTTGGACCTATACCATAGGAACCAACAAAATCTATGCCACAAAGATCCTACATGTGTCCTCATTAGAGAATCCTTCCCATTCCCAGCACCTAGTCCTGCACATCCAGATCTACATACCACTTAGTTCCTGAAAGGTCAGATTAGTAGGGAGCTGAGGGTAGAGGGTGCCTGCTAAGATCCATGAAAGCTTCAGGCTAACTGATTTACAGTCTGAGGCAGATGAATTTTTAATGGGGAGTAAGTCCTCTAATATAGCATTGCTTAACCCATGGGTTGTAACCAAAAAGTGGATCACAAGAATACATGAAAGGGTTGCAAACAAACTTTAAAAATGGATCATTAAACATTAAAAATGGATTATCCTTTACAGGATAAAAATGTGGGAAACTGTCACTTTTTCCTTGCAGGGTATCGTAGTTCCACCCTGCAAGGGGCTGCTTGGGGACCCCTGTGCCCCACAAACCCTCCCCCCTCCACACACATGCACCCTGCCCTATACTGGGAGGCTGGGGCTGGGAGGCAGCAGGTCAGGAATGAGGAGATGGGGTTGGGACTGGCCACCAATGTTTGCAAATGGGTCCTGGTACAAAAAAGGTTGAGAACCACTGCTCTTAGTACATCACTATTTCCAAATTACAAGTTCAGGGGCAAATGAGATAGTTCACTGGAATGAAGGGCCTCTGACTGAAAAACTGGGGAGAAAGGATGACTTGCAGAGACCAGAATAACAGATAATTACAGCCCAAATGTATAGCCCAGATAAATAACAATTGCTACTTTAAACCCATAGGGATTTCCAGTCCTCCCCACCTCCCTCCACGCAGTCACTGTTCAGAGATTAATGCAACTTATGGTAACCCCCATATGCTTTATCCAGGAAGCAAGATATATGGAGGCTGGAAGCTGTGGTAGCTGAGTGCCTTCATTCACTGCACAGCTCCATAATGCATTTCTCCTCAACCACCTTTTACAAACCATGCTGAGCATTCCCAGGATTGGTCAGCCTACGAGTCTGTGGGAAAGGACAACAGTGACCATCCCTGTCAGCTAAATCAAGCTCAGAAGTTGGCCCAGTGAAACATGAGAAATTGCAAGCTTTGATTATCCATATGGATCAATCTGGATTTATTCCAGACTGCTTCATTAATAGCAATCAAAGACATTGCTTTAATGGATTTTTTATCCTCAAAATTATGGTCATGAGGAATTTGTTCTGGCTATTGATTTTGAAAAGGCTTTTCATTTGCTTCAATAACTTTAACTTATTTCATATTAGTTTGGCCTTAAATATGTTAGAAGATATGGCCTTAAATATGTTAGATAGGTCAATCTCCTTTATTCAATTCCACAGTTATGTTAAATCTAAATGATCACAGTTTGGATATGGTTTATGTATTGTGGCATTGGACAGGATCATTTTTTCTCTGATACTTTTGCTATTACACTAGAACCTCCAGCATCCTTGTCTTAGAAGGAATCGGTAATTTTTAGGGAAGAAGCCAGTGACATTTCACCTAGTGTCTCTATGTGGAAAAGATGTGAATTTAGCATTTTTATAAGCTAAGATTATGGATGTTATGCTGGAAATCACTGAATGTTCAGGTTTATTATTTGTTAATTGGGGTAAGTCTCTTAAAGCCATTAGGCAATTTAAATGTAGCTCTATTTGAGCAATATCCTTTATTGGATCCACCATTATCCTTTAAATATCTTGGCGTGCAAGGGGATAAAATTAGAAAGAATTTGTTTGCTTTAAATTGCCAGCCTCTGCTTGATAAAACTATTAGCTATTTAGTTAATTGGACGGTTCTTCCATTATCATTAATTGGCAGAATTAATACAATTAAAATGGTGGCTTATCTAAATGTTTGTGTTTATTTCAAGGTATCCCCATCAAGTTCCCTAACATGTTTTGAAAGCTCTCAGTTCTATAATTAATTCTGTGGTAGGGGTTAGAGGTAAAGTTAAGATTAATTTTGAAACTCTGTAACTGCTCAGACAGTCAGCAGGATTGGCTCTCTCTTGCACTTTATTTATTTTGGCTGAACAATTGCAAAAAGTTGTTACATGATTTAGACAAGCACCAGCATTATGAAGCCACACAGACCAGATCCTGAACAATGCTAAGAGTCCTGACCTTGCAAAGCACTGAAACATAGCAAAGTACATGCATGGCCCCACTGAAGGTGATCGGACAACTCATTAGTTAAGCACATAGTTAAATTCTGTGCTAGTCTGGGTCCTGCCTGCTCCACACCATGCACGACTAAGCCTCAAACTCCTCCCTCATATACTTAGCCAGGATTTAAAAGCATGCCTTAAGAATAAGCAAGCAAAACCTGTGTATCTGTACGTTTACACGTTGGGCCACATTCTCAACAGATGATTGACTTTTAGTCAGTTCTTTTATGCCAGATTTAGGAGACGCCTCCACCCAACTTTTTTTATAATGTTCATGGAAGCTCAGTTACTCCTGCAAAAATTGTACTTGCACATTTTACACCCATGAAACATATATGTACAAATCATTTGATTTAGGTAGCTTCCTACCTGGTTTTCAGAGAGAACAGGTGCTTCCCTGTCTTAATGGCAGGACT
>NW_017728993.1:37068223-37074520 GCF_001723915.1 Gavialis gangeticus | reverse complement strand
CATGGAAGCTCAGTTACTCCTGCAAAAATTGTACTTGCACATTTTACACCCATGAAACATATATGTACAAATCATTTGATTTAGGTAGCTTCCTACCTGGTTTTCAGAGAGAACAGGTGCTTCCCTGTCTTAATGGCAGGACTTGTGTCAGGCACCAACACTGAACATAAGAACTGTGGCCACATGAACATTAAAGTCAACTTGTACCCCTAGGAAGGTAGACCCATATCTAAGGATCCTCATTCATCAAGATGCATCAAGAGACTGCCCCAAAGCACAGCTATAATGAGTATAGCAAATAAGGACAATCGCTATTGCAGCAGCCTTGAATCAGGATTTCTTTGCCAAATCCATGTAAGTCAGAGTCTTATTCTTATTTTGTGAACAGGATTTTATCAACTACCATTGACCAGACAGATTTCACAAAATGGATGAAACCCAATGTTTTATTGGTGATTTACCTGTATTGCTTTGGAACTTGAATTTTCTGCCTTCTTCTGTCCATTCCTTCTCTGTCAATGCGTAAAACCAGCTTGCATTTGGGTTCTGTTTGTATCATTTGTATTTAAAGTATTTGTTGCCCTTAATAAGGCTGAACCCAATGTTACACTATTCCTAAGTGCATATGGATTTCTAAGGGAAGTGTTATTTGCTTTTGCTTAAAAATCTACTCTAAAGGTCTAGCTCTTTAAAGGTATCTTCAGTGATCTATTGGCTTCCTATATCTAAATCACTAGATCAAGTCTAGCAAGGTTAAGCAGTAACAGAAATTGGAATGAATGTGTGATCTCCATTCAGAAACAGACAATATCATATACCCCACTTGGTGCCTTTAGTATCAGTCTAATCTGAGAGTCCAAGCACTGAATAGCCACCTGAACCAGTGAGAGGGTAGTTGATCTTCACCTCCTTTCAGACAGGGTGTATTGCTTGAGTGAAATGGTCTTGAACTGCTGCTACAGTGCATGTGGCACTTGTTCTATGGAGAAACAGAGGACCTGAGTCACTGAGGTTGACAATCTGGCTTGTTTTATGGCCACTAAATTCTCTGCAATAAAAATCAACTTGAACTGAATGGCATAAATACATATAACTCCCATTAGTGTCAGTAGAAGCTACACACTTCCACTGACTCTTCCTTGCATTCCAGTGAAGGGACAAGTTGAGTTGCCCCTTTAGTTGACAATAGCTACATCCCTGTAATAATGTAGATAATAAGCCAAATGACGCCCTGATTTGCACCAATATGCTTCTGGACTAATCCCAGTTAGCTCCATGGAGTCATACTGGTGTAAAATCCATGTCAGTGATACCAGGCTCATGCTTAATGTCTGTGTAGATGAAAGTGACAACAGGAACTGACCCTATATGTACAACCAGAATCTTAGGGCCAAACTGAGATGCGAGGTAAGCATACAGTGTATTCACTCACTCATACAAGATCTGAATCTTGCCCACACTTGCCAGTATCAAAAGAGGCACAAGGAAAAATATTCTGTACTGAAACATTAACATGGGATAGCAACACTGTCATCATTCTGAAAGTAGAGATATAACTCTGTATATCATTAACTAAGACAACAATAAATTAATACAATAGCCAAGTAATAGTGCTGTAATGCTTTCATGTATGAACTGGAATGTGAATACTGAGCTTTTCATTTCATGGTTGAAAAATACATGAGTTGACCCAAATATTAATTTCTGCATTTCAGTCATTTACATATCATGGGTCAGTAATCATTTCTTGCATAAATGACTTTTCAAATGAGAAGCAGTATATTGTAATGGTCTATCATATTTACAAACATCTCATTGTTTTCCCAACTTAGCACTTAGTATTTAAAATATACTGGACCACATATTGTTTGCCAAGTACAATATAAAAGTGGCTCATATAAAATGCAGAGAGGATTTTCTTTTACTATTATCCATAATGTATAAAGTTCATAAACCGCTGAGTGGCATGCTCCTGCCCCTGGCATGTCCAGAGCAATATCACTTGCAATGGGCACATTTTTCCAGTGATATATCTGGGGGGATAACACCCATCTGAAGGTCCTCCCTTATCCTAAAAATCTCCCCCCTTTGAATATCTAGAGCTGTCAGAAGGACCAGTAATATTATTTTGAAAGTTCAACACATCCTGAAGTTTTTTGTTGCAGCATGCAACAATGGCCAACAAACTGCCTAGGGTATCTTTTTTTCAATTATTTTGCAAAGCTAAAACAATACAAACAAAACCTCACTTTTTACTTACTAGTATTAAACTAAATCCATCATTTTGGACTGTTCATTGTTTCTAATTCCCCAGCCCTGTATGGATTGCAGATGCATTGGGCAACATATCCCAATGAAATCCTTGTGTCTCAAAGTAAATAGTGTTAAAGAACTGGATTAAACAGGAGACTAGTTCAACATATATCCTCTGCCCCAGCACAATTAATTTACACACACATGCCTTGTTCTGTAATTATAATTCTAGAGGTTAAATGTCAACAGCATACACACCCACTGCACTACACATTACTTTGTTCTCTCCTGGTGTATGTGTTTCTGTCTTTAATTTAGTCTGTGTAATTCAAAATGTGAGAGGTGACATTAGTTATTCAACAATTTCTTTGAGTTGGATTTATGAGGAGAAAGCAGTATCCTGATTTGTTTTTGTATATATTTTTGTAAGTCAATTTTCTGACTTTCTTTTGTCTGTCTTTGGCAAAAGAAAAAAAAGAGGAAGAAGAGATTTAGGAAGTTAGCTAAGAGTTAACTGGCTAGCTTTCAACTGTCACAAGTGTGTCCTACAACTACAGACAGAGAAACAGAGAGAGAGGGTTGGGAGAGATGTAAATACAATAGGCCACTGGGGGAAAGGGTGAGGGGGGGAACGACGTGTATGGAGAAATCTCTCCTTAGCACCCTTAAAACAAATCTTCCCCTTTTTTTCTTGATTTTTTTTCTTCCCCTATTTTCTAAACACAACGTGTGCTGGGAATGATTGTTATTATCCAAAGGACCTTAGTTGCTGGCTCACTGCATCTCTGTTTATGAAATGCCATAACAAAAGTGAGCTCACGCTTGTGTGCTTCCAATGCATGATGTTCCTGTGTGCCAGATGGGCACTTTCATGACTGTATGAGCGTGGATTATTTCATTTCCTACATCTGGGACTCCAAATGGCTGCACAGAATGCCACAGGAGAGAGGCACAGCTCTTCAACTCGGGGAAACCTACCTTCACAAGGGATCCAACTGGATCAGAGGGGATGAAGCAGAGCAGCCCCAAGTGATATCTGAAAGTTCACATAAACCGCAGCCATAAGGGAAACCTTTAGAACCAGGAACAAGACAAAAATAAACACTAACTAATGCTGGATGTCAGCTGCAGGGGGAGAAAAAGGGAAAATAAACCATAAGCAGTTTCTTGTCTGGCCACAGAAGATGTGTTTGGAATGCTGTTCTGTATTTCAGCTTAGAGATATGTTGTGACCTTCAGAGATCTCTAGATATTACAAGTTCTACAGATAGCCAAAGAGAAATGTACCAAGGAGAGCTGGCAAATACCACATCAGCTTGGTTTAATTTTGGCTTTAATGTTGCTCAGAGCCCATTCTAAACCTGGCAAGGAAGCATTTTAAAAAATACTATGGTGTCTTACAGTAATGGCCCAAAATGCTACATTTGATAATAATATTATCTCCAGGTTTTGGAACAATTGCTAGTATTTTAAAAAAATAAAGGGGCACTTATCCTTTGTGTTAAATCCAAAGACAATGGGAATGGATCCTCTCTTAGTATAAACTCGTACTGCTCCATGGGCTTAAATCGACTGATAGTAAGGCCCAATATATTTCTACACACATACTCCATTTCAGAGCCTTCAGAACACGAAAAGCTACTAAGAAGGGATGAAATAGATTATCGTACATATTTGGTTGAGTTAACCAAAGTACAAAACATACAGTTAGCCCACTAGCCTCTTTGCCATTGAAAAGGTAAGAAAGAAAGAAAGAAAGAAAGAGTTTGTGACACAGAGTAAAAAATAAACAGCAGTTGACTTCACTATTTTGCATAAGATATTTACAGACCCCAGCATACTACTGTTTGCTTTATGCATTTTAGCATCCTGCTCAGTTTAGAGCAGTAATTTTCTGCAAGGACAACAGAGGGGGGGAAAAAAGCATGCTTTACATTGCTTATATTAATTACATTTTTTCATTACCCATCATGTTTTCTACGGGCTTGTGTATTATTACTGCAAAATGTAATGAAACAGAAAAGGAAAAAAGAATGGACTTCTGGGAAATTTTCCAATTCTTGAAATGCAATGTTGAAAGCTATTTTTAGGTCAGCACAGATAGCACAGGACCCACTGCCATCAGTGTACAAAATGGGTACAGCCCAGGTGCAGCTCAGCCTGTGTGAGGATGTCAGCTTCCACTGATGGAGAAAGAGGGAGGGAAAAGCGTTCTCTAAAGGGGTTGCTCCCATTGGGTGTCAAGCGGTGTCTATTACTGTGTGAAAAGTTCTCAATGTAGAAATGAAGGGAAAGGTCGCATGGTTGGCCCTTTGCCAGGACCCACCAGGTTTGAGCCATGGCAGTTCAGGAAGGAACTCCAATGGCTCCCATGATGGGAGGTCAGATTAAATGAAGGTGGGTAGCTCTCTTTGTTTTGGTCGCTGAATTCCAGCTCGGGGAGGGAGGAGGCTCTGAAAGTCAACATAAAATAAAGTCCAAAAAAATATATCAGAAACGTGATCCCTTTAATTTATATATCTCCTAAAAGTCTGCCAAAAATCAATTATTTTAATGTGTATATAGCACAGCTATGCACTGATTCAAGTTCTTTTGAAGTATTTTTAAACAGCCATTGCACAAAGCCATCCTCTCTTCCATATGCAAAAAATGAATTGAAAAACCACAATTTCTTACAGTCACTTTGATCGTAGTGAAAGACACACAAGGCCTGTTCAAGCAAATCTAAGGCCCCCTGCTAAGTCATTTGACTGGAACTTTTGCTGCAAGGTCCAAAAAATCAGTGGAGTTCCTTCTCTGCCCAAATTATCCATCCCATCTGTTATGCGGTGGGAGGAAAGGTGCTTACTCCAGTGGCAGAAGAGGAAAGGGGGATTGGCATTTATGGCTCTGGGGAAAAGTGGGTGGAGGTTCTCTATTAAATAGGGGAGAACACCTTTTGATGTGCACCAACATAAAGGGAGAGAACATTCTGAGTTCCCTGGGGGTTAACGTTATCAACACAAAGCCATTCATACTCCACTTCATGCAATGTTAGAGTAAGAGCAATACCCTAACATGAACATTTTAACTTGCACCTGCAGCTGTAGCTTTGGCAACACCACCAAATCAACCACTGATCATAAAAGTGACTCTACCAAAAGTGCTCCAAGTTTTCCAAACTCTAAACATACTTTTAGCCACCAGTTAGCCACAACAGAAAGTAAAATACAAAATGCCTTCTGGATCAGGAGTCTGTTCTCCTCATGTGCAGATATGGTCAAAAGGAAACAAATCAGTCACAGGGCTCAAGCAGGGCTACAGTTTGGATGTGCTGTCCCACCAAACAAAGCTGAGCATGCAGTCAGAAAAAAAAAAGCTTCAAAGGTGGAAAGTTAGGGGGAAGTCGGATCCTACCCCTGGCTAAACTTGAGTCTGACCTGAGAAAGGGCTGCCATGTTCATTTCCAACAGCTCCTTCAGCACCATCCAGCAATGGTAAGTTCAGTTAGTATGCCTGGGCCATCAATATGCTCTGTGTCAACTCCAATGGAGTCCACAAAGCATAAGTGTTTAAGACAGCAATAACTTGATGCCACTTTTTCCACACAGGCTATAGTGTTATTATTAGGGAACTCTGGGCATGTCTGCACGTGTGCATTTAATGTGCATTAACCTAATTTAAGGTACATAAAGCAGGTGTCAAATTTATGCATGAATATCTAAGTCACATTAGCGAACATGTAGATGTGGTAATGTGCATTAATGTGGTGTCTGTCCATTGACTTGAGGCTAACTTTAGTCCCAAGTCAATCTACACACCCACATTAATGTGCCTTAGCACATGCACATGTAGATGTGTGCCTAAATTGCCTTAATGCACATTAGGCTAATGCGCGTTAAGTTTAAGCATGGGGAAAGCATGTGTAGACATGTCCTCTATCTCTCAATCTAGTACTTATATGACCCTAGTAATCACAATGTCAAAGTAGCTTGCTTAGATGTCTTTTACCTCATTCTTCTGTTATCCATCCTGCTCTGTTACCCTTGTTCCCCCCCCCCCCTT
>NW_017728993.1:37065506-37067461 GCF_001723915.1 Gavialis gangeticus | reverse complement strand
GGGACGTCTCCCCTGCAGCCACAGCACCTACCAGCAGGTCTCATCCCATCTGGCAGCTGGGCACAATGGGTGTGTGATGGGGGGATGTAGGGTTTGCAGGAGGGGGGTGGGAAGGGATATGAGCTGCCCTCCTAATGATCCTCTGCACCCTTACAGCACCTCCCCTCCCTCCACTCCCTACTTACCTGGAGTGGAGTGGAGTTCTCGTCCAGGTTGCTGCAGTCTGCATTACCATTTGCCCAGCACGGGCAGGCAGCGTGCTGCAGCATCAGGGCAAGGGGCAGGCATAGAGGGGGTCCTCTTTAGAGGACCTGAGCCTGTGGTTTCCTCCAGGCATGGTCCTGCCCCGCTTCTTTTCTGTTGGGGGTTTGATACCTGGATCTCCAGGTATCAAATTTTGAGCCCATGCTGCAAATATGCAGCAAACTGCATATTCTCAACTGGGTCTCAAACTGCTGTGAGACATGGCAAGAGGCACATGTGGGCTCATCTGGATGTGCCCAATAACTTGGTCCTGTAGTGGTTATTGAAGTGTTTTAGGTGTTGGTGTAACCTACCCAAAGTTTCACAATAATGTTGGCTTCTACAAAGCTTTCTTGAACCAATTCTTTCCTCATCAAAAATCCAAGTTACAATGAAATCAGTGCATACCAGATGTCATGGGGCATGATTTTGCATGGAAAGATAAAGTCAACACTGGTGGATTTTTCCTAAATAGATCTGATAGAAAAGAAAAATCAAAGAGAGAGTCCATATTTCTAATGCTGATAGAAGTAATAGTTCATAAATATATGCTAACATGAATTCTGACATGTTGAATTTAGAGAGTTGAGCTCAAACACTTATAGCAGAATTGACAAAGATTTCCTTATAGGAATGCAACATCAAAACCAATAACTTCTGTAGTTAAAAAACATTTAAAGCCAAAGCAAAGCATGTACATTAGAGCACATATCTGGGTGCCTATCCATGCTCCCACAAGCATACACAAGGTATAATACTGTGGTTTTTCTGTAGCCGATTGCCAAACATCCAGGGTAAAGTCCTGATCCCAGTAGTAGCTTTGACTGCTTTTGACTCCCATTGACCGCAGTGGGACCAACACTTCACCCTTTTTGATTTCAGGTTTTTAACTGGGTCTGCCTGCATTGCTCTTTCTGTTTAAAGAAGTCACAGGTGGATCTAAGAACTTCAGTAAGCAGCAGGTTGTAGGTGGCTGTGCAGGCCGGAATCATGGAACCTGCCTCCGCTGGACTGAATCAATAGATGATACTGCATTAGTGAAAAGAGATTCAAATGTTATTTTGAAATTTTTACTTTAATGCATTCATTTTCTGCCACCAGTTATAACTCAAATGAATTTAGTATGCTAGGTGTTTTTGAGTGGAGACAATTATATGATGATATGAACATACATAACTTAGACTTCGGTCAGAAGCTACTTCAGGCTTTAAGCTAAGCACCAAAACTTTTAAAAGAATTTTGGCACCTAAAAATATAGACAGGCACACAGATCCAAGCTGCAGACACATGTAACTTTAAACTATTTTAGAAAGAGATGCAGGAACTTGCTACTCAGGAGCCTTTATCAGCTGTCCAGCTTGAAATTATTGTGTGTCCTGTCCATTTTTATACCAGCATAAGCAAACAAAACAGGTTTAAAGTTATAGGGGCCCCATTTATATCAGTAGGGGGGTGGAAATATTTAGCAATTATATCAAACATCTTTAACCAGTATAATTTAAGATTGGAGAAATTATTGTATCTGTCCACAACCCAGATACTCAAAGTTAGTTGCTCAATGAAAGCAACAGGAGCTAAGTACCTATGGCTACAAACTCTGTCTGGAATGCACTACAGGATGCAAATCTAGACCACAAACTTTCAGGTCAAGCACTGGTACCCTCAAATACATCACACTGCTCTGCATGGGCTCCCTCCATGTACAGTGCTGC
>NW_017728993.1:37052387-37060506 GCF_001723915.1 Gavialis gangeticus | reverse complement strand
ATAGGGGCCCCATTTATATCAGTAGGGGGGTGGAAATATTTAGCAATTATATCAAACATCTTTAACCAGTATAATTTAAGATTGGAGAAATTATTGTATCTGTCCACAACCCAGATACTCAAAGTTAGTTGCTCAATGAAAGCAACAGGAGCTAAGTACCTATGGCTACAAACTCTGTCTGGAATGCACTACAGGATGCAAATCTAGACCACAAACTTTCAGGTCAAGCACTGGTACCCTCAAATACATCACACTGCTCTGCATGGGCTCCCTCCATGTACAATGCTGCAAGGGGGGGAAATTAGCACTGCTGAGTGAAGGTGCCAATTAGCCTACCTTGTGCTCATTAATTGCCTGCAATACTCAGCAGATGTGGCTGCATTGCTCCTAATTCAGCAAGCAGTCAGAGTATATGTACACTAAGTTTGCTCTCCTTATCTGAAGATCTGGAACCCAGCTGGATTTGAATAGAAAATCCCCTACACTGAATTCTCATCTCACTTAATGGTTCTTAGGCATCTAGGATTAAATTTCTGAAAAACCCCATTAGGTGTTTATCTGCATCTTTAGGTGCCTACCTAGCATTTAAAATCTGGTCCTAAATTAGTTGCCAGTGTGTCCTTCCATGTAACATCTGAAATCCAGGATCATGTAGGTAAAAAACTATATATTTGAAATTTAAAATATTAAAAATCTTCTTGATAGTACACTATTATGTACTCAGAGGCCCAATGCCAAATAGTCAATAATGTCTTTGTATGTTATAAATACAGTATTCTAACAGTCAAACTTGAAAGATGTTCAGTACCAAGTTTAGAGCCACAATAGCCCTCTCCATGCTGTGTGTTCTGCCCTGCACTTCTTAGAGACAACAGTGGGGGACTCAACATTATACAAACATTAAATATTGTACTGGATGCTAAGATGAAAAAAATGGTAATGTTTTAGGGTTTGTCATATAAACACCTTGGCCACTTCAAAATCATATCCAAAGATCTTTCTTTCTAAATTTTCCTCTATACAGGGTTTTCTTATTTGCTTCATGCTCCCTGATTTTTAAGGGTTTTTCCTACCCATGGCAGTGTATCAGTAAGTCTGAAGAGAAGCTAGAGGTGCTACTAACTTTCAAACAAGAGGGACAGAAATGCACAGATTTTTTAAAGAATGAAGGTGTCTGTCTCCCATTAATCAATGCAATTTGAACCAAAAACTACCTGGTATCTTGATAAGTCCCTGCCTGAAGGAAATATGGGCATATCTCAGGTTAAGACATAGACAAAGGGACACAGTCACAGAGGTATTTCAGTGCCTAACAACAATGCTGATTTCAATGAGTTAGGTACTTTCGTAAGAGAAAGGTCTTCTTCTTTCATGTGGCTGACTTGGAGCAACAATTATCAGTTCAGTTTAAGGTTAGTTAACCAGTCTAAAGCTCTTGAGAAAAGGGACTGTATCTCAGCAATGTGTCTGTCAAATTTGTATAAAGCGCAGAGTGTTGTTATGTGGTCCATAGTTTGATCAGGGTTGCCACAATCATATTCTGCAGAACTCCTAATACACCATCTGTGCATCAAGTGAAAGGTGATTAAACGACTTTGTGGAGGTGGCTCCAAGTGACAGCCTGGATTCCTCGTATTCCTTTTAATACTAGCATTTTCTGAAATGAGACAAGATTTACACAGTAAAGAGCAGAAGGACTGGTGAGATACACTGCTTTAAAAAACAAAAAAACCCAAATGCTTATAATGGAGAGTACTAGGCTTATGTTCTAGTTGGGGGTGGTCCTGCTTTGAGCAGGGGGTTGGACTAGATGACCTCTGAGGTCCCTTCCAACCCTAACTTTCTATGATTCTTTGATTCTAGGTTTGACCAATCAGACTGAATAAGAGTATCTGAAAAAGAGATCTTATTTGGGAAGTGAAATACTTCTAAAATACGATTTGGAAATTACTCAGCTCTGACCATTCATAAGGCTAGAAAGAGATTTTTGTACATGGCCAACAGTGATGGATTATGACATGCTGAGGACCTAAACTAAGTCCATTTTAGGAGGCCATTTTATATGTATCTATAAAAATAATCCAATGTATTATGTATTTTGTCATATTAAAACAAAAATGTCCATATTTAGAGAGTCATTTTCCCATCTCTCCTTTATCTCCTTTATTTACCAGCTGATTATTATAAAACTTGATGTGGAGTCATTTTCTTTTCTTATTTAGGGGGCCTCTCATATTGTGAGCTAAGCCGTAGCTTAAATAGCTTAAGCCTAAATCTGGCATTGATGGCCAAAGCACTCCAACCAAACAATGGTTGGATGTGGGCATGAGACCTATGTGGCTCAGCAAACTTGAAGTCATACCAATAAAAAAAAAATTGTGTCTGACTCTCCAGTCCATTACACTGGTGCAATTTTGCTGAAGTCAGTGGAGTAACACTGCCAAAAAAATAGTTTAACAGAGTAAGTATCCAGGGCCTATATATTAAACATTAAACATTACAGTTTACTCTTGCTGCTCTAGTGATCAGTGGCAACGCATAGGGGGTGCACAGGGGTGCACATGCACCCCCTGAGAGAACCGGTGCACCCCCTGACCAGCTGCACTCACTACTTAGGCAACGGGCAGGCAGAGCAGGCAGGAGCATCAGTGCCCCCCCTGCAAGAGCCAGCTGAGGAGTGAAGTGATGTGGCGCTCCCAAAAGCGGCCACAGCCACTTCCGGAAGCAGGCTCAGCGGTCGGCGGCAGTGATGAGCCACGGGGGGACCCCTCTTGGTGGGTGAGATTGACCGTGGGGGGACTTCCCCTGGTCAGCAAGATCAGCCAGACCCTGCCCTGTTAGCTTGATTGGCCATTACCCCTTTCCCCCCACCTCCCAGTCTCTGACTGGTCACTGGGGGGGCATATGCCCCCGCTCATTCAGGTGGCACCAGTTGCTCATGCTAGTGATTCTACTGCTGTCCTCTCTACCTTGCCCTGTATGGACCCCACTTTAACCATATAATTTCATTCAGGGATTCTAATTCACAGTATGTAATTTCAATACACCTCATCCTCCAAATAACTCCCAGTATTATCCTAATTGAAATGTTGGGGTATTTACTCAGGCTTAAACTATGTCTTTAGAAAAGGACCCCTGTGGATAAAAATATTTGCCAGCTTCACCTGAGACTGGTTGGCTGAAGAGCGGGGAACTGGAAATATTGACTATTCTTTGTGTTTGTTGATCCACTTTTTCCAACTAATATGGGCATGGGGTGTATTTAGCCCTAAATATGTCAAATACTGCTCTAGGGAAGAAATTCCAAAGGGTAAAATAAGTATTTAGGATCAAATTAATTAGCTGAGTCCATAATTCTTTTAACACACACATTTCGGTTTTACAAGGTTTTTTGTTCTGTTCTGTTTTGTTTTTTGCTGTAAACCATAAACATTGTCCCACTCTGGTGCAGTGATTTCTTTTAAAATCCTGGCTTTCTAATACCAGAGGAGAGGTACAAATATTAACACATTGTTCAGGGGGAAAAAAATGGGTGAGAGTGATTAGCCCAGAATGTAACAAATCTAAAAATAAATTGGCTTCATTTTCAGCTCTCAGACCAATGGAGGTAAAACAACTTTAATTAGTGTAACAGGACAATAGGAATTAAATTGGCTTGGTCACAAGATTTTTGCAGGATGACACTGATGGTATTACTATCCAACTTCAAAGATTTGGAAAGATGTGACTGCTAACACTGGAGAATAGAAACCTGTTTTTCATCAACTAGGCTGGCCTGACAAATTAAGTCTGTGGAGTCATTAGATTAAGATAAGAGCTTATCTCGTAGACTGACATTTATTCAGAGGTTTTTATATTGCTCAGCTAGTAATTAGTGCAGTTGAATTTTTAACACCACTTTGTCCAGTCATTTGACAGGTTCAAAATATATATAGTTTTAGTTTCAGGAAAAAAATCCACAAATACAAAATAATTAGCCTTGGAAAGGTTTTAATTTTGAGAAAAGTTAGATGATGCTGAAGTATGCACCTAGCTTTAAGGATAACTTGATCATTTAATGACTTAAACACAGAAAAGAAACTATTCCCTACCCCCTCTCCCATTAAGTTTTTAGGTACTAAACCCCAGGTATTTTTTCTTTACAGGATCCATCATTTATTTCATCCTATACATCTTCCCATGTTATAAGGGCATAATCAAAACTGTGATCCTATTCATTAATGATTGCCTGCTGTTTTACCCTGTTAATTCAATATACAAGCTGTGATTTCAAGGTGGAGTTTCAAAAGGATTTTTTTTCATATGGCTGATTTCACCAGATAAGGTTTAGTTTTCCTGTCTTAATTTTGTTGTAATAAACAGACTGCTCCACAATAAACTAATACATTACTTTTGAACACATTTTAACATTGCCTAAACCAACAAATTTCAGTTTTAAGGCAACTCATTTTCAGTAATATTAAAATCAGAATTGGAATAATAATTAATGATTAAACAAATAAGCCCTTATATATGGAAACTGGGCAGGTTTGCCCAGTAATAATTTAGCAATAATCTTGCTGTTATTACAGTCACATCATTTATTTTATTTTGAGTGCAGACAACCTCAACACCTACAATTGTTACCTTCAGAAATATATAGAGAGTGGAAGTTCCACGGTAGTAACTTACGGCCTCCTCCAGTTGCTGTCTTTCCATGATCACTGACTCATTCCCCTCCAAAAAAGTCTGGAAGGAAACCTGGTTAATTTTAAGCAGCACAACTGGAAAATAAGGCTACGGCATTGAGCACCATTGAAATCGTACAGCTCTGGCATCTAAACACCTGTATGAATCCAGATCAGCATCCTCCTCTTATGCTACATTTAAAAGAGTGTAATATCAGCATATAACAACAAGACTGCAACAAAAGGTAGAACGTAGAAGTGAGACTAAACATCTGGGTCAGATACCTGCTACCTGCTAAATTAATTGGATGGATGTCTGGCTGACCTAGTGCAGGCAACAGTTCAATGAGCACCTTTGTATATCCATTTATCTCGTCGTTACTATGACCCCAATCATCGCAATATCTGTGCATCATTAATGCTTTTATCTTTAAAGCAGCCTTGTCAGGTAGGGAAGTATTGTTGGAGCTCCATTTTACAGATGGGTAACTGAGTCATAGATCCCTGTTGGAAAGCCAGAAAGAGAACCCACACCTCCTGAATTCTTATCCAAAGTTTACCCACAAATCCATCCCGCCAAAACTCCTCTTCTGTCAGGTACATTAGAAGTAGAAAACAGAAAATAAATGATCAACAGAAAATAGGTTTCCTCACTCAGAGACCTGTGCTCCATTTACTAGGCCAGGGCTGCCCTTTTATAAAGGGCCTGTTAGGAGTATCACTCAAATATCCAGGGTTCCCCCCCAGTTTCATTTTTCCACTGTGCGGTATTCTCTGTGACAAGCAATCTCAGTATGACAAATCCTGAGCAGATCACATCTTCTTGTTCTTTTGTGGCAGATTTGTAAAATAATCTATTATAGATTAATTATTTCAGCCTCATGCTGCAATATCAAAAAATAATATGAGGTTATGAAGTTGTAAGGGAGCTTTTTGAGGGGGATGGTCTTGTCAATATTCCTTGTTTGACTTTGAAAACAATGTCATGATATGACTTTGAAACATTCAAAACAGATTGTCATTCCATGTAATCCAGATTGCAGTGTAAAAACACTGTGGAACAAGTTTTCATCTCCACAAATATTACTTGAATGTTGAAGCGTAGATGATTTTCTTCCCTCCATTCTCAGGATGAAACGTAACCAAAGTGATCTATTGCGTCTTAGACAGCAAAAAAAAATGGTTTTCAGGTTTGAACAGCTGCTGAAAATGGAGGTATCCAAATCAGGGAAAGAATAAAGATAGCACCATTTGCCTTGTGAATACAGGCAAATATACTTTATAAAAATACCCATTTGCATCATGTCAAATATTTCTTAACATTTTATAAAGCTTCCAAATGTCAAGGCAGTGATTAATTTGAGTAGCAATGCAGCTCTTCTTACTTTCTCTGACTGATTCACATCATATAGCTAGTGTCCCTAAAACAGGCCTAGTGTAAGGTAATTGAGAGGCTATTCTCCCTACACAGGTCCAAACTACCTTTCAAGGTATACATGGGCCATTCCCAGTGACCTTCTGTAAACTGAATATTTATACTGGGGGGCAGGGTATTGGGCCCTACATGTTCTGCCATGAATCTCAGCTTCAGACAAGAGGCCTGTATGCTGTCATCAATTTTTTGTGTGAAAAACTACAATTGACTGCACAACTTGTCTGCGGAAGGACAGTAGAATATTGCACAGAAACTTTGAGAAACGGAATGGTGCTATCTATTTTCGTTTTCAGTTGCCTTTGCTTGGGTGTAAAGTAAATCAAACTAGGCTCCATGCTGGGTGATATATCATATAAACCCTCTATGTGATATGTATCCAACGATTTGTTTTTCACTACAGTAGCTTTTCACAATCTATGAGTCAGATGGAGCATAGCAAAGATTTCCTAGCTTGAAATGCAAAGTGAATTCTTTTAAGACATGCTATTTTTTCTGCACTGAGAGCAGTAGCTGAGGAACGTGACTACAAATATGTACCATAGCATGTTCATTAATGATCTGCTCCAAAGGTCTTATGGTAACTCGAGTCTCCTACATCATTTTTTATCAATTAACTCACTATGTTGAAGTAGCATTAACACAGCAACAACAAAAAATAACTGACAAAGGTGAATGGCTACTGTAGTGCATTTGGACTGCTTCCCTTTCTCAGCTAATTTGAGCTGATCAAATGAGTGGACTAATCTTTCATGTTCAATAGGTCATTTTGTACTTGGATGCTGAAGCATGTATAGTATATAGTATCATATGTTGAAAAGGTGCTCTGCTATGGCAGTGATGAACTAGATATCAGAACCTGGATGGATGGAGAAATGGACAGAGAGATGGCAAAGGAGAAATTATGCCTTCAGCAAAGTACCCAAGCCTTGATATAGTTAACCAAGAATAACAATGTTTTGGGTTGCTTAAAACTTAAAATGTTAAAAGCTTTGATGAAGTAGGTTCTAAAATAGGTACTGGGGAACTCTGCCATTAGAGGAAGGATTTTAGCTTGTTTTCTGATTGGGGGGAAAGTTTTGAGAGCCCATTTTTCGCCCTTCCTTTATTTGTATCTCTCTCAAAGGAGCTCCAGAGCTACATATCCCATTCCTTGAGGGGAGGAGATCCAGAGTCCCTGTCTTACACCTGCTTATCTCTTCAGCCAAGGTGGGATAGCCACAGCTTGTCCCAGAGCCTGCTATTTCACTACTACATGGATCAAAACAGGTCCCTTTAGGACTGGGGAAACTGAAAGTGGCACATGTATCGCTGCAGAGTAACACAACGCACTCTCCATTGGGCCAGTCAAGCAGGCGGTTTAAAAACTCTTAATTTGGGCCCAATATACTGTGAAGGACTCTCAGTAAATTAGTTTCTAGGGACTTTATACCACAGTCTATAGACTACATTCCAAACCTGGCACTAAGAAAATCCATTTTGGTGCATTTTTCTAAGCCCTTGGGGCCCAACTGGCACATCCTACACCCACATCAATCATTCACAATTGCGTGTAGTGGGTGCCTATTGCAAGTGGTTTAGAACTATTAGGCAACCATCAAGCCTTCTGGATCGTGGCATATGCACGAGCAGTCACCAGGACCTTCAACGTATATGCACCTAGGTAAGAGTATGGAAGAGCAGAGGTTTCTCAGAACTTCTATTCCCCCTTTAGGCCGCTGAGACAGAATCCAAAGGCCAGACTTAGTCTGAATGTTCAGTGCCTCAGTAGCTGCACTTATATGTCCATCTGGAAACTGAACCTGTGTTTCTCATGTAGCAGACACATATTCTACCATTGAACCTCAACAGCAGGGGATAGAAATGGTGGTGGAAGAGAATTCTAATTTGCTAGCACGTTATCCAGGTGTAAGTAATCACATCTAGTGCAAATCAGCTGGAGGAACAGGCCCTTCATGATGTACATCATGTGGCTAAGATAAAAGTCTGGACTGATCATATTAAAAACCAACTCAGGGCA
>NW_017728993.1:37048176-37049860 GCF_001723915.1 Gavialis gangeticus | reverse complement strand
TTTTTTTTTTTTTTTTTTTTTTTTTGCAGATTTTTTTCTTCAGCTCAAATATATATATATATATATATATATATATATATTTGTTTAGGGTTTTCTTAGGGTGTTTTCATGTTAGAAAATCATTTTACACTGGCTTGATTCAAGCATGGCTTATGTAATTTGCCAAGCAATTACTCCATAATAAAGTCTAATTTCTTTTTGTATTTTAAAATATTTTTATGCAGCCAAGAGCCAAGATGTTTAACTCTGAAAAGTGGCTATAGCATAGCATATGCAGAAACTATTTTTCAAAGAGATATCATAGGGGGGTTTATTATACATTCTCAATTCTAGTAAAATATAGAAACTAAAAATATATGTCTACATATGGTTTATTGAGAAAATATTATGCGTTTAAAAAGGTGCCTAAATATATATTTATGGAGCAATTACTGGCTGCCACGTGCACTTCCAGGGAGTCTTTCTTTTGTTGTTGTCTTCTTAACCCAAAGAACATGGTGTTTGGTTTTGCAGTCCTGTCTCCTGGACCAATTTTGTTTCAGTTCAGCACTGATTGTTCAGTCTGATCTATTCTAACCCGCATGCAGTCCCACTGAAGGCAGCAGGGCTCTACCTGGGAGCGGAAGACTTTCACATGGGTCAGTTTGCACGATGAGGGACCATGGTCCTAATCTTACTATAGGGCTAATAAAGTACAGTATACACATACAGGAGTCTGGCTGTGATCCAGCAAAGCACTTAAGTATGTGACTAGTCACCCCATGTAAGTCGCATGCTCAAGGGCTTTGCTGGATGAGGACTTATGATAACTAATCTACCCCTATTGGTAAAGGGAGGTGCTACTTGTACACCTAATGGGATTCACCTTAGGGGAAAGCAGTGAATACCTCCCCAGGGACTCCAGTGAAGAAAGGACAGCTCTAATCCCTTGACACAAAGCAGGAAAGTTAAGTCAAGTTGCTAAAAGTTACCCAATCCTAATTACACCCTTCTTCAGCCAACAGCATTATTTTTGGGGCCACATTAGCTGACAGTACACACAAGAAGAAAGCCTCCGGACAGTTTGAGCTACTACATACAGCACCCTTCTTTCAAGCATATTCTCTGCCACTAGAGTCATACTATCAGACTGAATAAGAGGAAATAATAATGGGCATTATTATACCCTCCCCAGAAAAACATTGCAGGCAAGGGACAAGGCTTTCTTTACAGCATTCCTCATGTGTTCCCCTCACAGGAAAGAGGAATAAGATGCTTCAGAGAATACAAAGCTCCAGAACTGGAGACCATAGCTCTGCAAGGTATTCTCTTCCCATCCTGGTACCTCCACAGCCTCCACATTGCTCCTGCTCACTCCCTTGCTGGCTTTCACAGCCACGTAAAGCAGTCTAATTGCTGTTGGCTGCCTTTCCTCCTCCTCTCCCCCACTGTGCAGTAGGTATCATGAAGGAATCTCTAAAAGTTACTGGTATTTAAAGGAAGGGTATTACCTGGCCTTGGTGGGGCCGCAGCTGGAGTACTGCATCCAGTTTTGGGCTCCACAATTCAAAAAGGATGTGGAGAAGCTTGAGAGAGTCCAGAGAAGAGCCATGCGCATGATCAGAGGTCAGGAAAACAGATCTTATGATGACAGGCTGAGAGCTATGGGGCTTTTTAGCCTGGAAAAGCGCAGGCTCAGGGGTGA
>NW_017728993.1:37038392-37048139 GCF_001723915.1 Gavialis gangeticus | reverse complement strand
GGTGGTTCAAGCACCTACACTGAACACCTTCAAGAGTAAATTGGATGCTTATCTTGCTGGGATCCTATGACCCCAGCTGACTTCCTGCCCTTGGGGTGGGGGGCTGGACTCAATGATCTCCCGAGGTCCCTTCCAGCCCTCATGTCTATGAAATCTATAAAATCTATACTATTGGAAATCTGCAGGGGAACATGCTGGGGATTGCAGCTGGTACTCAGTACCAAATCACTCCTAGCCTAAATCATCATTCAGGTTTCACCCTACAGGGTAGCAGGAGGGATGTCCCTCAGGAGAGAACAAAGTCTGTCACAGGCACAAGCGAAAGGAGAAAGGGAAAAATAAGGCCCAGTGGTATTTACCTGACTGCCATGAAAAGGGATTTTAAGGATGTAAGGGTTTGTCTATATTTACAGCACAGTGTGTTTAGTCCTATATAAAGATATGTCTGCAGTCTCTGCCCTGTTTACACTGGGGATATTTCTGACTGTTTTTAACACTGGTTCAGCTAAATTGTCTCTGAAGAAGTTAGAGGGAGTTGTGTAGCCCTGGGTTACGGTAGCCCAGCCCAACTTCTATGTGCACTGAGACTGATTCAGTAAAAACAGGTCAGACCACTTTGAACTGCCCCAAACCAAGTCCATACAACTCTTACAAGCTCTAGAACTTTAGCTGAGCTTCAACTGTAGTAGCTGGAAAATGTCTCCACTGTAGACACAAAGCTGGGCAAAAGTGATGTTAGAAAAGGAAGCTAAATGCAGAAAAACAGTCATTTGGAGGCTCTATATAGCCTCGACAAAAAACAAGAAATTCCCAATGAAGACTGAAAAGTCCATTCTACCAAATTGTAGCCAACAAGATTGCAACCCATAGGATGGTGCTTAAAAAATCCCTTTGTCTAATAGGAAAATGAACTGCAGGTCACTCTAAATGTGAGCATTTTTGTGCATCTCACCTAGACCTGTCAGGATACAGAGGTGTTCTATACCTTTGTGTATAAAGTAGTGACCTCCTTCATAGCTCTAGCTAAGCATTTTCAGAAATGATTTTTTTCCTAGCCCACAATAACATGCAGAAAAGTGGATCATGTGGGGCTAAAATCTGTTCTAGGCAAAGATTTGGAAAAAAAATGAAAAAAAATATGCTGCAATAGTACTAAATTGTCCTCTCTATGGCTACAGTTGTTCTAACCCTTTTGAAAAGTTTAAACACTTTCAAAGAGCAAACATCCAAAAAAACCTAGGGCTCAGTTTTGTTGTCTTTACCCTCCTTGATTCCCTGAGGAGATGCATTAGGAAGTCAATAGCACTACTCATAGAGTAAAGCACTACTTAAAATGTGTAACAGTGGCAGACTCAGTCCATTTGTAAGCACAATAATATTACATATAGGCAGCACTTTATCAGTAGTTAAAGAGGGTCGATGAGTATTTAGACTCTCATTATGGAAAGAACGTCCAGAAAAGGAGACATGTCCAAGCTAAGGACACAGTGAAATCACCAGCTTCTAAGTTTAGGCTGAAATTTCCCAGCTTGTGTCTACTTTATACATGAAGAGCAGACCTTACTCCTGCTTTCAACATGGTCATGTCAATGCAAATAGGAGAAGAGAAGGAATTAATTTTATTATAATGATTTTAGCGTTCCCAACTCAATTATGAAAGTGTTCAGTATTATTTCTTGGCCAAACAACAAACCATTGATTAAACAAGCTCTTATTCTACTGTTGAGCAATCTTAGCACAACAGTTTGAATAACCATGGGTTCTCATGGAGTCCTATTGTACTCTTTAGTGACTGTACTGTGCTGTAATTAAAAAATAATGAATTCTATTTAAATATTAGGGCATGCTGCCTTCTACCTCTGAATGCCTGTGGGTGTGGGTAAACTACCTGTCTGAGGCTGTTCCTTGCTCTGTATACAAGCACCACATTCATCAAAAAACACAGGAACTGCCAGCCCCAAATGCATTATTTCCAGTTCTTTTTTTGAGCTTTCAATATGTCACTGATATGTTCAGAGATGGCAAAAATTAATAGGAATGAGTTAATTACCATGGCAACTGTCTGCAAAAAAGGGGTCCCATACGCTGTTCAACCCATGTGTGCACTAGTAAAATCATCAGTCTAGAAAACATAAAATAAAACTTTCATTGAACATATACCTATCTACATGGCTCACTGCAATGACTCTACCTAGCTCTTAAGTTACCAAAATCCTGGCAGATTTTTCTTCCTCTCTCTCTCTCTCATTCTCTCACCATATTATAATACTTTTTACTAGTTCTAACAGGATCATCTACTGAAATAGATGGCTGCTGAATTACAGCAACCTCTTTATGAAGAAAAAGCACCATCTATAAGTTCCAGAATGTCCCAAACCCATTTCAAATTCCCAGCCCTTCGGAAATCATACCTATTTCTTTGCCTAATTGATTCATTTCTTAATGAATTGGGAACGCCTGTAAACTTAAACCTGACACCTCTACCTCCCTTCCTTCCTCCCCATCTCTGCAGCAATGCCCTGATTATATTTCAAGTTATTATGGGATTAATACATCTAGCCCAATGCATCTCTCTCCGGAACGTCATCTATAAAAGTTGTGTACTGCTTTTACTCCTGCTATTTCAATTTCACACTGGATCTCCCCACATTACCTGTGAAGTGGCAGCAAGGCTGCATCACATCAGTGCCTCAGAACTGCCAACACAGCTAATGTCTAAAACCTACTCATGTCATGGCCTTGCATAAGCTTTGAGTATTTAAGGGCCTATCTTGAGCTTTGCTATGCACCATATCAGCACTCTGAATGGGTAGCACAGACTTAACCCTATTGAAAGTAATAAAATAAAATAATCCATAAAAACCATTAAGTGGGTTGAGCCTGTTTCATCTTCTTCTGAATCTATGGCATGGCTATAAAAACCACTGTATGTGGACAATTTCAGGGAAAAAAAACAACAACATGTAACACGCACCATTTTTCCTCTTTGGCATTTCTTCATACAGTGCTGGCCTTGGATTTTTTTTTAAAGAAGCCTTTTGAAAAACATCATTAAAAATGTAATTAACTGGCTTATTCTTGTGAAAGTCTGCAGTTGTTTACAAAAGCATTGCCATACAAGCTGCCACCTTCTCTGTGCTGAATAGGGAAGTTATGCTCTTGTTTACAACTGCACATCAATTGTACAATAGATGTAGTTTTGGTACAAGTTACATATAAAATTCTTACTGAGCTTAATGTTGCAGCAAATAACACATGTATAGTAAGTGTGCAGGATTTATCGCTGGCTGTAATGTCATATTGCATATTCTAAATATATACAGTGAACGATGTATATGAATGCACAAGCAAACAAAACTGAAATATATTTAGTTTAAGAAATGATGGAATTGTGTTTTCTTTCATTATTCTCATTCTCTACATAAAGACTTGTTGGGCTGTAACAGTACAACATACACATTGATTATCAGTGTTTTGGAACTAACCCCTCTTTGCCTCCCATATGGTAGATCATAGAGGCCACAATCAGGATTGGGGCCTAACAGGCTGGGAAATGCATAATCATATAATAATGTAATACGATAGTTGCTAAGGGTCCACAGAGGCTCTTATAAAAAAAGACTTAACCTTTGCACAAAGGCTGTGATTGAAAAAGATGGGATTTTTCAGATGCTTTCTGAAAAGGGAGTGGAAATTTTCCCTTAAAAATTCATTTTGAGGTTTGTTTGTTTGCTGGTATCTTTAGTAAACACAGCAGCCATAAGGTTATGCTTAGATAATTCATCTACAAATTTTCAATATATTTTTGAACTATAGCAATTAAATAGAAAATAGAAAAATCAGCTCAGCATCCTGTTTGGATGTAATTAAAGGTATAATCTGTTCCATTTGAATACTTCAGTGCTTACCCTTCTTAAAACAACAAATAAGAATAGTAGCTCATTTGCAATATGGGTTTTTTTTCAAGCCATCTAAAAAGACTAACTGATGAAGCAAGAATAATAATTTTAAAATATGGCATAAGCACAAATATACCAGCTACACTGTCAGAATGATTGCTGTAAGGTCACAATCCAATGTGATATATTAACTTCAGTAACTCGAGGATATTCTTTATTGTAAGAACTTGAAGTCTTCTAGTATTTTGTATGAAAAGTACTCATATTGCCTACATAATTACCTAACTGGCCAGTTCGTTATACAAGTATGATAGACATTAGATTATGCTGGGGTACTTCAGGGTATATCAGTCCTTTTTGGGGTATTTGGATTAGGTTGCGTAAACATATTTTTTGAAGAAATATTTCTAAAAATTCATTAACTTGTCCTTTGTTTTCAATTAACATCTGAGGATTTTACAGTACATTAAGACATTGTAAGTAACACTCCATTTATTATTAGTTGCTAGCTGGTAGGCTTGGATTTTTATTTCTTAGTGGACACACCCAGTGTTTCTCAAAGAAATTAAAGTCAGGTGTAAAGTTAGTATTTGCCCCATTCACTTATTTTTCCTTAAGTAATCAAAGTTTCCCACAAATTTAGGGCAATCTCTTGCCTTTCAAGAATGAGTATAAACTCCGCCGTCTCAACGTAATTCCACAAGATATCCGGTGTAAATTCAATTAAACTGATGGTTATTCTGAGAGGTTAAGGTGAACTACAGTTGTTAGTAAGAAGTTTGCTTGTAAGATCCCCTAAGAGGAAGAACTATATGGATATTTCAAAATGTAATTAACTATGTGTTTTAACAACCTTAGAAACAATCATTAGTACCTCTGGTGCTGAGAAATCTGATCTGTGTGCTTACAACCAAATCCTGCACACAGTCTGCTTTGGGCTGCAGAGCATACTTATGTCTCATTAGAGCAGAGAGCCTGCACAGCACCAAATAGGACTGAGCTTTCACTATTTACTCTGCTGCAGCCTGGCATTACAACCTTTGTACATGTATGGTGTAATCCTACTTTGCTATACACAAGTAACTTTTATTAGGATGAGTAGCCTCCCTTGGTGATTTTCAAGCTCACCAAGGACATATGTTTCAGTAAAGCCAAGCATTTGTCATGTGTGAAACAACTTGATTTTGAGAGAAGGTAGTTAATACTCAAAAATAAGAGTGGCCAGAATGGTGGATTGCAGAAGAGCTGAGTCACATGTTCAAAAGCACTTAGATTGCAGCTGTTGCCATCAGCGCACGGAGCAGAGCAACTTTGAAAACCTATCCCTCGCAATTGTGGGTGCTGAGCTATTTTGAACCGTCTGGCACTTAGGACTAATTCTAACAGAAACTTAAGCACCTGAGCAATTTTACTTATGAGTCAGCCCAGTAAAGTTAACAAGACAACTTGTGCTGAAATCATAGAATCACAGAATCAATGAGTGGGAAGGGACCTGGACAGATCATTGAGTCCGACCCCCTGCCATGGGCAGGAAGGAGCACTGGGGTGGGAGGGGTCATAAGACCCCAGCCAGGTGCCTATCCAGTCTCCTCTTGAAGATTTCCAGGGAAGGTGAGAGCACCACCTCTCTGGGAAGCCTATTCCAGGCTCTGGCCACCCTTACAGTGAAGTAGTTCTTCCTAATATCTAACCTAAACCTATCTTCCCTCAGCTTGTGGCCATTGTTCCTGGTGACTCCAAGGGGGGCCCTGGTGAACAGACTTTCCCCGAGTCCCTGCTGCTGGCCCCTGATAAGGTTGTAGGCAGCCACAAGATCCCCCCTCAGTCTCCTCTTGCGGAGACTGAAGAGATTCAGGTCCCTCAGCCTCTCCTCATAGGGCTGGCCACGGAGGCCCTCAACCATATGAGTGGCCCTCCTCTGGACCCTCTCCAGGTTCTCCATGTCCTTCTTGAAGTGCGGCGCCCAGAACTGGACACAGTACTCCAGCTGCGGCCTGACCAGCGCCGCATAGAGGGGGAGCAAGACCTCTCTGGACCTGTTAGTGATGCCCCTGTTGATGCATGACAGGGTGCGGTTGGCTCTGCCTATTGCTTCGTCGCATTGGCGACTCATATTCATCCTGGAGTCAATCCTGACTCCAAGATCCCTCTCTGCCTCTGTGCTGCTGAGAGGGTCAGCCCCTAACCTATACCCATAATGCTGGTTCCCTCTCCCCAGGTGCACCCTTCCCTTGTCCTTGTTGAACCGCATCCTGTTCAGATCCGCCCACTTCTCCAACCTATCCAGGTCTGCCTGGATGCAGTTCCTGCCTGCCGGTGTATTCACTTTACCCCACAGCTTGGTGTCATCAGCTAACTTGAACAGGGTGCTCTCCACACCCTCATCCAGGTCGCTAATGAAGATGTTGAACAGCACCGGCCCAAGGACCAAGCCCTGGGGGACTCCGCTGCCCACACCCTAAGTTACTGGAAGTTTGGGCCCTTAGTGTGGTCTCAGTAATAAGTAAAGAGCAATGGCGCACATTATATGCAACTCTTCATTCACTAAATAGCTTCAGATTATTATTTTGTACTTCCATAGCATGTGTAGGCCCCAAGAGAGATCAGGACTCTGCTGAGCTAGGCACAGTATAAACACTTAAAAGACAAGTAAATGATTAGAAGGAGACACAGACAGGAGAGAGAATTTGGCCAACATCACACAGTAGAGCAACAGTAAAACTAAGAATAGATCCACTGTTTCTTGATTTCCACGCCATTGCCCCATCCACTGCACTGCATCACTGTACGTAGCTCAGAGACTTTTCTGAGGACTCAATAAAACTGATGCTTAAAAACTCCTCTACTAAAATATTTACAGGTAAAATACTGAACATGAGGTTGTTTCGTCCCTACAGGATGCAATTCTTGTGCTTAGACTCACAACCTACAGATACAACAACCTACAGATACAACAACCTACTCGCATGGATCGCAGTATAGGTAGGATCAGAGCTTAAAACAGTTCAACCTCCAATGAACATTTTTGAGGCAGCCAAAAATACAGCTCAGAATAAAATGGCTCTTATCTTACAGGCACAGTGGTTGCAACATCATTCCTACTGCCAACAGAACCATACTGTATGGAGCCCCAACCTGCAAAATCTCAGGGCCCAAAACTGTTCCAAATTTTACTAAAAAGTAGCAACAATTGGCAATACCATTAACTCCATTGGAGGCTTAAAAACAGCATTTAAATTTATACCATAACTTCACATTTTTCTTTTGAAGTCAACAAGGCACCAATCCAAGACAGGTCACAGAACTCACCACATTTGCCAACGGGTTCTTGGGAAGGGATGGATTTGTGCAGTTTTCTGGAAACAATGGACAGTGATGCCAAATAAACTACTTGGAGAAGCATACACTTTCATAAGCAGTAGCTTACTTCATCAGATATAAGTATATTAAGCCATTGCATACAAAAGCACGTTTCTCTTTAAATTGGCATATAAGGTGCTATTCTGTCCTGCCTTCTGTTGAACTTCAGATTAACAGGGCTAGCTACATTTCTCTGGAAATGTAAGAGTTTAGTAGGAGCACACAGAGAGTGTGCACAGGCAGGATGATTTTTTGGCAGCTTGGGGTAGTATTACCCGTCACAAAAGTGCATCAGTAACGGCCACAATGGCTAAACTTCTGGTTTTATTAAAAACAACTTAAAACACAATTGCTTGTGTTTTGTTCTAGCCTTTTATTAGTTGTGATTAAGGAGATACAGTAGCCCTGTTTACACAGCTCTAACAAGTCAGGACCTGAAGTACATTATTGGCTTGAGGCCCCCCAACTTGCACTCCATTCTCAACAGAAGCAATCTGAAGTTGAAAATATCTCCTGTAGGAAATGCACACATCCCTGCTTACACAAGAACACAAAGCAGTAATAACTTTAGGTACTCTTAGTTGCAAGTTCAACTTACAAAGATCAGCCCTGACTTGTCACTGCTCTCAGCATGTTCACAATGAGATAAGAGTGCTTCATTGAGGACTCATACTTTTAACTTGACAAGGGACATAAGCGAGCATGTTACACTTCACTGTTATTCATAGCTCAGACTCTACAGGGATAAAATGAGAGCAGCTCACTGTTTAACATGCATTCAAAGCATTGCCAATCTAAAATGGCTGATTGGTAATACTTTAATTGCAGTTTCATGGAAACAAATTGCTATTTAATTGCAGAAAGCTTTTCTGTGGCTTAGCTGGACTGACAATAGATACGCACCTGGAACTAAAATAACTATCAGTAGTAACAGTGGCTATCTGGTACTTCATGTCCTGTAGTCTCAGGTAGGGAAGCCTGCCCAAGAGCACAACCACTTACAGATAATTTCACAGTTAAGTACATAAAAGGTGGAAGAGGGGGAGGGGAGGCGGAGGAAGAGAGTGAGAGAGCACACACCAATGGATGCCCCAATCTCAAATCTTATATTTTATTTTAATAGAGCTCTTTCTAATACAGAAATACATCCCTTTGCCAGGCTCTGATATACAACTCTTGGACAGTGGAGAGTATGATCTAGTCTGAAACTAAAATTATCCTTTTTTAAAAACCATAAATGTAAGGGATATACACTCATATTATATTGTTTTAGATTACAATTTATTTTTTTGTATTTAGCCTAAAAACATTTGATGCAAATTTTATCAGCATTAACCAATAGGTCAAATGGGAGACCACTTCACTGCATTTAATATTCTAAAGATGTTACTTAATTTCATAGGCTTCATTTGCAACTTTTCATTTTATATTTCATAAGATACTGCATAACCTGTTAAAATATAACCTGTTAAAATATTTAAAGATAAATCATGAAGAACTGGAAAGACAGTATCTTGTGGCAAACAGAATTTGGTTTGGAAAGGCTTAATGTCCCAGTGCCTGCCGGGATGAGTAAATCTTATAACTAGACAGCTGGATAGGTAAAAACATTAAACCCATTTAGAGGGCAATCTTTTTACAAAATTGTTTCATTAATAAGAGTGACAATTTATATGATTGAGACATTTATATGCAAGATAAACAGAACATATTATCTGAGTTCTCTAGGATGATTTCAGATTAGTAGCATTTCCTTTTTTTTTTTTTTTTGCAACTGCATTCATTTCTGGAAGTGCAGCAGCTCTGACTGGATGACATATTTGTATGACTTTTCAAAAATGCTAAACATGGAACATGCATTTCACAGTATCAGTGTAGCATATCCATGTTATAGAAGATGAACATGTGCATATTTTTCCTTATCCTGAAAGAATAACTAAAAAAGAAGAAACCCACACAACACACAAGTCATTTCTCATATAAGGACAAATCTAAGTGCTTCCAGAAGCCTACTATCCACACCTAACATTCCTGTTTTGTTGTCTGAAATGCCTCTGGTTTCAAGAAAGTGTTTTACCTAAAGCAAGAATATGACTTAAATATGTTCTATTGTATATTCATAGCTCCATTAGTCTTCCTCCAATTTAGCACATCAAAGCAAAGGCTTCATCACTTGCATGTGGATTATGCTAACATGAGTGACATTTGTAATCTTATAGGTCTGCAACTTAAGAAATGCTTTTAAAGCTTGCTATTAAATAGGTAGCTGTGCTTTACAAACCAGTCATATAATAGTTTATTTAAAGCTTTTAATGAACTTCAACCTCTACATCACTAAATGCCATATTATATTACTTACTAAAAGTTATTAACCATCTTCTTAGCACTTCTAGGTTATATTGGACCACTGAAAAGCTGTACATGTTAGATTTAAATGCTGTACCATGACTGCTTATATCAAAGAATTAAAAAAAAAAAAAAAAAAAAA
>NW_017728993.1:37036536-37038117 GCF_001723915.1 Gavialis gangeticus | reverse complement strand
AAAAAAAAAAAAAAAAAAACCAACAGACCTCAGACATACCAGAGGTCAAAAAGTACAGATAGGAAGAGAATTTGGCTGCTGGTTGTTTAGATACGCAAAAAGCTGACTTCCGTTGATATCACCCGGCATCGCTAAAAACAATGCATCAGGGCTTACTTTGTAACCAGGTAAGGTAAATGACTTCCTTAAAACAGATATAATAAAATAAAAATTGCAAATATAAATAATATACTTCATATTTATTAGCCTACGATAAAAACTGTGGTGTCTGGAAATGTTTAATTCGTTCTTCAAAGGCACTGTCTAAACCTATGTGTTGTAGTGCTCTGGTTTAGGGCATGATGGGTTCATTTTCATTGTCTTTTCACAACCTATCTAACAGAAATTGTTTTCTGATGCTCTGTTCCAATTAGCCAATCACCATTGGGAGGAAGGAGGGACAAATATACCCGAGATGAAATTTCTTTTTTATCCTCTCTTTTTTCAAAATTAGAGAGAGAAAAAAGAAAGTCATGCAGGATGGCATTGATGCCTAGAAAATAGCCAGGAAAAGGTGTTTTCTTCTACTCTTATGATCACCAGTGGTGAAGAGACACTTAGTTTCTTATTATAGCTAACCTGATTTGTTACAAGCACTTAAGATTCAGAATGAATGACTGCATCTCCTTATAAAATACCCACTTCAAAAGTGTTTAACAGAGCACATATCCCTTTGCTGCAAGTGTTCCCCTTGATTTTACTTAAGTATATAGTCTTTCCTTGTGAAGAGACTACATAAAGGGAGTCCATGGTTACTTTTAAACAAAAGTTCATTACAACATGGCTGAACTATGGTGATATACTTGCTGTTTTCAGAATTAATATTTTGAACCTAAAAGAAATAGCCGTTTTGAAGAATTACTCTGTACTTCTGCCAAAAGTGACATGGTTAAGTAGTTTGACAGATTCCTTATTGGTATAAAGCTAAAAAGAAAGCTAGTTTTATAGTTTATTTACAATTAAAACAACAGTTACATTAGGTGGAGTTTCAGAGTAAGATTTAGAACGTTATGTAAAAAAGCAAAAGCTTTTAAAACCCAAACTCAATTCAATGTTTTCGTTTTAAGTTTTTATTATTTAAATACACCATACTAGAGCAAATGTCTCTGAAAATATCACAAATAAAAGATTTTTCTTCATTCAGCAGATTAGAAGTAGGTGAAAGTTTCTACACAGTAGCTGCTATGAGCCTGACTTTTTTTCCTCCTTTTTTGCCTTTTTTTTTTTGCCATGGGAAGTAGCAACATTAGGACAAAAACACTTACATGCATACATACATTGTATTTTACAGAGATACAATAAAAGTGTTTGTGATAGAATATCACAAAAGCCACATCTTTCCTTTATCTCATGTTCAGTTTGATTGAAACACATTTCCTTACAACACTTAAATATACAAAGAGCAAATAGAATGTTGTTAAGGTAAAACACAGGGTACAAACTCCGGCCAGTGCCCTGATAATTGTTAATGAGGGTAGAAAGCAGTTTTCAATGCTCCTTTTAATTAGCTTCATTAGTCATTTTCCCCACCCACCCTCCCCC
>NW_017728993.1:37035545-37036396 GCF_001723915.1 Gavialis gangeticus | reverse complement strand
TTTCCCCACCCACCCTCCCCCAAAGATGTCCTCTTGTGGATCTTTTTTTCATTTTCTCTACGGTCTCCTATTAGCCCAGGTTCATGGAGTCCTTAATGTTCATATTCAGTCATTTTAATACACCAATAAATGTGGAAAGGGCAATCAAGAATAAAGGTGCAATGGCATGGAGCTGGCATTGATGCTAGCTACAAAGGTGACTTGTCTACTGGAGACATGGGATCCATCTGTGATGAACAAAATTTGAGATGAAGGCACACATTCTGCATTACTCTGACCTTTTAGCAGACCTGTAAGAAATAAAAATGGGCATCTTAGCTAAAAACACTAAATTTGAGATATGAAACACCAACATGACTGCTTTCGCCACTGTCTTATTCACTAATCTCTTTTTTATTAGATTACTTGCCAACTGTGACTTGATTAAGACTTCCTACGCTATTCATCATAGTGCTAATGTTCAAACTCTGAAGAGCCAATAGCAAATATTTTCTGAAATTTTTAAACTAGAAGACAACAATGACTATAAGCACACTTTTAGACAGTTTCTAGAAGTCCTGCTGTGAATAAGGTGGTTTTCTGGGCCCCTTTTGAAAGGGATGAAATGTTATGCCATGCCTTTGAAGCAGCTAGTAATATGATCTTATAATTGGAAGAAATAGTGTGTAAAGCAAATAAGAAGTACAGCCAATATCCTCCCAAGGCAGCTTTGGTTAATATACTGCATAGCACAAGGACTAAATATAGATATTTTTAGGATTTTGCTCTCCATTTAAAATTCCTCATCTGTTAGCTAATGTTACATAAACATTTTAATATATGAAGTCAAACATGTGCTCTCACACTGGTGT
>NW_017728993.1:37029122-37030545 GCF_001723915.1 Gavialis gangeticus | reverse complement strand
TAGTGTGTAAAGCAAATAAGAAGTACAGCCAATATCCTCCCAAGGCAGCTTTGGTTAATATACTGCATAGCACAAGGACTAAATATAGATATTTTTAGGATTTTGCTCTCCATTTAAAATTCCTCATCTGTTAGCTAATGTTACATAAACATTTTAATATATGAAGTCAAACATGTGCTTTCACACTGGTGTTAATGAATTGTGATAATTAAAAGTGCCTAACTCGATAAAAATCTGACTTTCATGGATAAGGTAGAAGTGATCATCCACAGTCTTCAAATACAATCTGTTTGCAATTACCAAAATGAAATAATATATATTAGATTTTTATGGTTTTTAAATGACATTTTGAGCTTCCCGGGAAGTTCTCTCTTCACCCTTTTGCTAAGTTACTAAAAGCCTGAGGTCTATTAGTAACTGCAACCCCCCACTTTCAAGCTAATTAAAGTGGTGGAGGCTTGGAGGTTTAATTCCCCAGAGCTGAAGCTCAGTGTGAGAAAGGTAATTTGTCTGTCCAGAACAAAGATTAGGGAGCAGCCAGCAAGCATATTTAATAAATGAGCATCAAATATCCTCTGGTATGGACACAGACAACACCAATTATGTAACTACAAGGGAATTGGTGAGTGATATGTAAACTAGAAGTTGTGGGGGGGAGTTAAATCTGGTCTAAAAGATAGAATAGCAGGACATAATCTAACTCATTCTTTATTTAAAAGTATAGGATCTGAAGATAAGCAAGTGCTCTGAACACTGCCCACGAGTGGAAAATCTGCACATTTTTGGAGACGGAAAACCATAAGCAAGCAAAGACCAGTGAAAACACAGGCTGCCAGAAATAGCATGTCAGGTACTGCCTCTAAATCTTCTATACATAAGACAACACACCTTATTTTAAACACGGCCCCCAAGACTTTATGACCCAACACTCTAAGGATTTAAACTTAACTTGCAAATAGCAGCCCTTAAAGACCTGAAATTGTTTTATCAACATATTTTGGCTAAGATCAAGTGATGAAGAGTTATAACTAGAAAGCTATGGACACAACTTAAAGAAGGTAAAAGGCAGGAAGAGTCAATATCACTATATATGTGCTTTTTTCCATGACGAGCAACCTTTTGAATATGTTAGCCTGCTCACCTTATTAGGCTCATGCCAAACTAGCCTGAACTCTAGCCTTTCATTTGGGAACTATACTGACTAACGCAGTAGTTAGGTGAGTCCATAACTGTCAGACATGACTTCATAAAGTACAACAAAGAAAAGGATAGAAGATGGAAACTGTCTCCTCAACCTCCTAATAAAAACAAGCTATGAACAGCTGGGCCATGATCTCCAATGCCTATGATTTTTAGAAAAAAGAAATAGCCAAAGACTGATTGGTCCTTAATGCTTAATAAAGGGCATTGTAATTATTGATTA
>NW_017728993.1:37020055-37024122 GCF_001723915.1 Gavialis gangeticus | reverse complement strand
GTCAGGCATGACTTCATAAAGTACAACAAAGAAAAGGATAGAAGATGGAAACTGTCTCCTCAACCTCCTAATAAAAACAAGCTATGAACAGCTGGGCCATGATCTCCAATGCCTATGATTTTTAGAAAAAAGAAATAGCCAAAGACTGATTGGTCCTTAATGCTTAATAAAGGGCATTGTATTTATTGATTAACACTGTTCAAGTGAAAGCATGTTTTTAATTAGTAACCCCTAAACATAGATGTTTCTGGAAATTATTTCTGATGTGTACATATACAAAACAAAAAAGAAAGCCACCCACAATCACGGACAGTATCTGATGTTACTTCTTTTTGACATCTGCCTCTTTAGTTTCCAAGCCACCAGCTCATTTCCTGAAATACATTTCAGTTTTCAAAGTTAACACTCCTTCCCAGTTCCCCGTGTGAAAGCTGGCATAAGAGACTTGTACTGTTTGCAAGAAAGATACTATAAAAAGGATCGTAATTGTGATCTCTTTCTAATTCTCTCTTTGCCTGGGTCATTATAAACTGTAGCAACACGGCTATTGGCCAGTGATAGAGCTAATGAGACCCTCTTATTAAATGTTCCTCTATTTTTAATTCTTAGTAGGATAGCTGCAATTTCGACACACAAGCCTGTTTCAATTTTACTTCTCTTTTCTGAATTCCTCACCATGTCTACTGTCATTATTGTAACTAAATCATTGTTATGATTTGCTCAGGCACAGTAAGACACTGATAAACCTAAATGACAATTTAGGCACCTATTTGAAGTTACATTAAGCTTTACATTCATGAAAGACAAGTGGATAAACTACTCTTCTCAAAATGGTAAAGTTTTTACTACAATGTATAAAAATGAATTGTTTTACCTATATTTTGAAATGGAATATCTACAAGCATTCATTTAACAGATTCACTGCTAGCTAGTCTGTATTATAGATTTGTTTCATTAAAATTCACAACAGTATAAATCCTTAAATGTATTTGTACTTGCTTGAAAAGACTTTACATTCTGTCAATATTAAATAGTTATGCAGAACAAGTGATCAGGACTTTTACACACCAAATTCTTTCCGGCAACCTTGATTGACAAATTAAGTAAATAAAAGTGTGCATATTTTGATGCAATAAATGTCACTGTCTAAGCAACTGAAAGTATATGTGAAAATTATTCAGTAAAACTGTGTAGTGAAAGTGTGGTTATTGTTATATAGTGATGCAACTCAAAATTAGTCACAATTAAAAACCAGTTCACGTCTTCTAGTAGAGATTTGCCCATCAAGAACATTGTTTAAAATTCTTCTTTATACATGTTATAAGATCTATTTTGCCTAATGTTTCTGGACATTATTTTTAAGTTATCCAAATTCTTATTTCAGATAAATGTTATTTTTGTGATCCTTACAGACATTAATGAAGGTCCTATTGTAAATCTATAAAGAATTACCAACTGAAGTGTGCACTTTTTGTTTCAATGCAATAACTCAGTGCTGTGTGATTGCCTGGGTTAATGATGAAAAAGTCAAATATACTATCAGAGCTGATGGAAAAATCTATCACCAATCTGAAATTAAAATTCATCTGTGGTCAATAAGATTTAATATCCATGCAAGTGGCGCTGTAAAGAGTAAATGAATCAATGTCATCAATACATAATCAGTATGAAATATGATGTGAATAAAATTATGTGCAAGAGTCATACATTCACTCTCTTCTGGACCAGCGTGGAATGAACAGTCTCTTAACTGAAGGTTGACAGTAATTGTTACAAATTAGGCACAGCAGTTATCAAAATGCACTCACTTGCATAGCTATAGGACTTATTAAGGAGATTAAAATAGATCTAAAACTATCCAGTTCTAGAGTACAGGACAACTGTTGATCAGAATTTTCCCCTTTGCTACTATGATTTGTAGACTCTATTTATTTATTTGGCTATGGTCTAAGAGCTACCATGCTATGGATAGAGCACAGTTACACAACCTCTAGTGGAGCTATAGGCATTACCAAAATGGTAAGAGAACAGAACCCTGGTTTATAATACTGAGTGAATTATGAGATGCAAAAAACACAAAAACAAATAAAAACCCCAAATCTTCATTTGTAGGGGTATTATAGTATGCTTCCTAAACTACTCAAATAAAGGAAGTATGTTAAAATTAGAGGATGTTAGTTTTAGATGGTATGAGCCCTACTTTCTATTCATTCAAGAATTTCTTTTTCTACAACACTTATTACGATAATTACGGATCTAAAATTTTCCTCCCACAGTAACCTGCTCTTTTGTAGTCCTTAATTGAATATTAGAAAATGAAACACTTCTGTTAAGAGAGCGTATGATGGGGTTTGTGCCCCATTCTATAATATATAGAATTCAAAAGCAGTACAGACAGAACCAGAAAATCAAATAAGAATAAACCAAACTGACTTAATAGAAGTTTCAAATTTAAAATTCCCCATACCCTGTAACTAAGTTAAATTCAGTTATTTAAAATGCCTCTTAAGAAAGGGGGAGGGAGAGACTGTCCACTATTAGGTTGAAAAGAAATTGATCTTCATTTAGCTCTAATAAAGCTTATTAGTAATTGTTGAGTATTCACCTTCTGGTCTGGCAGTAGTGGATTGCTCTGAAGTGAATTCAAATGGCCATTGATGAGAGCTGTAGGTCTATCATGTTCACAAAATAAACTGCCATTGATGTAGTGAAACCGGTCTCCTGGGACCAGGCGATTCCGGCAGGTAGAGCACGTAAAACACTGAAAAGGGAAAACAACACATCAAATGAAACTAGCACAGATTTAAAAAAAAAATAAAATGCTTCAGGCTTAATAATTATACTTCCAAGACTGCAAGAAAGGCACGAGGTATGAAGCTTCTTATTTCCCAGTGTCTCCAAATATAGCATTAGCTCTACCTGTTGGGACTACATGGTACATAATTCATAGGTTTACTGATTATTAGGAGGACAAAGCCATGCACCATGGGAAGTTTTATAAACACACATTCTTATTGCTAATTATTGCCTTGCAAATTTATGAATAAGGTGGACACAGCAGTTTCAACATAGCAAAGCAGTGTTAATAAGAGACAAATTAAATAATAAAAGACATCCTACCTTAAGATGATAGACATTGCCTTGTGCCCTCATGACCAGCTCACTAGCAGGAATGGACTGTCCACAAGCACTGCAAGCACCACTATTTCCAAATAACCTGAAATGGAGGTGATGACCATGAATAATTTAATACACAAGAGGCCCTTAACATTGTTTTTGTACATCAACATGACAGTTTATTATGTAACCATTTTAGACTTCTGACCTGTTTTGCAACTTGTTTACATCTTGTAATGTGCAAAGTGTATTTTTGTATATCTGGAAGCCTCAACCCCACCTCAGGAGTGGATACGCGGGATTTAATCAAAAATATTGACTTACACCTCTAGCAAATACAAAACAAATTCTGTACTACACACATTTTATCAGATTACTGGGTTCATCATAAAAAAAGATACAATTCATGACTGGAGTTTAAATGCATTGTGTCCTTGAAATTATATGAAGAACTCTTTTGTACTTTAATCATATCTTGAGATATGAGTCATCAAAAGGGTTAAGAGGATTTGATTGTATATCTAAGAAGACATCATGCTCAGTGTATTGAAACTCCAGTAAACCTCCATCAGTGCAGAGTTTCCATTAGAAACTCTCTGCTATCCAGGTTGATATATAATGTGTATGGGTTAACCTTTTCAATCATGGTGTCAACACTTTAGATTTGCCTCTGCTCATCTCTTTCATCCTAACCTTCTCTCTCTCTTGATAATGAAATGCTTGCTCCAACTTCCCTCTATCTGCTCCTGAGTCCACAATTTAGATTACTTCATCTCTGCTAGCAACAAACTGAATGAAATTTCGATTTGAGCAGAAAGTAATTTACCGGGATCTGGACCCATTTGTCATCATATCTCTCTGGGTGTTTGCTGTATCACTGCAGTTTTCCTATGCAATCAAATGAGACCACAACATCTGCCATGGGGGGGGGGGGGGGGGGGGGGGGGAAA
>NW_017728993.1:37016517-37019888 GCF_001723915.1 Gavialis gangeticus | reverse complement strand
GGGGGGGGGGGGGGGGGGAGGGGGAGGCAGAAGAGTAGCGAAGAAAAATATATACATAATTCTTCAAATCCATTTAAAGGCACAACACACTGATTCAAGATATAACATTAATGAACATTGAGCTTCCACACTTACAGCATGTTAGCTAGAATTAAAAAGCTTTATTTGCTTGTATGCTTTTCCTTTTAATATGCACAAATATTTATAAAGAGCACCAAAATCATTCCATATTGGAAAGAGAATCTGAACTTGTTGGCAGGGTCACAAACCTGCTCTCTACGTGATGTAAAAGCAGGGTAATAGGATTTACAAATTAACTTATTGGTGTCATAAAAAATATTAATATTTGCATTTCCTTCCTGTCCAAATAAAGTCATAAAACTCTGTTTGTGTCAACCTAGGAGATGCGTTACTACAGAATACCCATAATCCGAATGACTGCAGCGTGCCTGTGTATAAAAATAATTGCTTTGAATTTTCAGGATCTGAGCTTGGAGAGGAGGCTTGTCATGTTCAAACTACTAATTTGCTGTCGCCACTTTATTGAAAATAGCCTGTAAGTTGTTATTAAATGTATCGACTGAACGACAGAGAGAGTAGTAAAACTGCCCCTTAAGATGGCTTTTAATAGGAAGCCCGAGAAACAAATTTTGCAGCAGCATCGATTTGAAGAGTTCAATCAAAACTCCATTTCAAAACTAATTAGTCTGAGATCCACGACACATTGACACGTTCTTGCAGAATCAGAATGGTTACAAAGGGAAAGCTGAACTAACACACTGTCAGGACCTCCAGCCAAAGGACTGAACTGTCTAGAAACTATGAGGCCATTATTACAGCACCGTCTAAATCAGGACCAGTTCAGAGATTTTACAAAACCTACTGAGATGACTCCCAGCACTTCTACAGTGTGTTGTTTTCCCTCTCTTCCATTGTTACCATCAATGAAGCTAGGGTGAAAGAGAGGTATATGGAAAGTAGTTTAGAGGCAGGATAGTGAATCACATTGCCAGAAATACACTCTTAACTCGCATTTGTGGGTCTAAGTGACAAAGGCACTACAGGAATAACCAAAGGCAGCATCTTGGAGCTGAATGGGACAAATGCTGCTTCTCCTGGGGAAGAGTGATATTTGTCTTTCATAACCCTTCATACAACTGCACCCCACCATTAAAAGCACAGCATTGTGGCACTTTCCTTCAGGAAGCATTCATTTATTATACAATCCTCCCTGAATAAAGTCCGTTGTACACCGTGACTGTCTGCCAAAGAGAATTTTAATAATCAGTGTAGTCAAACTAATCCAGAAGCTTTTCACACATCTCACTCTCACCCTATGCATGTTTCCAGAACAATTCTACATTTCAAAGAACTGCTACAGCTAAAAATCACAAGATCTGCAAAGATTCATAAAAATGACTTGTAAAGTTAGGACATTGTTACTAAATCTATCTAGTGCTCTGTATTATTTAACAGGGTAAAACAGATTAGTTTCTCTTTGCCATTGATAGAAACACTCTTTAGTTTGTAGCGACGTTATCAAGAAAGAGGTTCATACGTTAAAAAAAAAAAAAAAGTATACTTCTTTTTAACTATAAAGAAGTCCACCATTGTAACTATCCTTTACAAAAAAAGAAAGTTGTTTTTACATGGTTTCTGCAGGGCTGGAGAGCTAATTATCTAACCAGGGGGACTGTCCAGGACAGTGTTTGATTTAAAAGGCTTGAGGCTTTAGGTGCTCAATTAAGTAGCTATCGGTCTCAGACTGGACTTTAATGGGCTCTTTTCTCTTTAACTCCAGCAATGGGGAGAGATACCCCAGGTCAGGCTAATTAAAGCCAGGGGACTCTTTAATTGTGATGACAGAATTGGTTTCAGTTTCCTCTTTGGGTCCTTAGTCCAGGGAGGTCATTAATATTTCAACATTTGGGCAATGCAATCAATCACAAACATCAAGAGGTTCCTTATATGGATAAGGAAGGTTCTACACTTTCCAGCATTTCACTGAGCCACCTTAATTAACTACTGGGTAGCTCCAACATGCCCATCTCTCCCTCCAGTCACCCCTCCCCCTGCCCAAAAAAAGCCCTGATGTCAAAACTTTGTTCCCTACTGCCTACATTCCTCTCTTGTCATTCTCAGTCCAGTTTCACATATTCCTACTCAAAATTCAAGGCTAATAAAAGCATTACTCAAGGAACCTATTTAAAAATGCAGCAGTTGTTTCCAAAAAGTGTATAGACAAACCAACCTAAAGCGCCATAGTTTCTACATAGGAAAGTACACATTTGTGCCCACAAACACGTATCCAAGCCATGAGTCAGAAATCCACATCCAAAGCTGCAGATTCAGAAGCAATTAGTTTTCCAGTAGATTCCCTCTGTTTAATCTAAATTCTGCAGCGTCTATATTAAATGTAACAAAGAAAGGCAACACAGAAATTATGCCTGAAGCCAAGTCCATTAAAGGTACTTCAGCATAACTAGAGACCAAGCACCTTAAAAGCACCAGAAGCTATTGATACTTAAAAAGGGGACTCTGCATAATGGCAAGTGCTGCATTAGAGAGAAGGGGAAGAGGGAAAAAAAAAAAAAAAAAAAAAAAAAATCAGCCAAATTACGCTTGGTTAATTCAGAGTAACAGATCTGCCCCCAAGTGAATTGGAGGCCTTGAATTAATTCTGTTATGACAAATCAAGATAAACGTTCCCCCTAAATTGCATGCGATTTAATTAATTTTTGAGATCCTGGGTTTTTTTTTTCCTAGCTAATAGTTCACATGCTCCTGTGCTGTCATTGTGCTTGAGTGGGCAGACTTCAAAGTGATATTAAATAACCAACTATTAGATTTACCTAGCACGTCCTATTGGAAAAGTGCCATTTAATTACCTAGCCTGTTCAATTAAAGGGACAGCATTCCCTGCATATAGCAGCTTGCTGTTGATTACCAGGGAAATGAACTCGTTGCCTGGCGGCTCGCACCCGCCCCTCCACTCCCCTCCCCGCCGCCACCGCGCGGCGCAGACTGCGGCTGCGGGCGGCCACGTGAATGGCAATGAGGAGCGCTCGCCCCGGCCCCGGCCCCGGCCCGGCCCCGGGGAGCCGCTCCCTGCCCCTGCTTGTCGGAGCGCGGCGGGGCTGGTGGCAGCTTTCCTCCAACTCGCCTTTCATAACACGGCCCGGTTAACTTGTCTGAACCGATTAGCGCCGGCTGCTCGTGCAGGGGGCCTGCGAGCGCCCCGCTCAGGTGCCTCCTGCGCCGCGGGGCGGGCTGGAGAGCACCCCCCCCACCGAGCCCCAGGCCTGGGGGCGGGGGAAGAGACTTGCAGACGCTGCCCCTTTAAGAGTCTAATTCCCCCCCCCCCCCCCCCC
>NW_017728993.1:37016259-37016507 GCF_001723915.1 Gavialis gangeticus | reverse complement strand
TAGAGGCCAATTTTGTTAATTAAATGTTTTGTTTGCGGCGCGGCTCATTCATTTCGGACACGTCACTGCAGCGGATCTAAGCCAGGGACGAGATCTCATTAGATAAACCCTATCGCAACTCCGAGAAAATGGAGGAGACACTAATTAAAGCTTTTAATTGCGCGCAGCCGCTGCCACGCGGCTGCTCTCCCTATCTGCCATCCCCGGGCTGGGAGCCCGCCTCCCCCCCCCAGGCTACAGCGCGCACA
>NW_017728993.1:37013540-37015746 GCF_001723915.1 Gavialis gangeticus | reverse complement strand
CGCGGGAACCGGCCTGCAGCAGGGGACTCCTCCCGCCGCCCCCGGGCAGGCACCCAGGGCCCGTGCAGCCGTGCCCGCGGCTGAGCGCAGGCCCACGCCGGGGCCAGGTGGAGCAGGACCCGCCCCAGGCCAGGCCGTCCCGGCAGCGACTGGCAGGCTCTGGGCCTGCTCCAGAGGTGTGGGCTGGGTTTGTTTGCAAGTCAAATGAGCCGGATCCAGAGAGGAGTCAGCGATGGCACAAGAAGGCCAGTTCAAAGCCCTCATCTGATAAACAGCCTGTTCATGATCGCCTACACGCGAAGACATGAGTATTAATTTTTGGCAACACAAAACCGGATAAGCCTGCTTGAACTTGCCTTGGGGATCCGGTGGGCTCATCCTCTCTTTTAATTAGCAGTGATCAGAAAGGAAAGTTTGTTTGATGGCCTGGCCGAGTGCAGAATCTGCGCCAGTCACTGCATCTGAACAGTAGTGTCAAATTTTTCCACTTCAAATAAACCTCTTCCCCTTAACCCCGTTCTGCTCTATTTAATTAGAATTCTACGCCGCTTATGTCGGGCTTGGGATGGGGACCAGGAAATGTCATTATAAGCCTCCATGTTGCTGATTTTCTAACATTTACTTCTAAAATCACTTAGTGAAATTAAATGTTGCAATCCCCTGCAATGTCTCTGGAGCGGCATTTCTTCTATTTAGCTGATTGAACATGCCTGCGCATAGCAGGACAGAGGTTGCATTATCAGAATAACTAAAAGTCCTTTTACTCCATTTTAAACTAATGATGTCTCCAAGATAAGTGTTCTACAAATTCAGGGCAGCAGTGATCTTTCGCAATCTCCAGTACAAGACAAGCTTTTCAACAGAAACCAACTTGCAAGATGGACAAACAAGTGATTTATGGAGGGAGAAAGTAGAACTTTGCAGCCATCCGCCAAAAAAACCTGGAGTAACTCTTGCTGCTTGCCACAAATGAAAGAGAGTCAAGAGCCTTTCAGAGAAAAACACAACCTGTCTCAACTATGCATACTTTCTAGCCAGCAAGATAAGGATTTCTGGGTTTGGTTTTTGTTTTTTAATTGCTGGATGTCGAAATAGAATACTTCCTTGAAGCATTCACATGCATCAGCCTATCAAGCCATTTACTCAAATTAAATATGTAATCCTTCAAACTGCCTCCTTTTAAATTAATGAGTTGAAAGAGCCTAAGCTCACCTGAAAAGATCCTACAGGCATCTGACCTCCTGAATCCCTTCTATTAATTGGGACCAAAGCTTGTTGGAAGCGATACTCCCGCCTTGGCTTACTGTACACCTCAATAGGGGAACTAAACCCTACTTAGTCTTGCATCTAATCTGAGGCATTTCAATGAACTGCTTAAGCAAAAAACAAAACAAAACAAAAAAACCCAGTCTCTCTTCCTCCTTGGAGTCTCCCAGCTCTGTGTACTGGAAGCTGAAGCACTGCCGAGTTCAAAGCCCCCCCTAACAATGTGAAGACAAACATGACCAGGGTTTTTGGCTACAAGTAGAATGGCTGGCCCTCCAACGCCGGTTAATCAGCTCCTTTACAAGGGGAACAGAGAATGAGTCATTCTGTTTCCACTCAAAGGAGTTTAAAGGTGCTTATGTAAATATCATAATTAATCAGATACTAAAGGCAGGCATTTCATTATTTAGCACCTCCAGCACAGCCTTCGTTAAGCCTACCCTCTTTTACCATCTCAGAGGCGCACACTTCTCCTCCAGCACTGCAACAAAGCAGATGCATTCAGCCTCCCTGATTGCTGTTTATTTTTAGTTGGGGCTTGTTTTCTGCTGCCGACCACTTCAAAGTCACAGGGGCCTGGACGGACTCTGGCCCAGGCCTGGCTCAGGGAGGGACACCAGGCCGCACCCTGGCACCAAGGGGGCGATCCTGCACCCTGCCCCGGGCCGCTTGCCCTCACCTGATGTAGTCGTTTCTGCACAGGATCATGCCACTCTTGGTGTAGCAGGACGTGCCGATGTCACCCAGCTGCGCCTGGCAGCAGGAGCACTTCAGGCACCGGCTGTGCCAGTAGCTGTCCATGGCGTAGAGCAAGAAGCGGTCCGCGATCTTCCCCCCGCAGCCTGCGCATCTCTTCCACGAGAGGGAGCCCGCGGTGACCGGGGGAGGCTGCGAGCTGCTGCCGGGGTTCACCATGGCCTGCGCAAGGAGAAGGGGGGTG
>NW_017728993.1:37011133-37013134 GCF_001723915.1 Gavialis gangeticus | reverse complement strand
CGCCGCAGCGCGCCGGGCCCGACTGCACCGCAGCGCCGCTCACTTCCTCCGCTCCGCCCTGCCCGCGAGTCCGCCCCGGCGGCGGCTCCGCCGCTCCTGCTTTGTTCCTCGGGGGTAAAAAGTTTCCCGCTCGGGCTCGAAGCCCCGCCGCGGCCAAGCGCCTCGTCCCGCAGGCGGAGCAATCCGGCCGGAGCCTCCTCCGGCCCCAGCCAGCGGGGCCTTCGAGCCGGGCGCCGAGAAACTCCGCGGGCGGCTCGAGTCACTCGCGCTGCGAGGAGAGCAAGTTACTGCCTGCCAGTTCAGCGGCACGTTTCGTCTTTGTCCTTTGGAAGCCGGGTGTGCTCGTCCCGGGGCATCGGGCGGGCTCGGGCCTCCAGGGAGGAGAGGGCGAACTTTTTCCCTGCCCTGGCCCGAGCGGGGAACAAGAAGTTGAGAGTCCTGGAAGAGGCCGGGTTACACTTGCGCACGCCCCGACCCCCGCACGTCTGTCCACTGACCGCGCAATAAAGCAGAACGGCACCAATTAAGCTGTAACAAAAACCCCGAGACTTTGCACAGAGAGCCACTCTAAAAGCCATTAGCCTCGCATTTCTCCCAACGCATCATATACCTTTATGTAAATTGATTTCTGATGCATTTGTTCAAGGAACTGCCTTTTGTTCCTGTTTCCAGCCAGACCCCTAATGAAGCTGCATTTCCTGCTTCCCCTCTTTAAACCGTTCCCCAACGTTTTCAAATCACTTCGGGTTTCTTTCCAACAAGAAAGAAAACACGAGCCGCCTCCCTGCTGCCTTAGCCCAGGCTTTGTTGAACGGTAAATATATAGGTATAAAAAAAGGAAACGTTACACTGAGGAAAACCATCCAGTAACCCCATTAAGCTAAAGCTCTTAAGGACAAGCAATACCTTAATGCTGATTAAATCTAAAAGAGATGAATCAAGAGGACTGACCAGAAAGCGACTCCCCTGATAACTAAGGACGGGCCCTCATCAAGTTTCATTTAGAGTTGGGGGAAAAAAAGCTTTTAAGTTAAATAGGCTCCCTCCAGTAATTACACAGCCAAGCAATTTCAGTCCTGGGATAGGAGGCAGTGAAACAGAAAGCAGAGCTGGCAGCTAGAGGCAAAATAACCCCCCTTTTAACAACGTCTCTGGTGTTTTTTAATGGAGACCAAGGGAGGGACAAGCGTAGAGCTGGCAATTTGTAGCACAAAAATGGATGCTTAATTCATGTCTTGGTTTTAATTAGGTGATTCACCGGATTTCTCCTGGATTGAAACAAAAGAGCGTGCGGGGGGCAGGAAGGGAGCGGGGCAAGGGGGGACCAGGGCGCTCACTTTGATCTTTTCTGCCACTGTTTCCAAATAGTATTTACTCCGGGGGAAGCGGGGGTCGGCCCCCGCCCGCGCCTCCCCCGGCCCCTGCGTGCGCGATCCGAGCAGGCGAAGCCCTGGAGCGGCTGCAGGGAGGGAGAAGCAGCCCAGCGCCGCCGCCGCCGCCAGCGCCAGCCTTTTGTACGCCGGGAGCGCTGCAACGCTCCGGCTCCCCGCACTTTTCCGCGCACCCGCCTAATGCAGGGCGCCCGATCGGGTCCGCTCGAGACCGGGACGGCCGCGGGGGGCGGGTGCGAGAGCTGGGGCCGCGCAGCCCCCCCGGGAATCGCCCGAGCCTTACCTGCTTCCCCTCTATGGTGCAAGAGGCCGAGCAGCAGCGTCGCGCTGGATCGGAGGCTGTGGCGAGAGGGGGTGGCGGGAGGTTTTCTTGCAAAGAAGCCAACACAATGCTCGCTCCCGCCCGGCTGTCGGCGGCCCCCGCCCCACGGAGCGGCGGCCCCGGCTGCAAAACCCGGGCTCTAGGCTGAGTCCTTCCTCCGGCGCCCGCTTCCCCGGCGGGGAGCTGCAGAGCTCAGTCCCTCCCGCCGCCGCCGCCGCAATCGCCGGGCAAGTTTGGCAATAGGGCTTCACTTTGTATCGCTTCCCCCCGCCCCCGGCCTCTCCACCC
>NW_017728993.1:36992589-37010928 GCF_001723915.1 Gavialis gangeticus | reverse complement strand
GGGGGAGCGGGGAGGGTCGGGGCTCCGGGCGGCGGCGGCGCGGGCAGGACGCGCGAGGAGGCCCCTGTGCCGCGTCCCTCTCGCTGCGCGGCGCTCGCACGTGTGTTACTGACAGAGCCGAATCCCAACTAGACTCCAGCGCTGCTCCGCGTCAGCGCCGCGCGCCCAATCCGCCCCCGGCTTGTTCAGGCGGAATAATAAAACCTGCCAATCCCGGGGAAGACAAAGGGACGAGGGAGCCGGGGGGGGGCCGGGGAAGGAGGCTGGGTCAGGTGGGAAGCAGGCGCCGCCTGGCTGCGGAGCAGGGGAGGCTGCCGCTGCTCCTCCAGCCCCGGGTCCCCCCAGGCGCGGATTTGCCAGGTCACGGCTCGTCCCCCGGGGCCGGGGCCGGGGCCAGCCCCGCGCCGCGCCTGGCAGCGGGGGAGGAAAAGTTGCGAGCGGCGCCTCGCGAGGCGACCACGTCCCGCCCCTGCCGTTTTTTAAGTGCTCCCCACTGAAATCAATGGGGAGCTGGACTTAAACGCTAATGCGGCTCTATAATCCGGGATTATTAATACTCTATAAAGGTTTAAAGCGGGGGATACGATCTGCACTTGGCTGGCAGTTAACACGGCAGCTGCCGTTTGATCCGGGCTGCCGCACCTCGGGGAAGAAGGGCACTGTCTGAGGGCCAGCGAGAGGCACTAATGCCTCATTTGTGCGAGTGGGGGGAGCATAGCACCATACAGACAACTAGGGAAAAAAGAAAGTCTCCTTCGAGTGGGGAAAGCAATAATGAAAGAAGCTTTAAAAGTGCCACAACTCTGAGGCCTGTTGCCCTGCACAATTAGGCAGGGGCAGTAAGATGTCTCCTATCTCGTCCGCTCTCGCAGGGCAGGTGCCAGATCGCTTCGCGGCATTCAGTGCAGGTAAAGAGTCGGGTGAACAACAGAACATAGATGGAGGATTCATTTCTTTAGGGAAGTCGATCATGTCAGTCTCTTAATTTAGCATTTTTCCTGTAAATAATCCAGCCAGTGAGATGCCACCAGGTTTCTGCTCCTCAGAGTTGCATCTAACTCTGTAGTGCGGCACAGTCTAACCCTGGGTGACGCACTTACCCCAAACTATCCCAGCACTCCCATGAAATGAGCGTAGTCATCACTACACAGAGCTGGCTCCATCACACAGGTGGAGCAGTTAGTTGCTTTTGGCAGCAAAATGTTTAGTGGCTGCAGAGTGTTTGGCTAAAGAGGAACTTGAGTGATACACAGTTTCCATTGTGCTCAAAGCAATAAAATATTGTAGAGCTGTAAACGTCTAGTTAGAAGGGATATGTTCATTTTAACTATGGGCATTTGTTTAGCGATGGTGTGTTTGTATTAATATGAAGCGTACATTATCTCTTTGAAGGAGCAAAAAGTAAACCTTGTCACTGCAATCACAGTCCAGGTGTACTTTAACCAGAGCGCCACCTGTGGGTGTCCTGTATTTTTGCACCCTTCCCTCAATGGACCGAAGAGAAGTGCTGTTGATAACGGGCTGCAAGTCAGGTAGAAAAATATTTAGATGTGACAATACATATTTGTAGGTGCCATCAATGCATTTTTATATTCTGATTATATACGTGCTAGTACAATGTCCTTTAAATGTCACAGAAGAACCATTTAAATGTAGGGGGAAAGGTCATTTCTTTCTTCTTATGCATTAATCAGTCCTATGGAATATAATTGAATGGGATCCCATTGCAGGATTGGAACATTACTGGGCAGAAAACAAGAGATGTGGGTAAAAGAATGATGCATTTTTAGTGCATGTTTTTGCAATTAATCACCTAAATATAATCTCCATAAATTTATTTGCATATGTATTTCATTTGGGTGTATATACCAAATGAAATGCATATGTAAATAAATATCCACATACAGACTCTGTACTTACAAGCTTGCCATTCAGATGCCGTGGTAATTTAAAATATACAAGTTATGCTACAAATATTAACAGTTGCTTTTAACCTACGTTCTCTGACTAGCAAAGAGCAGTACAAACAAGAGAACAACCCCTACATGAAAGAAAAATCTGTTACCTAATTCTCTGACTCTGTGATGTCTGTAAATTACCAAATTCAGGGTTTGAATTCAGGAAATATCAGGAGTTTCCAACTGAGAAAGATTTCCTAACAAAAAAGCTGTGCCGTTGGCACAAAAGAGTTTACCAGTTTTAGAGCTCACTACTACTGGTATATAATAGGAGAGATCCCTTTCCAAGAAGCAGGGTACCAGACCATTCTCGATTTTTAAAAAGCTTTCCAAATATTCACTACCATATATTGTTCAAACACATTACCGCATAATATTAATCTTTGCTTTTTCTAAAATATTATTTTCACTAATTTTGTGATTAGTGTGAAGTAGAAAATCTTAACTGAGATCATTTTGCAGAATGATTTTTTTTTTAATTTTTCTTTTGTGCAGCATCTGTTGTTGCTGTGCTGTCATCTTTGTTATGTTTTTCATTGTCTGTGTGCCATAATGTAATTAGTTAGTTCAACATCATCTGTGCTATTAGACGAGATGTTTCTATGGTAAGTTAACATAGTTCTGTGTAATTGGTAGATTTCAACAGTAGGCATAAATGTGTCCATCAACTTCAGGTGGGTTGAATCCACAAGATTTCAATTCACTTGGCATATTTCTTCCTAGAAGAGACTGTTAATTGCAGCTGAATAAATAAAAACATAATACACAAGGAAAAGCTGATGGCTGGTAACACTGTAGGGTTGGAGAGAGAGAGAAGCTTATAAAATGGTTTATAAGGTTGAAAGCTGTTAGCTGAATGATTGAAAACAGTTAAGTCTATCATCAAAATCATTTCACTCCAACAAATACCCATGAGACAGCATCTAGGGAGAACAGAACCAACCCACTGAGGTTTTCCTCTCCCTTCCATGAAAGGTTGCCATTTTTGTCCCTAACCCCTGCAGACTCCTCTGAGCATGCAGCTGTCTCTTCCCTTCTTCCCTAGGTTCCTAAACTGCTGATGCTGCCATTTTGTGATGAGATTCCCCTTGTTGTTATCCTCTGTCTCCCAATCTACACCTTTTGGGTAAAGGATCAGACTCTGAAAGGAAACCCTTTGATCTCATAACTCCTTGTAGAGGCAGCAATGAAATAAAACTGCCATTTCCTATTTCAAAATAATACTACTTTCTTCTGTCCCAGGATCTCAAAGGATGTATAAATATTAGTGGATTGAGGCATTATTGTCTACTGGTGGGAGGGAGTACAAATCCAAAAACAGAAGTCTGTAACAAGCTGGGAAGAAAAGCCAGGTTTCCTGACTTTCAGCAACCTCCTAATCATTAGACCACTCTATCTGCTCTGACTTATTTTTAGAAAAATACGTATACATATACCTTGTTCTTCAAATCCTTAGTCACATGAGTAACACTGCTTCCTACAGTTGTGCCCTGTGGAAGTCTATGAGTAAGGAATACTCGCATAGATAAGGAGATAAAGGATGTGGTTCTTCCTTATCATCAAAGGATCCACACCTTAGTAAAAGCAATATAAATTGCATAATATGTAAGTAATGAATTCCCCTTAGCAAGAAGTAAAGCTAGATGTACAATGATACTGCCATGGTTAAAATTATTGGTAGCTATTTTCCTGAGTGTATTTTTATTTGAAAAACTGATATAGTGTCATTATCCTCTAGTCCTGTGAGTGGAATCTGTGGCAAAAGTCAATACAATCAAAGTCTGAAACTTTACTGTGTTATACTTAAAACTGCAAACCTTTGGATGTTACCAGAATACGCATATTTATTAACAATAAGTTTGTTATATAATATAGTCCTACAACCAAAAATTTCAAATAGATCATGCTGAAGAATCTAATAAAAAAAACAAGTTAGTTTAGGTATTTTATATAGTTTTTGTGATCACTAATTATAATAGTGCAATTAATAAATATATTCATAAATATAAAAGCAGTTAAAAGACATTTCTACAATTCAAATGTTATCTTTAAAAAGCACAACTGAATTTTAAAAATTCAAATTTAAATATATATGCCTTCTGAGCTTACCTTTCTGTTGTTTTTCCCCACAAAGACTCTGATGACAATCTGGTGAAAACGTTGACTCTCCAGCAGTTTCACATTATAATAAATGGTCATATTAGAGGGAAGGACAGCACAGTTCAGGGGCATCTAAAGATCTGAAAAATAACAGTAGTCTATGAAGTACTTTAAATTTACTGCACAAAAAAGAACAAACAGATATGGATTTAAAAAAAATATCAACATTGGCTAACTCAATTGACTGAAATATGTTCACTAAATGCAGAGGTACATGTTTTTAATGCCATCATTTAAGCTTCTGAACATAAATCACATTTTATAATAAAATCATTTTTGATAAATCATTACCAATTCTTTTCAATCAGGCCTAACTTCAAAAAAAATTCCAGCAGAGAAGGCAAACTTGTCAATTTCCCCACCTATAAGACAGAAAATTACAGATAATATTTAAAATCCTCTATTACAATCTGACCATCTTTTTGCTGTAGTCATTTTTTAAATTACATTAGCCATGGAGCAAAGTTTTGTTTTCTGTAGTCTGTCAGTGAAATCTGGTTTGATTTAAGAAAACAGGCCCAGGGAGATGTTATTTAAAGAACAATGTCTTGGAAATGATTTGTAACAGGGGAAAAATGAATATTTAACTCTAGCTTTTATTAACATTTCTTCCAAATAAGCTAAAATGTTCAGAAGACGTTAGCACAGCACAAATGAATACATACCATGTTTGCTACTTTTTTATTGTCTTTCTACACAGATAGTATTTAGGGCAGCTTTGAAATTCTAGTAAATCCTAGAATATTATTTGAATATCTGCCTGTTATCAGTCTAGCCAAGGGATGAATTATTTACTATAACTCGTTGCTAGGGAAGAATTCATATGACACCTTAGTAAAGTTTTGATAATTTCTGGAAGACGCTATAATTTATGAAGTGGTCCATGACTGATTTTTCACTATTTCGCACTTAACCACATACAGGACACCTACTGATGACCAGATTAAAATACATTAAACGTATGGAGGATTTTTTTTTCATCTGGGATTCAAGTAGTGTCCAACCCTAAAGTTCAAATGGATTTTTGTATGTTTTAATATTTGTGGGAGGGAGCAGTTCTACCTAATATAGTCTCATGTTTTCAATGTCTTTCTGATGATCATTTCTGATAGAGACTTTGACTGACACTAGGCATTATTCTGAAGAGTTTAGACAAAGTCTGGTACTGAATATAAATGAAAGCATATGCAATGTGCTTTCCAGTTAAACTTAAAGTTGCTTTTTAATTTAAGGGACAGCAGCACTCATGGGAAAACAAAGGGTTACAAAAATCAAGAGGGAGAGCAGCTTGACTGCTTGTCTGTGGCAGAAATGCCACTATCATATTTGATGTAAAATTTACATAGATCCCAGTAGTTATGACACAACTGTCACTCTAAGTTCACTTAACTGGACATGAAATAATAATGACCAACAATCAGAATGACAGTTCTCCTTTCATTCTGCAGCCATGTTCATCATATCTTAAGTTTGCAACGTTCTCCTTTTTCACATTTTTTATGGTGGATTCTATTAGACAAACAAGTTTTCATTATTATGATTTCTCTATTTTATTTAGCGCAACATTGCCTTACAGAAAAATTGCACAAGTTCCTAGGCTCTCTGTTCAGTCTTTAGATGTACTATGTATCGCAGCAATGATTTGTTAGTAGCAAATTATGTCAAGTTAACTCTTTAATTGTTATTTTGCCAAATGTGGTTAATACTCCTCTTGTATCTGAATTTTTCTTGCGTATGAACATTGCATTAATTTTATATTAAAATAGAACTCCCTATTTTGCTTAAGTTGTTTGTGAGAACTTGACTGAATACTTCATGCCGTGGCAATAACTCTTTCATATTATTATAATTCAGTCGCTTTTTTCTGTCTTATAAACAGTCTTACAATTAAGAGCTAATGTTAATGGAATAGAATGTTGTCATAGGATAATGGTTTCCTGCTGCTAGATAAATGCTGTGGCAATGCTAGGACATTTATTGAAAGTAATAGTGAAGACAAATCCAAGAGATTTATTTTTAAAGCAGGTGCCGTGGATCCTGTGACACCATTCTGTTACAATTGCTTTATTTCCATTTTATTAAATGAGCGATGAAGATGGAATCATTTTGCCTGATGTACGCTGGTGCAGTAAAGTGACAGTTGCTCATCTTATCATCACAGAATAGCACTATTCTGCTTGGCTTAAGGAACAGATTTATTTTTTTGGCTTGTCCAATTAGAAGGATGCTTGTTGCTGAAGAATATTTAAAGTATTTTATATATATCGTATTTCTATGAAGAAGATGAGGATTGATGTTTCTGCTCATCTATTAGGTAGACATAAGGGAAGAGGAGAAAACAGGGCTGGTGCCTGGATTACCCATTCCTCTCTCTCCTGCCTGTGATGCTCTGGAAGCCCTCCCCTTCTGCTCTACAGAGACTGAGGATTAGGGAGCCTTCACTGCAGGGCACGTTCCCCTCCGACCCTACAGACACAGTCAGTGCTTCTTCACTTTCCAGCAAGCATTCCTACTCTGCTCCTTGCTGTGCTTGAGGAGGGGAGTATTACACAAATGAGGAAAGACCAGTCAATGGCGGTGTTGCACCTAGGACAGTTGTGGTTCTGGGAAAGCAGAAAGTCCTCAGCTGAGTTAGTGCGTATTTCCTCTTTGTAGTCACAGGATTTTGCAGGGTTTAGAAACCCTGGCTCCATCTCCTGTGGAAACTGCAACATGGCTTACAGTTCAGGCTAACGGGCCTAGACCTGACAACGTGCTTTGGACACATGAACTTTTATTGCCTCCTCTGGAGCATGGAGTCCCATGCAGAAGGCTCCATGTGGACAAATAAGCTCTCACCAGTGGAACTGAATGCATGACTGAGACCTTAAAATGCAACATGTCTCTGTGTTTTGAATGCTAAAAAGCACCTATAATCTAACAATCATTTGATGATCTGACTACTCTGCTACACTGTTTTAAAACACTGTAGTCAAATGGCACAATAATTGTGTATTAAAGAACTGTACAGCCCTTGCCAGGATCTCCTTAACAAATGCCTTAATTCACATTCAGCTTTAAATCAAAGTGAGGCTTGATATCAAACCAACAACGAGCTGCTCCAAGGACCTGCTCTTAGGACAGCTCTGACTTCACTTCTAAGGGAAGAGCTCCCAGGCTGTAAACAACTTTCACCTTTACTTGACCCCAGAGCTTCTAGCAAAGAGGAGTGCAGCAAATGCACAAATTCCACCTTAACCCATGTAAGAACTAATTAACTCTTCAATTGCTGTGATTTTGTTTTTAAAAATCACACAGTGCTATGCCCAAAATCTTACAGTACCGCTGTCAATGGTTGTCAAAGAAGAATGATCACCTAATGAACCAGATCCAAAAGCAAATACCAAAGTTATATTCAAAGTGGAAGAAACTTTCAATCCAGACAAAACGAACACCTGCAGCCCTGAGGTGCAGAGTCACTGTGAAGGCCACTTGGGTAGCTGTGCTGTAGAAGTCAGTTACTATTCAAAGGAAATAGAAGTGGCAGCTGAATGCCAATTTAGACATCCCACTGCTAGTCCCTTCCTAAGGACAATATCCATGACTGCATTGGGGCCTATCACCCTGCATGACATTAGGGATTCACAGGAACAATACAGGTAAAGTAGGTCTAGGTACAAGGGTTTGGTGCCTCAGTGCTGTTAAATGTTGTGATTTTTATCCCATGTTGTACAATATTTGCTGTTTTATTTAAAGCCCTAGATTCTGAAGTTGTGGTTATGTGAGGACCTCTGCTTTTTATTTCATTTATTTATTATTTTATTTTTAATTAATGAACACTTTTAGACCTCATGGCTACAGAGAAAGGCTTGAGAAGTTTAAACTGAAGGGTGCAAAGTCAAAAGACAAATAAGGAGAACCCCACATTTATTCTTTTTGGTAAAGGCAGGATTTTTTAAAAGATACTCTCACAAATATTTGGGACCTCACTTATGATTTCTGAATGCTTGGGACTGCTAATGCAGTTACTTTATCTCCTTTATCGCTTTATTAAAGCTGCCCTTACTTCAAATAAGTATTAAATTATTTTTTGTGTCCAGGATGGTCCCTACCCACCTTATCCCCAGAGTTGCCTAGCACTGTTCATGCCTTAGCAAGTACCTTTCAGTCCATATATTTCTCCCACAGAAGGCATATTTTCCTCTAAATTGGTTATCCTGCTTTCAAGCTAGCATATTTAGCCTTTTAGAGCTTGTTTGACTGGAAAGGCTATGGACAACCTATGCTGGATCTGGCTCAAATGCTTTATTTCTATTACACCAGATGATTAATGATGTGGTTTCTTACTGTTTGTCTGAGGGACGTTGAGGTAGGAGAGTGATGGTTGCTCAATGCATTATTAAAAAGCTAAATTTGATAGCCTTAAGTAGAGGCTTGTGTTACATGCTTCAACTAATCATAAAGTTGCTTACTTGGAAATGTAATGCTTTTTAATAGTATACCATACTTCTACAAGTAAACTGGTCTCTGATTGGCAGGAGTTTTACTTTAACTTTAATCAGTAATTAAGGGTCAGCCATCCAGTAAACTCATTAGTTTACACCAATTACATTTGGTATAGTAACTAATGATTCCAAGGATCAAGCCATTTATTTCTGAGCTTTCAAAGTATAATTATTGTGTAAATCAGATAGAGTGTAAATCTTTTCCATACGTTTTGGTTGGTAATTGAGAAATAAAATGGTTTCCAAATGTATTCTCTGTCCAGTTTTTGTTCTGCAGTAGATGTCTCATGGGACTCTTTAAAGTATATGGAAAAGGTGATGTCAATAGCAATGTATGCTGGGCGAACTGAGACAGGATTAATTAATGGAGATGAAAGGGAAAAGCTAGGCCCTTTCAAATTGTGGTCCAGGCCTTGACTTGGACATCACACCTTGGATGACAGTTCGCAGTCGAGAGCATGAAGAGATGTGGTTCAAAGACTGACAAGTATTTGGAGTATAAGAGAATTAAAAATCCTTTATGTTTTATGTATAAAGGCCTTTCCAATGTGCAGTATTTAAGATGGTGTAATCTCTGGAGCATTTTCCTTTGAAGTTTAATATGTAGTTCTTCACATCCACATAACATTTTCAACGCGTTAAACAAATTAGTCTCTGGTTACAAAAGTTTTTAGACATTTACAAGTTGCTGTTTAACTAAATTTAATATGTGCCAGTGAAGCTGATCATGCACTTGTTCATTTAGAAGAATGCACTTTTGGAATGATTAATAAACAAACCAGTCTCTCCTATTGCTTCAACTTTGGTGTTTATTTGAAAGCAATCTACTTTAAAAAGACATTAATATCCCTAGAATTATTATTAGAATAATTGCTTTTACTCCTCTCAGAACACACATTTTTTCTCATTTCCCTTCAGCACAGACAGCTTTCTACTCAGATATAAACTTCCTATTATTATTCCTATTCCACCCTCCACCCCAAAAAATGAAGAATAGGAATTATACAGTTTTCACTAAGGAATAATTAATTTGTCTCAAGTATTAGAACAGAGAATTGTAGAGTGACTTTGAATGGTAGTCTCTGAGGAATAGCATTGTTTGTTCTCTTCAGTCTTTAATGAGCTTTAGTAAATGGCCAGGAAAAATTACCTTTTTCTGTAATATGAGAGAAGCAAAGATGGAAGGAAGCTAAAGAATCCATAGGAGGAGAAGGGAAACAACCAAACACACACAAACCCGCTCTACCACAGCACTTCCACTGGTTAGTGTTTTTGTTTAGAACTGAAGATTAGAGATCCAGTTTTTCCCTTGCAATTAAAACACATAACACCCCTAATATTTTTACAAGAGAAAATGCTGCATGTCTCCTCATACACTGATGTATGTGTCTGGCTTATGCTGAGGAACAACTGCATGTGGCTGTACTCTGGAAGTCATCCTGGCATCCTTCTCAATGAAGTTGTCTTTCTCTTAAATGGCTCTTTAAAGTTTCTGGTTTTCATATTATTTCCAACTTTAGCAACAGCTTCCAGTAAGCTTTGTGAAGCCACTGCCATTTCTCTGCAATGGACTTCTCTCTCCACTTTCACAGTCACTGCCATCAAGAAAAGTGACTGAGGCCAGTCAAAGGCAGCAGTGTCACATGTTCATTTCAGCTAGGGTCCAAGACCCACCATCAAGGGAACAAGGGCCTACACTTCTTGCTTTCTCTCTTTCTTCCTCCCCAGTCTCCACACCTTTCCTCACTACCTACTACTACTGCTTTCTTTATGATGCTGGGACATCTGCTGCCCTAGAACAGTGGCTTTCAACCTGTGGTCTGCGGGCTGTTTAAGGGGTCCATGAAAGAACACTATGATCAATCAAAGGTATGTGAATATCCACACTTACAATTCAAGGGGGTCTGCACCTCCATTCAAAATTTCCAAAGGGTCTGCAAATGAAAAAAGGTTGAAAACCACTGCCCAAGAAGATGGCCACCTTTTGCTGCATTAGCTATGGCAACTAACTCCTTACCTCAATGTCAGCTAAAAGGTATTATGGAATGGGGCTGTCTTGATCCCTCCTGCTGAAGTCATTCTACCTTGCACTGGATAATCGAACATTCATTAGGCAGCAAGTGAGCATGACTTTAGAGCCTAGTTATTAAGACACAACTGGAAGGGGGAAACCTGGATTCTATTCTTTGCTCCAGTGAATATTTCAGCATGTTATATTAAATATTCACTGGAGCAAGAATTGGAAGCCATGTCTTTCCCTCCCACACGAGTGCCCTAACCACAGGACTAGAGATTTGCACTCACTCCCTCAACCAATGAATATTTAATTATTCAATGCAAAGTAATACAGCTTCAACCAGAAGGATGAAGAGAATTCCACCCCTGAACTCCATACAGTCTGCTGGTTGCAGCAATAACTGGGAAGGTATCCAAATCCCTTCATCTTAGTGCTTTAGCCACTAGGGTGCAAAACACCACCATGGGTTTTGTGAGAAAGGTTCACATAGGTTCCTTATATGGGATACTGGCTTTGAGGATCCATTCTTAGGTGCATAGGCTTTCCCATGTTAAGGTCTTCCCATGTGTAGGAACCTATTGATTCCATTAGGCAACAAAGCACATAAGAGCTAGGCACACTAATGCATAGCACTGCAGTACTTGCATCCTTTGTAGGCATGGCCCATAGAACTAGTCCTCAGTAGAGATATTCAGTCCTTGAGTAATCCCACAGATGAATCGACATGGAGAAGGATTATGAGGGGAAATATGCCTGGACCCATTCCTATACATTCAGGGTGAAAACTAAGGTAAAAGACTAGTGCTAGAAAAGACTTCTGCATCATTGATCTCTCTCATCCTCCACTGATGGGGAAGAGCAAATGCAGAAGAGAGTAACGAAAAAAGGGGAACCATTGAAGGTCCTAATGGGGAGGGATGATTAGAGTCAAAACTGATGAGGAAATCTTAGAAAAGGAGACAGAAGACAGAGAGGATGAAACTCAAGAAAATGAAAAAAGTTAGACAAGGGAGAAGAAAAAACCTTGACTTTAAGCTAATCACTTCTCTGTGCCTCAGTTTCCCAAGTAAAAAGTGGAAAGAATACCATCTTACCTCAAAGGGATGCTGTGAAGATAAATCCATATATACTTGGGACATGGTTAGTAGCTATGTTGTTCAGGACCATGTGAGAGATGAGGTAGAATTTATTTTAGACAGTCATGGAGGGGCTGATCTATTGCTGTCATAAAGAAAGAACAAGCCTTGTTAATTTCAGATGGTGTAATTTACAAATCTAAGCATTAACCTGATTCAAACCTGCTTAAGCTTTTAAAACAGGTAGAGCTCGACCTTATTTCAAACCAGTAAAAACACGTTTTAGTTCCTTAAGTAACTATCTACTGTGGCTTTTATAATTTATTCTTCCCAAAATGCATTTGAACATCTGCAGTATCATTATTTGAGTTTTTTATACTATTAGCTTTAAATTTTTATAAGCCATGCAGTAGGATAGGTGACAAGTTGAAAAGTTAAGGGGGGTGCGGTAATTTAGAAGTTTTAAAGCAAAGCTATTTTTGACTTACACAAGTGCAAAAAAGCATCTGATTCCAAACCTCCATGGTTACATTTGAATAACTCCAAAACTTCTGACAAGATTCTCTTCAAACTTTTCTCAAGACAAGTTCATCTGGGCTAAGACCAAACAGGAGAATTCGAATCAAACGGTATTTTTTTTCTTGTTTGTTTGAGGGGCTTTTTGAGAAAACAAACAGCACTGTAAAACAGGGTCTAGACTATAAGTACTGCGGATCAACTTTACATAATTGCAAATGCTGTTTTTAAGACACATATGTATGAGACAGCTTCTTCCCTTTCATGTTTCCTTACCTCAGAAAGATCTGACTCTAAACAATCTAGCAGCCATTTTGTAATACTGTGACAGGGTGACTGATACCGATAACATATAAGGGAGTATTAAGCCATACTCTGCAACTTTCTTGCATTGCCTCAGCAGCACAGAATAGCTACAATGCTGCCCCAAATGGGCAACTGAGGATACCTTTAATAGGAAGCCTGCAGATAGCCTGGACTTGAGTGGTTAAGACTGAGCATGTGAAGGTGGTTAAGACTGAGGATGAAATGACAGCGGTCCATTCCCCTTCCTTCTCTTTCACTTTCAGCTCTCTTCCATGTTCTGTTTTTTACTTATTGGCCCAAAGCAAAGAGGTCCCTCCCTGCTCTTTCTGTCTAGACAGTTCCGGAGCCCTCCTCATCCTGAGAGCTGAATGCCTCCCATAAGTTGTTCTGCAGTATTTTCATTTACAATCTTTGTCCTCTTAGGAGACCTGGCTTGTCTGAGGAAAGTGCAGAAGCTTCCTTCATTGTAAAGTAATGAAGAAAGCATCCCTCCACCCCTTTACATTACTTAGAGGGTCAGCCCTGAGCCAGGAATCAACTCATAGTTTGAGGGTTGTGCAGCACTTTGTCCAACACGTTCTAGTCTATGAGTGGTGCTCCTGAGGGCTGTGGTAAAACAAACAACATATAATTATGGATTCATATAGTAGGTGCACATGATTTGCTCCAGAACTTACAAACCAAATACAAAGTCTGTGATGACTGCAGACATGGGGCAGAGGCGACTACAACTAATGGAAAGGAGTACAGCTATCAGTAACAGCTGAGGCTGTAGTGCTTGATACTCATTCATACTAAGGCACATTTCTGGCACTCTGGCAGTGCAGAGAGGCCTTAAATTGATTTAAAAACCCAGTAGCTTATAAAGGACCTGGAGCAACCTCTGCTGGGATACTCCGGAAGTAGGCAAGACTCGGCAAAAACTTGAGCAGGTGAATGGAGTTAAACTAACCATTCTAATATTTAGGAAGCCATAAGGCTTGTTGGAGGAAAAGCCTTTTTGCTCATAAATGTCCAGTCTGTCCAGCTTTTCCTGAATATCACTTTTCAGCCAATCCTTGCCACTCAGCACAATAGCATATGCAAGGACGATATTGCTGTAGCCTTTTCATTACATGTCCATAATACCTGCTTTAAGATTTTTTAATGTCTTGTTAAAATTTAAACTACTAGGCTACTGGCAAGCTCAGCATCCAAAGCTATTTAAAGTTAATGCAAATATTACAGTTTTATGAAAGACGCTGTAGTGAAGTGTATCCATGAGGCTTTACAATCACTGTAAATAAAACAATTGCAAACAATTGCAGAGTTAAGTCATAAATAGTAGTAGGAAAAAAAGAGAAATTTACAGCTCGAGGCAATGGGCAGATTGTATTTCTTTTTCAGCCAAGGTTTTAAATGAAGGAAGAGAAGTATGAAGATTGTCCCCAACTGCAAGATCTGTAGCAAAGGCAGCTCTCACAGCAAAATGCTACAAAGGGACATAAAAGTACTGAATGTAAATATTGTAATGGGAATATTTACAAGGTGTGGAAAGAGGCATCAATCAGACCAGTTCAATGTTGTTTCCAAGCTATAATGAAGGCAAAAGGAAACAGACAGAGAAGAGAGAGATAAGTTTAAGGAACCTGAGATGAAGATATAAGTTTAATTGATTTAGACAGGCAGAGAAAGAGCAAACATAGAGGACTCATTTATGGTATCAAAAGACATCTATAGTGACTGTCAGCACAAATGTGAGTGCTACAGTACAAGTAAAGATAAAGCATATAAAAATAACTTGAAACTTGTGGGGTACCCAAGATCGTAGTCTGAACACAAAACTGAAGATGCCAACAAAGGATATGTGCATGTAGAAGAGAAAAAACCCAGCCCCAGAGTATAGAGTGATGCTCCATTCTAAGGGCTGAACAAAGGTCAAGGAAAAGTGTTCACCAACAAAAAGTGTTTCAAAGGAGCATACTAAGGATTCTCCTCTTTACTCATCTCATTTTACTATGACTAGGGACTGCACTTGGGTATTTAACATCTATTGTCAATGGTGCAAGGATAGTCTTAGAAAAGAGTATACATATGATCTAGATAGAAACACAGACAATGGATAACAACTCTTAGGAGTCACTGCACAGGATGCAAGACTAAGAATTAAGTTACATTTTACACTTAGACCATACTAAATCTGTGGACTATTAAGTCGTGTTAAAGTTGAAACATGCTGTGAGCAGTTGCACATTAAGGTTTAATACCATTTACTGCCTGCACAGCTCTGACTTGTCACTAGAAGGCTGGCGAACAGGGGCATGGCTAGAGCCAGGACATTTGGGCTCTACTTTGGGGAGGAGGAAGAGGCTGGAAGCATTGCATCCCGGGAGGCTGAAATACTGAAAATTGCTTGTTTTAGCTCCACAGAGCAGTCTGAAGTTACCCTAACATGAGCTAGCTAGCATGGCTCAGGGATAACCCTCCCCTGAAGTGGCATAACTTGGAGACATTCAGAGAGCACTTAGCACAAGTTAGCAAGCTTTAACATGTGAACACTTGTGCTTTAAGTACACTTAGCATGGTCTAAGTGTAATGTGTAACTTGACCCTAGCTTTCTCTTGTTGTCTGCAGAACTAGAAAACTGGAATCAGTTGTTTAAGCCCTTTATGCTCAGCATTCATAAAGGCTAAGAAAGAGGGCAAACACTTATCTTCAGAAATATAAACACTGGGTGAACTGAAGATAAGATGGGCATAAAGGGTCACTAGGAAGATGTATGGGGCCTTTTAATACTAGGTAACTGCCAGGTAAGTAAGAATTACAAGTAATACCCCATGGTGATTTATGTACAATGAAATTGCTAGCAAGAATGCCAAAGACTGAATTAGCACGGAAACTTTACTTATTTCTATCATGCTTAAGTAGTTACCCCTCCAGATCAGGGTTAAAGCACATTACAAGAAAATCTGTTTTACTGTTGCCACTGCTCTATCTGTTTGTGGGGGGAAACAGAATTTGGGGCTACATCTGGCATCTTTCACAGGCATTAAAAATGTATGCAATTTAAAAGACATTGGGGGGAAAAAAACTTTGTAGCCCCTGCATTACCATTTTAAAGCCTTTAGCAAAGGGTCATAAAAGCTTCAATAACTAGCAATAGATATACTCAGGACAAAATCCACCATAAGTTTGTACATCTGCATTTTTGTGACTTACAGTATAAAAACCTTTAAGGCCCTTTTTGTGTTTATTTTCTCTTCTTGCTTATAATTATAGAATCAGATTGACTAGCACTTGACATACTGACCTCTAGATTATTCTTACACTCCAGTAATCTTTCCCCATCCTTTTGGTGCACTTTATTCATATCTCTTCAAAGTTCCCTTGAAATCAATACTGTCCAGTTTATGTTATTGGTACTTTGCAATTGCAAATATTAAGGAGTGAAATTGCAATCCAAGTCACTCACAGAATGCTTTTATATACTGCATAATTTGCCAACAAATAAATTAGTCTTGCTTTACAGTTTTAGGCTGTATACAGTGCAGGCTGTTTTTGTTACAAAAAAAGCTTCAGTGAAATCAATGGCACAAACATCATATTAGCTCAGACTCAGCTTTTTACGTACATGAAGCTTAGAGTCATGTGCATTCTGATTTGGAGAAACTAGAATGTAAAACTCTCTGCTGTAAATAATTTTCCTTTGGAAAATTAGTCTTAGAAACAGAAAACAGGTAGCTGGCTTCCACTATGCCAGATCAACTAAGAGAGTACCTGGCCATGTGCATCTCTGGGAACCCAATAATCCTTTTCCCTTCATATCTGGTTAACTTTGGATCTATCCCGGATAAAATCCTGAATCTGAGTCTGGCACTGTATATAATGTAGGGAGGTACTGTAGGGGGAAGAAATAGGAAGGTGGTTGAAGGGGCTAAGGGGGGAGGGTCAAAAAAAGATTTTGTTTTCAAGGAAGGAACAGTAGTTTAGTCCACTCCAAAAATACCAAGGTTACTTCTAGGTCACTGCAATGTACTGCCCGATACCAAAATACAAAGCAAAAATGAAGCATGCCATTAAAGAAGCTGCCATGGTATGGCCATTGTTAATACTGTCCACAAAATAATGCTTTTGGTTTTTTAGAAACCTTGTACCTATTCTGTATATTTACCCAAAATTATGGACTATGCCTCTGCAGAATGGTACATATGTGAGTCCTGATGGAGTCAGTGCTTCTAGTGCTTTACTGCACATAGATTCAAAGTCAGACAATACAGACACCAAACTGAAAAGAGCTAGCAATGTCTCCTGTATCCCCAGCATCACTAGGTGCATCTACACATGCAATTAATTCAAAGCAATAAATTCTGGTGCAGTTTTAGTGAGAGTAAACTACTCCCAGGCACAGTGTCTATAAGCATGTTTAACTGCAGTTAATTAACCCACCATAAGATAGCACTGTCCCCAGTAGCACTATCTTATGGAAGTCTTAATTAGTTTACTGTGCCTAATAGCATTGCACATGTAGATACTTTACTCTGCAGTTATTTAGTCTACTCCGCAATTAAGCACACATGTAGATGCAGCCACTGGGGTGAAATAGGGGCTCCTATTTATCAATATTTCAGGCTTGACACAACTATTGACTTAATCTGTTCCCAGTACAGCTCACGTAAGCTGCTATCCCTCTTCAGTGTCTTTTCCAGGTGGATGTGGACAGCAGTCATTCTATGCACACCAAGGACCTGCATCATATGTTCAACTTCATGAAGCAGTGCAAACAAAAGGCTCCTCTTTGGGACACATATTGTGGCAAGTGTGGTTTCAGACTGGTGGATTACTTTTGGTAGGTGTTTCTGGACCTGTTGCAAAGGGTACTGAATGAGACAAGGGTGAGAAACAGAGAAAAGAATGGGATGATCCAGAGGGAAAAAAGCCAAGGGAAAAGCAGCAAAAAACAGGAAATGGAGAAAATCCTGACAGAAACATCAACACATCCCTCCCTGAAAGAACACATTGCCTTAGTACACACAATCCAAGTAGTGGTCCTGGATAGCAGGACATCAACAACCTTCTCCTTCATCAACAGAAAATGAAATCCAGAACAGACAGGGAGAGGAAATGACATTCTGTGTCTCTGCAGATCTGAACAACAGTGACTGATAATATTTACTGTAGGTTTGAAATTTATTTGAAAAGGGTGCTTTAGCTGGCTTCCCAGGCCATGCTCATTAAAAAGCCTGAGTGAAAATACAGCATTAATCTTAAGGACAGTTTCCTGCAGGTCAGTTTTGCTTCCACCATCTGTTTGTTGCATCCTTTAGTTCTCTTCTGTACATTGACTTGATAAGCTGTTTGAAGCACCAATCATCCTTTTGTTAAGTGTTTGTACAGAGCCTAGAACAACAAAGCCCTGGTTCCTGATTGCCATTACCATAATCCAAGCAAAAATAAAAACTGTTTATATATGTGCTTCTGTGTAAGGGAGTTACCAGAGAACGCTGTAGAGAAGAGGGCCCAAATACGAGAGGACTAGCAGCCGGGTGGGACAGAGAGTAGGTTCTTTCATTAGCAAGCAAAGGAAACTGTGATGTGGTAGGGGGACATATATCATTTCCATTTTCTGAAAGACACTTGAGAAGAATTCCCACAGCCCTAGACCTTGTTACACTAATGTTTTCAAATATACCAGAGACAGGTTTCAAGAGTGAACACAGCTATACAGCCACATTTTCAGGTCCCACAAAGGCATGAGAGAGTGGGTGGGCTGCACATGTTTGGGTCTGCCTCTCCCTGAACATGCCAAGCTCACAGTGTAGTTCTTACCTTATCTGTGGTTCTAG
>NW_017728993.1:36990523-36992578 GCF_001723915.1 Gavialis gangeticus | reverse complement strand
AAGCTCACAGTGTAGTTCTTACCTTATCTGTGGTTCTAGTTTGTGAGAACTTTCATCCCAATCTGTGCAGAGGGCTACTCAGTAAAACTAACAGGCCCTCATTCTGCAGTGAGATCTGGCAGTGAAGATACAGGGAAGTCACACTGAAAGAAAAAGAACTTTGCATAGGTCCTAGCATCCTTGCTAGTAGCTCTCAAAAGAGGATAAGGGCCATTTTGTGCACAATAAAACTGATCTCCAAGAACTGCATGCAGAACAATGTTGTTCTAATATGCAAAAAGCAATTAGATTATATTGTTACCCTGTATCTTCAAAGGAAGGCAGTACACCATTGTGCAGTATTTTTGCATATTTTTCTTATACAAAGTCACACTGGAATCAATAGTACAAGTACCCCATTCGTTTCAGTGGCATTTGGTTTCTTATTATAAATGCTATCAGAAGGTAAATACCATCAGTGTGAAGGTATGCAGTGGAATAATGAGATTTTAATACTGTATGGTGTTGACAACTCAAAAATGTTTTAACAGGTTAAAACTTTTTCTGGTCATTAAAAAAAAAACTTGAAAAGAAAAATGTTCCTTCAAGCTGACAACTCAAGTTTCATACATAAATTGCCAAGATATGAGACCATGAAAACTGCACAGACACAAATTTTCAGGATGCAACCAAAACACAGAAACCTGCAGTAACATGATCACTTATTGAGCAGCCTGGTAAAAATTCTTACAGCAGAAAAATCAGATTTTGGCTGGTCCATGAGAAATCAAAACAGGTTTATTCTTGTAATAACACTCTTCCCAGGTTTCCACCAGAGCACTTAGTGTATTTTCCAGATATCAGTGAATGTCTCTTCTGACTCCCCTCTAGATAGATAGAGAAATCAACACACAGAGAGATTACACAATGACTTGCCCAAGATCAAACAGCAAGTCAGTGGCAGAGTGAGACCTGATCTCCTGATTGCTAGTTTCATTCTCCAACTACAAGACACCCCCTGTCTACCGCCACCTCATAAATTTTTGCAAGGCAGTTTTCTCCCTGTGAAAACATGTTTATAGAATGATCGTTATAGCTTATAGCTCCACTATTTATAGAGCAATAGAAATAACGGCATTTCTCTGCACCCACTGCAAATCCTGCTTACCTGACTAGGATCTTATTCTGTGCCCATCAGGATGATATCCAAGTGTCTTGGAGATTTAAAAGACAAGAATGTCTCTTTAGTTTTTTCTCTCCTTCATTGCATTGGGAGTGTTTGGAAGTATAATTTAGGGAGGTCTAGGTGAGCAAACAGGTACAGATCTAATGCAAAAGGTGCCAAGTTCATTCTGATCTCTTCCAGGAGTGAGCTCACAGCTGGAGGCCAGTTACTGAGGAAACTCCTTTTCCTGAACACAGTTTCACGGTCCCAGTGAAACAGGGGTGTCCTGGGAAATCGCAGTCATACAGGAGGAGGTAGCTGGGTAAGCCCAGGAGGACACTGAAGATATGGCCTGAAACTTCCAATTAGACCCATTATTTAAGACTAAGCTTGTGCAGTGAGTGAACAGCATGCTGGGGTGAGGCAAGTTCAATAGCTCACACTGTAGAATAGATAGGCTTATGTGCTCTTAAACACCTGCATGAACTTACAGGCAGTTCCAGTCCTATATATTGTAATGAAGTTAGGGAATGGGACATAAATATATGAATCACCCTCACTTGGCCCAAATTTGACAGTCTCCAGGTATATCAGAAAGGATTTCATGGTAGCTGTTTGGGTGCCCAGAAGCAGCACAGAGCCCAGGTAAATACGGAGGTTGCAGACTGCCTTAACAATGTAAAGGCAGGTGCTGTCCATAGAGCTTCTGTTAGAGAGGCGGTAGGTTTTGAACAGTGATTCCCTCCCCTCACCAGAATCACCAGCTAACTCCTATTGATTGAGCTGCTGATCTCAGCCAAACTCTTGGATGGCAGGGAGACAATGCTGTTGGTATGTGATATGAAGGTGAATGATAGAGAACTAGATTTCATATATATATGGCTGACAAAAGCTTATGCTTGCTCTGTCTT
>NW_017728993.1:36990252-36990512 GCF_001723915.1 Gavialis gangeticus | reverse complement strand
CTACTTGGTTAGTTCTATAAGGTGCACATCTACCCTGCCTTCTACTTTAGTCAGTGCAGGATCAGTCTCCCTAGCAGCTTCAAGTAGATATTTAACAGGCCAGATCAAGAATAGGCAATCTCTGGCATGGGTGCCAGAGCCTGGTACACAAAAGCATTTTGCTTGGCATGTGTCTCTTGGGGTAGGTGACGGGGAAAGGGCCAGGGCTGAGCAGCAGCAACAAGGATCTGGCCCCTCATGGCTCCCCTGCCATCCATCCC
>NW_017728993.1:36960902-36985252 GCF_001723915.1 Gavialis gangeticus | reverse complement strand
TCTCCCTAGCAGCTTCAAGTAGATATTTAACAGGCCAGATCAAGAATAGGCAATCTCTGGCATGGGTGCCAGAGCCTGGTACACAAAAGCATTTTGCTTGGCATGTGTCTCTTGGGGTAGGTGACGGGGAAAGGGCCAGGGCTGAGCAGCAGCAACAAGGATCTGGCCCCTCATGGCTCCCCTGCCATCCATCCCTGGCACGCCAACATCTTACAAGTGGAGGTTGCAGGTGTTTTTGGAACTTTGCCCCAAAAAGTTGCAGATCCCTGGGCTAGATCTTTGTGGAACGCTACAGATAAAGTATCTGAAAGCTGGGGTCTGTGTTGACTCCCTCATTTCCATCTAACAGCAACAACTGAAGCCATCTCAACATGATCTTGTTAACCCTGCCACATCTCTGAGATGGAACAAGGGATGAGTTCATCAAATTCAAATACTGTGTAGTGGTCCAGCAATAGGAATATAGGTAAAAGACCCTTGTTCCTATGTGCTTCAAATCAACCTATGAGCATGGTCTCTGTCCCATATACTGAGATGAAGTCTGACTCAGAGGGGTCTACACTAACAATAATATTAAGAAAGATTTGGAGATGAGCCACTCAAAAATGGGAGGTTTGATATGGCACATTTTAAGATACTATGTTTGAGAGACAATAGTGTCCTGGTATCTATTCTCCCAGGAAGCAAAATCTCACCATTTAAAAAATTCCCACTGCTGGAGTTTGTGAAATTCCTTTCTACAAGCAAACTGCAAATACAGCACTGTAACAAAAATTCCAAATTCATGCAAATACTGGAAACTGACAACCAGTGCTTTCATACAGCTGCAATTACTGTGCATTTTCAGTAAGTAATTTTAACACACATGATCAGTCCTTGGAATAGAAAGTGAAGCCTAAGTGAAATGGCTGTAAGTAAAAGCACTCAAATATCACAAGGCATGAGGAATGGATGCAGCCCATTGGACTTTTGATATGAAAGGCTGTGGCCATGTACATTTGCATTGCCCTCAGACAGAGCAGGGCATAACTGACATTTCCACTCCTCTTGCAGACCATTGCCATGTTTCATTAGTTAATAGCATGTGTAAATGCTGTTGTATGATCCTGATGGGGGTTATTCAAATCCTAAAAAAGGGTGGGCCTGCAATGTTTTTTCCCGCTGGGTGGCAAAGCAACAACAAAGACGACCGACTTCTCTGGGGCCCTCTTCTCGCTGCTTGAGGAGCTCAGGAGTTTGTTTAGTTTCTACTGAGGTTCATTCAAACCACCTCCAAACTCACAATTAGTCCTCAAGCAATAAAGAGCACACCAGCATCCTGCACACACTCGGAAGAGAGCCTCCACGTTTAAAATACCCAAACCAATTAAAATTAAAGGAAATTACATGTGGACGTAGGCCTGGTGGCTTCAGTTTAAGTTTGTGAATTCAGTACTTGTGAACAATACGCAACTGACTGCTCTGGAGACTGAAGATCTCCATTTTTTTTGCATAAAGTTACTACAGCATGGACAGGAGGAGGGCTGTTTCCATACTCTGGCTCTATGTTCACCTGAAGAGACAGCTTCTAGGTGCTCAGATAGAGGTTTTATGGCATATTCAGTCCTTCAGCAGACAGAGATCGTTATCTCTGTTAGTCTGAAGTGAGTCAGAAGGCAAGGTAAGTGAAGGCAGGTAGTTCACTTCATCAAATACTTTGGTTCATGAAAGCTTATGCTCTCTCTATATATCTTATCTAGTTAGTCTATAAAGGCACATATCTACTCTGCCTTCTAATATTCAGTCCTTGTCTTCAAAGAGTAACACCAACTGTGCTGGTGGATAGCTGAGTGGATAGGGTCATCCAGTTCATCTCATGTACACTCCTGAAGCCTCATACCACCAGCCTTGCAGGGGGTAGCTTAAAATTTGTTTTATTTTTACAGTTACTCAAAGTTAGTCAATGCCATTCAGCCTGAACAGCCAAACATTTCCTACAGGACAGGTGAAGTGTCAAGACTTCAAGCCAATGCCCATCCAGTGATAATAATTTTCACTGTGACCAACCTGACCCGGATTCAGAGCAGTAAGCTCCTCTATTTCTGTTCACAACTACAAATGAACAGGACAATACTCAAGTAAACACAAAAATGTTAATAGGGTTTTATTAATACTAAGGGAAGCCAATGTATACAGATATTAGTTTTGCTAATAAAATAATAGCCTTTTATTTGCTGATGTATTAAGCATTTCACACATACCACCAAGACTGATGTTTAGCCAAAAGCATACTGTACATAGGCAAGAGGAGTGTCAGAAAACTCAGAATTATAAACACTGACAAAAGTAACAAAGTAGGGGTGGCCCACCTGTGGCACAGATGCCACAACTGGCCTGGAGAGCCTCTGCATGTGGTATGTGATGGAACAGGGAGGGCACAGGGAGCGCAGTAGCAGAAAGGGCAGGAAGCAAAAAGCAGACCAGCAGCATGGTTAAGGAGTACCAGCCAGGGAGCAGAAAGCTGAGCAGCAGATCAGATAAGGGAAAGGGCTTGGAGTGACACTCAGGGAGGGTGCAGGATAAATTTAAGGGATGACCTGCCAGAAAGGTTGACCCTGACTGAAACAGGGAATGCTCAAATATGACCTTTAGGGAGTAGCATCTTCTTACTCTATACCATCACCTTGAGGTACCAAAACTATCCTGATAGGTGGATTATCAGGGACCAGTGTTGTACCAACTCTTCCATTTGGGAAAACCTGAGCCATCTCCATGCTGAAGGCACGTGGCTGCAAATTCAGGTGTTTCGTAATAAAACACTTCCCCCAGCTCTGATTTCCTCCTTCCTGTGTCCTTGAGAATGCAGTCGTGTTTGGATGGTGAGGCAGCTGCACTTTAGCACTGCCACAATCGTGGTGGTCAAGGCCTGTGTTCTTGACAAAGAAAGCACTCCTCTAACTGAACCTGAGTAATCCTTAACGAGTCTTTGCATCTCGTGATAAATTTCATAATTATTCAGCCCCTACTACTAACACCAAAATTCATCACTCAAAGCAAATTAGCCGAGATTCATTAGAATAAGACATCTAGTAGGCACATGTACTTTATTAGCCTCTTACACCAATAGTTTTAATTAGGTACATATTTCACAGCTCTAGAGCTACTCAAGTGAAGGGCTGCTTTTATCTCTTTTATTTACAGTAACAAGCTATCAAACAAATACCACCATAATTAAACTTGGATGCAAAAACTGTTTTTTATTAATAGCAACCTATTCAAATCTTAGGTTTTGCAAACCTGAGATAATTTTATTAATTAAATAAGACCCTTCAATTGACTAACAAGAGGGGGTTGGCTACACCTACCTTTGAGATACATGATTTTCCATTATTATTTTTTCCTCCCTGATGGTTTCCCTCTATCTCACCTTCAGGAAAAAAGAAGATCTCTCCATCAGATATTTTAGTGATGAGAAAAGTGATTAAAATCCAGAACATTTTTAAATTATTAATAAGGAATTTAAATGATGTTATAAAGAGGGAAATACAGGAGAAAATGTTACACATTCATGGAATTTTTACTCATGCATAATAATAAGTTGAAAACACTTTAGTTATAATACTTTCTAAAAGAGGAAAAAAAATCTATTTCACAAGCTTTTTACACAGCTATTAAGTGTCAATAAATGATAAATGGCGCCATCTGCTGGATATTATGTTCAACTAGTTTTTTAATTTTCAGTCGGAGCAGAAACCAGAGGTTACATATGCTATCGGGTCAGACAATGTGGGCCCCGCTTACATTATATAGGTTTTGTTTAGTATTTGTTACTCAGACAAATCATCCACTGAAGCCAATGGAAGATCTGTCCAAGTCTGGAGCATACAAACGTGAATAAGATACACAGCGAGAGAAAAAGGAATATGGAAAGGTACCTATAATAAGGCATTATATTTGCTTATGTAGAAAGTGCCTGGTTTAGTCTCTGTTTAATGCACATTCTCTCTTAGCAGCACGTGTTATTAACATTGCTCAACAGATGTCTAGATCTATGTACATTTTAAAAAAAATACAAAGATGACTAAAACTCCTTTTTCCAATAGCAGAGAGAGAATGAGTTGGTCTCGCACATTTGTCCCAGCTGCTTACTTCATTGATATCTAGTGTAATTCTAGATAGAGAATCAAAGAAAATAATATCACAGACAGTAATTATGTGAAAAATGGCACCGTTTTGCACAACAAACCTTCTCCATGTACCTACCTATTCAGAGCCAAATCTACTGCTTTGTGTAACAAAACCAAGCTCTTGCTCCTTTTTAGCTCTATTAACACTTCAGTATCCATCTAGCCATGTGGATTCCTTCCTGGCTCATGGCCAATTAAAATTCAACTGATCTCCCCCCCTAGCAGTAGGAAGAAAAATCTGGTGGATGGACTTACAAGGACAGAGACACACATCCCTCCCCGCATGTTCTCCCAGTCCCAGGCAACATGGATTTGTGAGCTGAATCTGCTGTGTTTTCTGTAAGGTAGTAGACACCGAGGCCCCACAGAGGCCTGTCTGCATGTTGTGTTCTCTACTAGGACTTCCCTAAGAGGTGTGCAACATTGCTGAAGATCACATGATTTCACAGGTGCTGACAAAAGCACCCTCTGAAAACTTTGAACAGTGGCATCCCGGAAGGCTCAAGGGGACCCTCAGCCCATGCTTCTAGTGAGGGCTTTCCCATCTTAGGTTGTGTCTGCAGAATCCATGTAACAGGCCTGCAAAAAAAAAAAAAAAGCAAGCACTGTGCTCACAGTAAGTGAAATATTCCTTTTCCATCTTTTGCACCTCAGTTTACTTCTTTGCTGGGGTACAGAATACTGATAAGTTTCTTCAGGACTTTAAGATCTATTTGAACCACAGGTAGATATATGGATACATATACACAATTATATTTCTGAGGAAAATCTCTAAAAGGAAAAAAACCCTGAAAACTATGTATGTACCTAAAATGCACAGCAGGTTTTACTTACAATCCATCATTGGAAATATTATCAAAAACCATTTAAAGATAACATTTCCAGGGTTTTCTCCAAGATAAGCACTTCTTACCATGTTCTAATACAATCTTTAATGATACACATATAATCCATATATACATACAATTCCCTAGGGCTCTTCTCTGAGTGAATTTACCCCTCTCATTCTCTGTGAAAAGGTGTCCAAACCATCTGAAGGACATTTGGAATCAGGTGATTGTCCGACAGCCTCCTCCCCCTCTGCAACAGTACAGTTGAGGCTTTGGAATATCAGACTGCAGTCTGTGCACATCCTGCAATGAATTCTAGCCATCTTCTAAGGCAAGGGAGCCTGTAGTCTCAATCCAACAAAACTAACAATGCCACTAGAAGACAATCCTTCTAGCAGAACGTCTTGGTCCTTGTGCTGCTCTACGGCTGGCTCCTTCAGCCCAGATCCCACTCTTTTGATCCCCTGTTGATTCCATATTCAAGATCTACGGAAGTTGATACTTTGATCTCAGCTTACATTGCGATATATTACCCTATCTGTATTATACCCCACAGCCTGCACCAAAGGTGACCACTTACTTTTTTTGTTTCTTGTGCATAGAACTAAGATGTAGCCTAGGTTATTTTGCTTCTTGCAAAGCAGAGCCTTTCCATCTGCAGACTGCTTATCTTTGCTTACAAGCAGTAGAGACAGGAAGGGTGTGCCTCCACATGCAATTAATGCACATGAATAAGCTCTGGTACTTATTGCTCCAGAGTTTATTGCTACTGTGTGCCATGTCTTCACCTAAGCCCAGGACCACAACATGTTAAATCGGGCCGGAGCAGCCGTGTCTGACCAGGGATCTGGGGGCTCAGCCTGCCAGCCTGGCTCAACGTGCTGTGGAGGGACTGGCTGGGACGCTTTAGCGTGGGGCTAGCTAGCAAGGCACCCTTGCACTGAAGCACCCTTGTGCCCCAACAAGCCAGGGCAGCATCTACATGTGCACTGCTGTGGAGTGAAAAAGTCCACAAAAGGATAACGCTTGTATTTGGATTCTGGATCATTCTTGGTTCAGCCTGCAGAGTAGGTTCCAGCTAGTTTGCAGATACACAGAGAGCCTAAACAGAAAGCAAGAAACCTTGTAGTCAGCCTCATGTTTCTTTCATTTTTTCCACCACTAATACAGCACTGGAAGCATATGGTTGACTCTCGCAGTTAGGAATACCATTTTTTACTGCAAACACTGAGCAAATTCAATAGGGATTAGCTGAGAAAGACCGAACATGGAGTTCTGCAGTGGTAGTTTTAGCAAGTTTCTTCACAGCAGAACTACACCTGAATTCTGCTAATCACTTAAAAAAGGTAAGAGCAGCCACAGCTAAGCCAAAAGAATGGCAGAAAGCCAGAGCTGGATCCAGAGGAAATGTAGCAATGCAATCACACCCCTGTCTGCCACTACTGCTACTGTCCCTAGGCGACCTGGGCTACCTCTGCTCTGCTCCAGCCATGGACAGGAGGGAGCAACTGTGCAGGGTGCCAGTGTTGACTGGGGACAGTGATAGCAATAAGTGGGTTTCCTCTTCCTGCACCTTCTCCCTTCCTGTCACACCTATCCCACATGCCCCCCGCTGTGTTTCCTGCTGGCTGGGAGCAGGCATTGGAAGGAAGAACCCAGCCTCCTCTCCCACCACAATCCCTGACTGATGCAGGCACAGGGAGGAAATCCTTGGTACTGCCCTGCTCCAGCTGTGGGCCTCAGGGAGCAGCTGTGCAGGAAGCCAAGTTCAGCCAGGAACAGTGGCAGCCCTTCACAGTTTCCTCCTTCCAGCACCTGCTCCCCTGCCCAGCAGGGAACACTGGGCAGGGGAGGGGAAGCAGGCAAGGAGCAGGCAGGTGCTGGAAGGAGGAACCTGCATGCTACCACCACCTTCCTTGGCTGATCCTGGCATGCCACAGCCACTTCCCACAGCCCCAGCTGGAGCAGGGCAGAATCAGATTTGGGGTTCCCTGCACATACAGGTCAGCCGAGGACAGCAGCAGCAGTAGCAGGTGGGTCCCCTTGGTGTCCCCTGTTGGCCCAGGTGCTAAAGCCAAACCTTGCCTCTGTCCTGCTGTGGTCTGAGGGGATAGTGTCCCACACCCTCCTCTAGGAAATCCTAGATCTGCCTGTGCAAAAAACTATTATATTAATGTGTTTGATTCTTAACCCCCCAGTACTAAAAATGCAGGAAATGACAAAATATCTACCTGTCAGTAGTGAAGTGCACATAAGAAAATCCCATACAATGGAAATAGGGAAATACCAGCTCTTTTGATGTGTAAAATGGATAATCATGACCTGATTTTGGAATGGCTCTTCTAGTTTTCAGCAAGTTGTTCAATATTTTTTCTGCTGTAAATTAAGGTATGCAAATATGTTTTGATTTTTATTTCTTTTTTTTTAGTTTGCAAGTTATGTAGCCATAACTCTAGAAGCTGAACAAGAGATAACATACAAAATACAAATAAAATAAAAACTATATATATAACATGATGGAGCTGACCAACCAAGATCATACATACAAGCTGAAAACAACTGACCCCCACCAAACATAACATTAATCTCATTCCCTCACCCCTCACTACCAAACCTCAACTCACAACTGACTATATATCTTAGATGAGATCTTCACCCCACAGGAGTTGATAACAAAACTCCTACTGACTTTGAAACATGCCTGCAGGTTTTCTGACTCAGGCAAGAAGCTCTCTTAGCAAACCCTTCTCACGTACAGCAGATGGCCTCTATCTGATTTTAGCTGTAATGGTGGCCTCTTAGGGATCCAAGTCCAGAGGCACTAGGACTATATAGGCTAGTTCAAACAACCTAAACTTCCCCTGAATGCTAGTGCTAATCATGGAGCTATGGACTAATGGGCTGTCTCCATAGTCAACTGCTTAACAAGTGAGCAGTCATATTCTGCACTCAGGTCAAAGTCCTGATTGCCTCTGGCTGTGGCCCCAAGAGTACATTGCAGTAGTTTAGTTTCAGTGGGCATGTCTACACATGCCTATTAATGTGCAGCAATAAGTTCCAGAGCTTAACGATCCAGAGCTTATTACTGCTGGGCACACGTCTGCATGCCCAGTCCTTCCAGTGTCTATACATGTCATTCACTACTGTGGAGTTTTTTACTCTGCAGCAGGATGTACTGTGGAGTAAAGTAATTTACTCCAGCCTAATAGGGGTGTGCATGTAGACACTAAGATGTTTACTGTACAGCCAATTAGTATACTGTACAGTAAATATCTGGTGTAGATGTGGTCAATGTGACAAAAGCCTGGATAATTATAGCAAAACCATATCCAAGAGATATCACCACACTCCTCAACAGATTAAACAAAATGCTTTGGAGCACAGGTGCTACGGGGGTTATCTATGACTTGGCCAGGGTGTAATAATACATCTAAGTTTAATAATTCATCTATAGAGAGCAGATCAAGTCCTTCAGTCCTAGGTGATGGTATCTTAATGAAAATCAGAAACAATAGCTACTATTATTTCATTTTTTCAATATCCTAACAAGCTCCACTCATCACATTCTCCCTTATCCTACTTATCAACATTGCCTTGAGACTGTAGCTCAAACAGCTAGGCCTCAGTCCATATACCTTTATATATCCATCTCAAGTAAGCTTATTCTTTCTCCAGCAATGGTATGATGGAGCTGTAAACCACGTTACTAGTATGTTGAAGACACCCTTCCAAAAACCTTAGAGATGCATTGAACTGAGTCAAAAACACAAAAGTCTCCCACAAAACTCTGTATGAGGCAGAGAGGCAATTGTTTTAAAGTACCCTCAGAAACCTTTCACAAAGAAAGCAGTACAGTCTCTTAAAAACAACTCCCATCCATGCCTGTTAGGGAAATGGTTTCAATACCTTCATAATCAGGCTATCAAAGGGACCCACAGCACCCAGAAAGAAACTCTCTCTCTTTTTTTGGAAAGGAAGAGCTGATGCTATAGGCCTTATGAAAGCAGAAAACTTTCACAATCATGACTCTGTAGTCAGCTATTACATGCGAAGTTTTGTCCCAGTTTATATCCTATAACTGTTTTACATTTTTGACATTGGAAGGAGGACATGTGTAACCATATAGTTAAATGCCTTGCCATCAGGTTAATATTTAATGCAACCAGCTCCATGATTGCTATGCTATGACTGAGATTTTTCCATGCACACAAGTCAGCAAATTCAAAAGTTATGACATATTCAGCAACTGTTATTTGTCCCTACATATACATGTATGCAGTGTCTGACAATATTATAGATTATGTTTATTACATTTACATTATAGGCATTACATTTGCTCCTAGGCAGAAGGCTCTTTCAAATTCTATGCACCATGTTAAGACCTAATTAAACTTAACATTGATGGTTTCAGTGGTACATGGACCAGTGCTGGTGCTCTCGATATTAATGAATTTCACCCATATGTTATATGTGTGTAAAAATATTCACATTATGATTGCTGTTCCAAACCCCCTTACCCTTTGTGTATATTAATTCTTTTCCTAATTATAGTTATTGGCACTGAATTTCCACCGGAGTTACTTTTAATTTTAGCAGGGGAGCTGGGGAAAGAGAACCTCCATAGACTGCACGCAGTTCCCTGTGTGATCTATACAATAAATAAAGGTGTGGAACGCCAGATGCAGTTCACGCACAAGCATGTGTATATTCCCAGTGTCACACCTGCACATATTTAATGATTGCACATTGACATAAATGCAGTGTGTACATGTGTGCCTGTATCTGGAGAATTGCACCTGTACATATAATGAAATGTTCAAAGAAACTCACTAAGTTTTGTTGAAATATCACCAGGTAAAACTGGGCACCTTTACTTTTTGCCTCTTGACATCTGGCCATCTTAAGAGAGTAACTTTGTTCTTCTCTGCCTTCTCTTTTCATGTTGTCTCTTTCCACCTATGACTACCTCTCCCCCACTATTTATTGATTAAAGATCTTAATGTGTGAATAGCCTCTCTCTACCTGGCTGGGTCTTGGTTTAAAAGTAGGAACCACTTTTATTCCTCTATCTTTTACCCACTCCTTGTCTGTTGCTTCCTGTTTCTCGTTCCTCTTTTGGTATTATTCCCCTTAAGGACCAAACCATGAAAGTCCTCTGTATGTACCATTCCTATTGAAACTGAAGTCAATGGGAAACTGCAGAACTGCGCCCTTCAAGAATATCCTCTTCATATCTTAGTTTGTGCACATGCCTGTCTTATAAGTACCATGTCTTCTTTTCCTGTAAGGCACATTGATTGCCTATTGGAGATGCCCACTGATGGAGGGAACACTGAGTCACAGAGCTCATATATAGTATAATATCCAGAACTTTCTGTATGTACTGCCATACATTTTTCAGGGCATTCTGCAAACCTTCACATGATTATTTCTGGTTTTTCAGGTGAGGAAATTGACCCATGGAATTTAAATAACTTGCCAACTAAGTGAAAAAAACAAAGCTGAGATTGGTACCTAGCCTGGTGCCCTGCTACCTACAACTGAAAGCTTTCACCCAGGCCTTTGGAACCACCAACATATCTAATTGCTAGAGATGACTAACAGCCCAGAGAACAGTGAAGAAAACTAAGTCAAGCCAGATTGCTACATAAACATTGGCTTAATAGAGGAGTGCAGAATAGCAGTGGTAGCAGCTCTGTTCTCATAAAGATCTTTGAAATTCTTTGATAAAAGGTGTTATACAACTAACACATGTTATACCTATTACTGCTTTAAAACTTCCTTTGCTGTATTTACAAATTGCACTGCAGAGGTGTCTCTGTAGCCAGGGGTGTTATCTTAGATACCATCTTCTCCTCACAAGGAAAGGTCTTTACAGCCCTCCCTCTCCCCTGGCAGGTTTTGTCTACCTCTTTTCTGGCAGGTTTTGTCTACCTCTTTTCTTTAGATGGATGGCTTGGCTGAGGAGACACAAGGAGAGGCCTTATGAGATATGCAGGGGTTTATTGTTCTGTCACCATATAGTCAACAAGAACAAGTACTTATATTTCTATTGTGCCTTTCACTGAACCGAACAAGGTGTTCAACAGAACATTTTAATTATGATCCCACTTCTAACAGCGTGAGTAAAGGTGTTTAAAAACACAATCAAGCATGAAATAGAACAGTAAACATGCCATTTCAATTACAAAATTATGTGTAAGCACTTCCCTGCAATGTACAGCATTTGAGGGATGAGACACATTTCAGAATCCTGTTTGAAAGCCTAGAGATGCTGGGCGTGTAGAATGATGCCAAGTACGTAGAAGGTGGGTTCAACTCTAGGATCTGTCCATTCACACTCGGGCCTCGAAGCTCTGAAACAGACAGCAAAATACATGGGGGTTGCATTTAAATAACTATCCGTCATCACTGCAAAATCCAGGTGGTCTTTTAGACTATGTACATGCCCAATAGCTCCCCTGCTCTCTACCAGTGATGGTTAATTGCAATTGTGCAAATCTTCACTGCTTTAATAGATGCATATGGCCCAACATCTTTGGAACAGAAACAGCAGGGCACTCCCTGCAAAGGACATAGATAACATAGATTCATAGACTGTAAGGCTGGAAGGGACCTCGGAAGATCATTGGGTCCAGCCCCCCTGTACCAGGCAGGAAAGACAAGTGGGGTCAGGTGACCCCAGCGAGGTGACTATCTAGGCTCCTCTTAAAGATTTCCAGGGTAGGTGACTGCACCACCTCTGGAGGGAGCTTATTCCACAGTCTGGACACCCTGACTGTGAAGAAGTTTTTCCTAATGTTAAGCCTGAAGCAGTCTTCCAGGAATTTGTGGCCATTACTCCTGGTTCGCCCCAGGGATGCCCTGGTGAGCCCTGCTCCCAAGTCCCCTCTCAGCTTCTTTTTCAGGCTGAAGAGTCGTAGGTCCCTCAGCCTTTCCTCATATGGGTTGCCATGCAAGCCTCTAATCATATGGGTGGCCCTTCTCTGGACTCTCTCAAGCTGTAACGTGTCCTTGTTAAAGTGCAGTGCCCAGGACTGGATGCAGTACTGCAGTTGAGGTCTCACTAGTGCCGAGTAGAGTAGAAGAATCACCTCCTTGGTCTTGCTGGAGATGCATCGATTGATGCATGCCAGAGTATTATTTGCCCTACTGGCAGCAGAGTCTCACTGCCAGCTCATATTCATGCTGTGGTCTATTATTACCCCCGGCTCCCTTTCATTCATAGTGCTGGTCAAGTTGGCATTGCAAAGCCTGTAGGTGTGTAGGGGATTGTTCATCCCCAGGTGGAGCACTTTACATTTCTCAGCATTGAACTTTATCTGGTTCTGACTCACCGAACTTGCTAGCCTGTCTAGACCCACCTGTATCTGTAGCCTATCTCCAAGCATAAACACGCTTCCCCATAACTTGGTGACATCTGTGAACTTGGTCAGTGAGCTCTTCACCCCTTTCATCCAAATCATTGATGAAGATGTTGAAAAGTATGGGACCAAGCACCAACCCCTGTGGGACACTGCTGCCCACTTCTTGCCAAGACGACACAGATCCATTCATTAGGACTCTCTGGGTCCAACCCCGCAGCCAGCTTCGTACCCACCTAACTGTCTTGCAGTTAAGCCCACTATCTTCCAATTTCCTCATGAGAACATTGTGGGATACCAGAGCAAAGGCTTTTTGGAAGTCAAGGTATACAATATCCACCACTTCTCCCTTATCCAGGTGGTGAGTCACCTGATCATAAAAGGAGATGAGATTGGTTAGACAAGACCTGCCAGCAATGAAGCCATGTTGGCTGTCATTCAGAATCCTACCTTCTGCAAGCCTATCACACATAGAATCCTTAATTAATTTTTTCCAGGATTTCCCCTGGGATAGAAGTTAAGCTAATTGGCCTATAGTTACCCAGGTCCTCCTACCTCCCCTTCTTGAAGATGGGCATAACATTGGCCCTCTTCCAGTCCTCAGGGACCTCTCCAGAGCACCATGAGTTTTGGAACAGTTTTTGCCAGGGGCTCCACGATGACGTCTGTAGTAATTCCTCTGTAATACAGCCAAAGAGCCAAGTTCTAGCCACATCAGTGCATGGATGTGTCAGGGTAGGGCTCAAGCAACTACAACTGACTAGAACCACTAGCTCATTGGCGATGTGTAGGGGGTGCACGCTGGTGCAGTGCACCTCCTGTGATTGGCCACCCATGGCACCCATGGGCAGTCACCACTTGCCACCTCCCCACTGCCAGTGGTGTCTGTGGGTGGTCACCAATTGACACTGGCTGGTGCCAATGCTGCCGGCGGCATCTGGGGGTGGTTGCCGACCACTGGTCGGCATTCACCACACCCTCCCCCGCCACCACTGCCATGGCTGCCTGTGGGAGTTCCCTACTTGGCCCACCCCTGATACTTCCACAATCGCCTGCAGGAGCTCCCCACTTACTGCCGCCACAGCCCCACCATCAACCCTGCTGCCGCTGACTGCAGGCGGTCACCGTGCCCCTCCCAGCCTCTGGGGGCATGCACCGTTCATGCACTAGCTGAAGCCATACTGCATAGAAACAATGCAAGAATCATGAAAACCTCTTCCATCTTAGTCCAGTGGTGTTCGTCAGTCCTAGTCCATGTGTTAGCAGGAGGATTTCATTTGCGAAAGAACACCTGTTAAGCCCATTACCCAGGGCTTAAAGCAAAGTGAGGAGTAGACTCTTGTTCTGGAAGACAGCTTTTCATGGACTTGGTTGACTCACTACAGTACACTTACTTGAAAATATCAGGCTAAAAGGCTGCAATCCCAGGGCTCCCTTGTGTTGCTGTACCCTTTTGCTTTGGAAAAATCCTGAGTGAGCAAATGACTCCTAAAATTGTGTCTGAAAGTCTAGAGACTGCTTTCAGTGAGGGGATCAAATTGGCCCTGACCTTCTGAGGCTACCCTACTACCAACCAATGTTGGGCTTGTGACTGAAGACAGAACAGTGGATCTTATGGCTGGGCTAATGCTCACGACTAAAACTAGATAGGGCTTTACAGATCAAAATTACTTACTTAGTAAAAATACACAAATTACTTCTATTGGAATGGACCTGAAATGGCACAGGACTCTAAAGTAGCCTCTGGAAAACAGATGTCACATGACATCAGATGGCATGTTTCTCATGGCTGACACCACTCCACAAGTCAGTAACTATGCTCCTCAAGGCTGAAGTAGAGTAGTTTACAAGGGTAGTCCCTGCAGAATGCTTTGCTTGCAATATTGCCATTAGATAGTCACAAAAGCCTGACAGCTGTGACAAGGCCCACAGCATTGTCTCACTAAACAAGATGAACTAATTTCTTCTTTAACATCTGATATAATATGGCAGAAGCAACTGGGGAAGAAGAAGCAGCCCCATCCTCATGCTGTGAACAAGCTTGACAGAGAAAGGTCAAACAATACAACCCCTCATCATTGCCCTCTGGGATCTCTGAGAGAGGAAAGAATGGAACCACTCAAGATTTCTGTCTGTAAGTTCTTACTAGAACCACTGCTGGATTCATTAAGCTCCCAATGACATTTGAAGATCATAATGTAATAGCTGGTGCTGTCTCATGATTTGGACTATTATTTTTTACACAAATGGGACTATCCAGTTTAATATACTATGCAATTGTCCGTGGCATTGAATCATCTTTTAGGAGATCTGATCTGGAAATTACTCTGATATTGAGATCTGAAATTTATAACTTATTCAAGTATTCCATGATCACCCAAATGAACCCATAAATACAGCAGATAAGGTAAAATATTTAAGAATCACCATTTAAAATTCTGCCAAACTTACATATGACAACATTTCATTAACAAGAGACTAGTAGTGTCCATAGATATTTAATAACACAGACTGCACTAAAGATTTGATTTCTACCTCTCTTCCTGAAATACATTTCCTTGCTAGCAAGTTAGGCACCCTAAATAAATCTCAGAGAACTCAACACAAACTTCCCCTTCTCTTAAAGAGTCTGTTTTTAAAGTGTCAGACCACCATATTAGTACATACCTTAGTTAGCTTATCTACTGCTGTCAGTGCTTTTCTTTATTGCTATGCAATGAAGTAGGAAGTTGGTCCTACTGAAATCAATGTCATAGCTCCTACTGTCTTTAATGGGACCTGGATTTGGCTTTTAGTAACAAGCTTGTCATTTGACTCCATTCGTTTCCTGGCACAACACTGAAATCTGTCTGTGAAGTAATTTAAAGGCATTCACTCAAAGATTCCAACAGCCAGTGATAAATCTGGTTAAGATACATTTGAATAACATCATGCACACATTGCTTTACACAAGCCATGGAACTGCCGGCACTAACTGAAGCCATCCTGAAGAGCCTTTGTGATGTGAAGTAATATCTGCAAAGGAAAGAATCCATTCTGATGCATGGAACAGAACCCAACTTGAGTTTTCAGAGCTGACTAATTAAAATTGTAAACTGAGCACTTTTGCTAAAGAGTCACCGGGAAGCAAACATGGAGCCTAGACTGCTAGATTTAATCTTTGAAGTGGAGCCGTTCTTTAAACATTCTTTGGCAATGCGTGGAGGGAGAGATTTGCAGCTGCACCACTGTAATGTGTGGCTCAAATGAAGGAAACTACCTTTCTTCTTCCCCAGTCCTGGGGACATATGGGACCCTGTTTGATCACTAGTGTAATTTAGAACGGCTTCAGAGCTGTTCTAATTGTGTGATACCACAATAATTGTGTGTCCTTCCCCCAGCCCTGTTTGGGGCTAAAAGGAGCTTTAATGTAAGACTATTTATATTGACTGCAGAGTCTCCCAAGTAGCTGGCCAATCCAGCTTTATTATTGTTATATGCAGTAATATTTTCAGTTACTATTACTGGGATGCATATGAGGCCTAGATGTAGATGAGAGCCTCAATATCCTAAGCATGGTGCAAACACAGAATGGATAGATGGCCATTGCCCCAGAGATCTTACAGTCTTAGTGCAAGACACAAGGCAACAGCTGGATGCAGACAGATGCAGGAGTCCATGCAACAATGCTGGTTGGCATGATAGGCTGTGTTAACAGCTGATCAGCAGTGTAACCATTGCCATGGTCTCTTGGAGGAATCAAAGGAAGAGTTTTAAGGAGGGCTTTGAAAGAGAATACAGATATTATACACAATGTAGCCATTTCAGGGGCCAGTAATCAATGACCAAGCAATACATCTTTCTGAAATTATTTCAGCTTTATTATGGAAAAAACATGGTAACTATGACTTCATGTCTCACACTTTAAGAGGTGCACTCTCAGGCATGTTTGTTTTGTTTTGTTTTGTTTTTTGCATATCCAGACTTCAGTAAATCTGAGCTGCCCTTGTGCTTCAATTCTGACTTGGGGTTAATCTCCAGATACTAACAATGTAACATCTCCATCTATCAGATACTCTTTTCTACTGTTTCGGCTGTTTTAATTATTCTAATCTGCTATGACAATTTAAGCAAGATACAGCGCAGTTTATGGCCCAATATGTAATGGTCCAGTTGCTATATATGCTGCAACGTATTTTCCTCAGACAGTATGCTACTGCTTTGGGGGTGGGGGGGGTGTTATTGCCCTTCTGTCATGAGAGATTTCAGCGCTCTGATCATTGTATATTTGACAGATTCTTTGTCAATGTCAAGTGTCTTTTGTGGTTAAGCCCGTAACGCTAAAACAAAAGGTCTCATAGATATTAGATATATGGTGACATTATGGAATTCACTTGAAGGCAGTAATTTTTTGTCAGCCTATGAAAAGAAAAATGAAGCTAATGGTTAAACCAAAGGAAGATGCAGGATTGTCTTTTTTAGCTATTTTTGTTTATGTCAGAGATTCTGATTGACATCTGGCCTAGCACACCCCTTTATCCATTGATGCTGGTGGCAAGAAATGGAACAAAAAGGAATTGCCAACCAAGAAAACACTGATGGGAAAGAAAGGTTTTGTTTTGGGGGGGGGGGTTGTTTTGTTTTTTTTTGTTTGCTTATTTGCTTTTAAAGTCTCTGCTTTCAACAAACAATATTACTCATAATCACTTTCTCTCCCCCTCTCTCTCTTGTAGGCATGCATGCACACACACCACCTACCATCTAGGATTTTAAGTTTTTGTATCTCTTTCCCCCACCTTTTTGCTTCTTTGAATGGTGTGGTAGTGCTGGTTGGCTAGGATAACAATCTGTCCAAACAGTGATGTCTGAGGTCGGGGAAAAATTAAATGAAAAATACAATCCACTGCTCTTTAACTATTGGCAAACTGTATTTTTAAAGCCCTTTCACTGTTCAGTTTGTTAAAATGTGTTTTTTGCTCTGTCAACCAGTTGCATCATAAAGAGCACATGACAAAACCCCAGGGTGTCAGGATGCTCTCCAAGGTACATCCCAGGTTTGTATCAGCTTGTTGGTCCTCCACTCTGCTGAATGGGTATGCCCAAAAAAATAATTTCCCCAGGAATCACAATTTACCATGGGAACTTCAGTAAAGAAACAGAAAAACAAAAGGACTTACTACAAGGAAAAACAAATGGTATATAAAAAAGTGATTGAACACTTTAACAATAGAATACGGTAAAACAAAACTGACAAAATCCCTACGTTACATTCCAGCTACTACCTAGGCCTCAGAAAATCCTGTGATAACCTCCTGGGGTCAACCTCCCCTGAATCACAGCTAGCTCCCTCAACTGGGGAGCACCATTCCCACCCTCTCAACACCTCCAGATAGTCACTGCCTCCCCCCCACCCCACCTACCTTCAGAGGAGCCAAAGAATCTTTTAGAGTGCTTCTGCCTGTGAATCCCCCTAAAAAGTGATGATGCAGAAGTTAGGCCTTATGGCTATTTCAGACTCATCTCAAATACGTGTTTCCGTAGTGGAATAAGGCATCTGCTGCGACATTTTCCTTCCCCTTGATATGGACAGTAATTTCCATATCAAACTCCTGAAGCATTACTCTCCATCTAAGCAACCTAGCATTGGTTCCTTTGTTTTATGGAGCCAGGCCACTGGGGAATGGTCTGTCAGGCCATTAAACCATAGACCACATGGATAGGGTTTCAATTTTTTTTATAGCCCATATGATGGCATAGCACTCTTTTTCTATCACTTAGTATCTCTTCTCACACAGAGTTAGTTTTTTACTCAGGAAGGTGATGCGGGTTTTTTTACCTCCTTTCCCTGTTTGTAACAGTACAGCCCCTAAATCAGAGGCATCTGTACTTAACTCAAGGGTCTTGTCAATGTCTGGTCCAGCTAGGGCAGGATGCTTTGTAAATACTTCCTTGATGTGCTCAAAACCCCTCTTACAAGCTTCTGACCAAACCACCTTGTCAGGCTTGTGCTTTTTACACAGGTCAGTAATCAGAGCAACAAAACTACTGAATCCTCATATGAACCCTCCAACCCGGTGGTCCAAATATTGCAGGTTGGCTGCACCTACCTTACATTTTTATATTTTGGTAGTTAAACACACCTCCTCAAGTCTCTCTAGTACAGCCTCCACATATCTTAAGTGTTCCTCCCAGCTACCACTGAAGATGGCAATGTCATCTATATAAGCACAAGCAAAGTCATTTAGTCCTGAAAACACATAGTTAATAAGTCTCCGAAACATCACTCCTAAACTCATGAGTCCAAAAGGTAGTACTTTAAATTCACACAGTCCCATGTCTGTGATTAAAATAGACTTCTGAGTCTTCTCCTCCAAACAGATCTGCCAGTACCCCTTGGTTGAGTCCAGGGTGCTGATATGTTGCACTTTGCTTAAAGTGTCCAGTAAATAATCCATCTGGGGCATGGAGGTATACATCAGCTATGGTGATTGCATTCAACTTTTTGTAATCTACACAGGATCTTATACCACCATCTCTTTGGAGCAATAACAACGGGCAATACCCAGAGGCTCTTTGATTCTGTAATAGCTCCGAGCTCCAGCATGCCCTTTACTTCCTCATGGATTTGCTTCTATAAGCTGGCTGAAGTTTAGTATGCCTGACTTTGCAGGAGTTGTCTCTCCTTTATGATGATCCAGTGAACTATTTTTGGTGTCAGTCCTGGCTTGTTTATAAATACATGTTGATGTCTGAGCTACACATTCATCAGCTGTGCCTTGGCATCTGACTAAGCTCATCAAATAGATCAATAATCTCCAGAGGCATTTCCCTTCAGCGCTCAGTGAGCAAGTCAGGCAAAGGAGAGATGGGTGTGTCCCCCCCTCCCACTGAAATCATCCCCACAACAGCCCTTCTGCTATGCTAAGTTTTCAGACTGCTGATATGTATAGTTTGTGGCCTGGTCAGACAATGAGGTTTTCTCACCTTATATGTGACAGCATTAAGTTTTGATTTCAAAAGGTCTCTCCCATGAGTCCCACATCTTGTGGTGTTTTACTTGTGACTGGACTAAAGCCAAATGCCCTTTTTCAAACAAGCACTTGTAGATGTTTTTATCACACTACATTTTTTATTCCCTTGGTTTTTAACTAGATTTTGATGCACCAGTTATAATTCATCAAAGCCATCATGGCTCTCAGATCATCTCAGAGTCTTTGGACATATTTAGTGACTGATTTACCTTCAAACTCTACACTGCCCCTCCTGCATCTCAGACAAGGTCAAAAGGAGCTTTGACCTTTCAGACATACAATAGGTTGAATGGAGTCAACCCCATGAATTTCTGGGGTACTTTCTGGTAGGCATATAGTACATACAGCAACATCACATCCCAGTCACCAGCCCTCTTAGTTATATACATTTGTAACATAGACATGAAAGTCACATTAAATCTTTTAACTGAAGTGTTAGACTCTGGGTGGTAGCGTGAATGGCTCTTCAGTGATGGGGAGAGGACACAGGAGGGCTTTGTAGAAACCTATAGCCTTCTTTCACCTCTGTCGTAAATCATAGGATCTGCAGTAATCTCCTTCATCTGTCAGAATACCCATCCAGTGAAAGTTGGGTTTTTTCAGTCTGTCCTATGTCCTTTTTGTGCTAAAGTGCCCAGCAAAAGGGGAATCATGGGCTAGCCACAGGAGCTCTGTGCAGTACTTTGCTAGCACCACCAATTGTCTTTGGGTCTCTCCTAGGAGTTTTCTCTTCCTTACCAAGACATTCTTTTACAGCTTTCCATCTTCTCCTATCAAACTCTTAGTGCCCTTTCCTTCACTATTGGCACTCGCAGCCAAGGCTCTCAGGCTGGCCGATGAGAGATCTGACTCTTGCTTTTGAATAAAATCTTTCTGGCCTGTGGCTGCATAGGCAGTGTTTTCTGTCATGTTTGTCCAAGGCATTCACAAATAAATGACCCCAGCCATAGGCGTGGGAAAGTGTGCTACCAGAATGGCAGGCACAGAAATCATTGCAAACAAAGTAAAAGTATACATACATTGACATTAACAAATTCAACAGAGTAACTTTGGATTCACACATGCAGACTCAACACATTCACCTATCTCATATCTAATCTCACACTTTTGAAATGATAGTGATATAACAGACAGACTACAATCCTCTCAGGTGGCTTGCATTGCCTTTCTGGGTAATGTTGGTCACCTTGACTGCTTTCTAAGCTGTGTCCAAACAAGTACTATGTCAGGTTCATGTCTATATTTTCTTCCCGCATAGTGGCTACCACTTCCTGGAACACAATCCTGAGGAGGTGGCCCTCCATCAGACAGCTCTTCACTGCAAGTAGGTAGCTCAACATTATCAGGTCCTGGCCAGTCAGCATGGCTACTGCTTGGTGTGGTATTATTTGCCATTGATGTCAGTTGTGAAACTGATGGCCCAACTTGTGGGGCTCCAACTGTTGCTTCTGTGCTCTGCTCAGCAATCATGCCTGTAGCTTGTAAATGGTTGATGTAGCAGTGCTGAACAATATTAAGTACCACTTGCACTGCATAGGCATAAATAATCTGTTTCTGCATTCACAACCACAGGCTGCCATTTCTTAAATTCTCAGTAATCATACACCAATACCTTTTGGCCTACATGTAGGGGCACCTATTCCTCTTGTCAAAGCCTGACTTATTTGGCAATTTCTACCATGTTGTTGCAAGTCTGGCAGGGTGGTATGGTGCATAAGTGATATACTGGCATCCAGTGATATAACAGCATATCACTTCTGCACCATACCACCCAGCCACAATGGACTGGCTGAATGATTTGTACGGTCTTTCAAAAATGCCTTGCTAGCCCTGAAAGAAGAGGCAAGGTCAGCAAAGTAGAAAATGGCCCACTTGTTGCTAGCTTACTGGAATGCAGTACATGCTCTCTGGTCATGCTGGATGAACTGAATTGTGGGCCACTATCAGTTGTGTCTTGTTCTGGCAATCCTGCCCTTGCAAACATACTTCTCAGTTTTTCTATGGTCTGTGCTGCTGTAATTATTTTCACACAAACAACTTCTGGCCATACGGAACAGGCATTAACCACCATTAGCTACATCATCCCTAGAAATGGTCCTGCCAAATCAATGTATATCTGTTGCCAGGAATTGAACAGCCATTCCCACAGGTGTAATGGGCTGGTTTGGACATCTTCTGTACCTGGTGCCATCCCATACATTCCTTCACAAGGTGTTCTATTTGTTGATCAGTACCTGGCCATCATACAAAGCTTCTGGGATCCTCATCTTTTCAAGTTCAGGTGCAGCTCTTCTAAAATTCATGTGTGCAGTTTGCTATGTATAAGAACATGAATCCATTACATGACACATCCTTGATGTATAGTACATTCATCTTTGCATGCATAAAAGGGTGCTAAATTAAGATTGTCAGTATATTTCCAACCTTTCAGGGAGACTTCATACACAGGTGCCAGTGTGGGATCTGTGACCAGTGCAGATTTTCTCCCATATAAGTATTGGTTACATTTCTTCACTCCTCACCAGACTCAAAGCTTCTTTGTCTATCTGGGCATAATTCTGTTTTGCTGCTGTAAGTGATTGCAGTGCAAACACTAGGGGCCAGTTAGTACCATCAGCCATAGTATGTGATGTAATGGCCCCAATGCCATGTGACGATCCATCACATGCTAGCTTGATAGGTAACAATGGGTTAAAGTGAACAAACATAGTAATAGATGTCACCAGCCTTCAAGGAAAGATTTCTGACATGCATGTGACCAAAGCCATTCACAGTTCATTTGCAGCAAACAATTTAAAGTATACTACACAGTGGCTAGGTTTGGTACAAATCTACTACCATATTCATCAAGACATCCTAATACTTTTTCATATTTCTCAGATGTTCTTAGTCATTTTCACCACTTACCATGTCATCCAAATAACACTGTGTTCTCGGTAACACTTGATTTCATCCTTGTTGCCAGTTATTATGTTTGTCCAAGGCATTCACAAATAAATTAACCAACCACAAGTGTAGGAAAGAGTACTGTCAGACTGGCAGGCACAGACACAGAATATATTGTAATCATAAAGCAGATGTATACATGCATTGGCATTAGCAGATTCAACAGAAAGTAACTTTAGATTCACATGTGAAGATTCAATACATTCACATATCTTGCACTTTCCTTTGGGGACACTGTGTCCACAAACTCTCTGTTGGTTGCTATTTAGTCCTACAGTCTCTTTCTCCTCCCCCACACCTCACAAAGGCCTTTGGGGTGGAATGTGTTACTTCATTAATTCTTTTTTGGTATTTTATTTATATCATTTCCCACAAGAATATCTGCATGAAGTTCTTTGACTACTCCTACCTCTAAGGAGATCTCTGTGCCCTCCCATTCCAGCAAAATACAGGCTGCGTGGAGCAGAATTTCTATTCCCCACTCTCTGCAAATAACTATCTCCTTCCTGGGGATTATATCTTCTCTTATCAACCCCCAACAGACCACTGAGATCTGAGCTCCTGTATCTCTCCACACCGGGCACACTTTGCCATTAACTTTGGCCTGCTTCAGGTCCCATGGTGGGAGTTCACACCACACATACCACACAGACCCCCTCCAGTAGCTACTGTTCCAACAGCCTGGGGTCAGGGTCTATCCTCTGTCCCCAACAGCATAGGGCACTGAGGTTTTAAGTATTCAATGGACACACATTTTAAACATTTCTGAAAGCTTATCCTCCCCACCGCAGGTTTACTAGTGAGTCTGGAGATATAATGGGAGAGTGCTTACCAATGGGTTTGCTCCTTCCATTTTTCCTTCCAGCCCCATGACGGACATCTCACTTATCCTGCACCCTTGGTCCATGGAGTTAGGTTCTAAGCCTGCTTTACTTCAAGATATAGACCACCCTGCCTTGCAACTTCCCCTGCATCCTTTGGGAGGCTGCAGGGAAGCCATTATTCCACATGTCTTTCTTTACTTCCTTACTAAATAAATTGTAAAGTTGTTCAAGGGCAATTAGATCTAATACTGCTTTCATGTCTCCTACCTCTTTGCTCTTGACCCATTTGTTCAAATAATCACTCGTTCTGTTCAGAGTTCCTATACAATTTACTCCTTCCTGCTTCAGAACACATCTGAATTTCTGCCGGTAAGTGGTGGGGTGGCTGGAACTTGTGTAGCACGACTCTCTTAAAGCAAGTGTAATCTGAAGTTTCATCAGGGTATCAGGTAGGACATTGTGGGTGCATTCAGATAAGAATGGATATTTGGTTCCCCAGGGGTGCACCTTGCACCACTGCTACTTGTCCCTGGGGAACGCCTGTGCTGTGTGTCGGCGCACAGCAAGTTACCCCAGGGTGGGGTGGGGGAGCCTGGCCAGCACCAGGCTGGCCCCCAGCAGCCCTACCTGGGGTCCTGGGGGCCTCTGGGGCTGCAGCAGCAGCAATTCTGCTGCACTGAGCCCAGCCAGCAGCTGCAGCGCTGCTCCAGGTGGCTCAGCTGCACCTTGGAGCAGTGCCTGCTGCCTATGTGCACACCGCTCCACTTTTTATTTTCTGTGGGTTATCCAGGGGGGTTAAAAAAAACATGGAAAAAAAAAGTGGAGCAGCGCACACACAGCACTCCCTTGCAGTGTGGAGAACATCTAAATGTGCAGTATGTGGCAACACAAACATGTGCACAGTGCCAAATACTGCGTGGCCATGCTCATCTGGAAGTGGCTCGTGTATTTATTCTTGATATGGTAGAGATGGCACAGTCTGTCAAAAGATGTGAGGTATTTTTCTATGACTGAGCCTTCCTTGTAGCAGGGTGTATGTTCTTGAAGTCAGCCAGCGTAGATGGGGTACCCCATGTTGGAAAACAACTGGAGCCTCGCAGTTTCTGTAGCTGACTCTCCAACCACTTCTGTTCTATTACCAGCCATGCCAGCTGCAACTGTCTATAACTCTATGGATTGCAGATTGGCTGAGGGGTCGCACTCAGAGGGT
>NW_017728993.1:36927397-36960891 GCF_001723915.1 Gavialis gangeticus | reverse complement strand
GTCCCTTCCGACCCTTAATCTATGAATCTATGAAACTCTGCTGGCTTGGGCCAGACCTGTCTCAGGAACTGTGTCCTCCTTCAAGTCACATTGAGCTAGTATTGTCCTGAGCCCCTTCACAGACTTCCCAGCATGCCTAAACTTCTTTCTAGGCAGATTTTTTCCCCACAGATCTGTTTTGCTGAGTTCAGTGTAAACTTGTTTAAATCATTCTTTTGCTTGTTACTGTGCCACACACCAACAGCAACAGTTTCTCAGGGCAGCACTACCACCCAACCCTCAAAAAAATTCCTGTGAAGATCTGGGGTCAACCTCCCCTCAGTCATAGCGAGGTCCCTCCCCTGGGGACCTCCCGGAAAGGGAGCCACTCCTCCTGGTCACTGCCTCCAGAGCATTCCAGATAGCCTGTCCCCCCACAACGGCAGGGGATCCACAGCCAGAAGCAGAAGCATGCAAGAGTGTTTCTTCCTGTGGATCCATGCCAGTACATTGCCCACTTCTACTGTCCAATGAAATACAGTATATTGCTTTTGAGGGGGGAGTTCTCATCCTGAAGTCATGCACTGCCAGGGTTAAAGGCATCATAGAATCATAGCAATAGAGTCAGAAGGGACCTTATAGATCTTCAAGTCCGACCCCTGCCTGAGCAGGAGAAAAAAAAAACTGGGCTCAAATGATCCCACCTAGGTAGGCATCAAGCCTCCTCTTAAAGACCCCCAGGGTAGAAGGCAGCACCATCTCCCTTGGAAGTTGGCTCCAGATCCTAGCCGCCCTGACTGTGAAGTAGTTCTTACGGATGTCTAATCTAAACCTCCTCTCCAACAACTTGTGGCCATTATTCCTTGTTATGCCGGGGGGCGCTAGGGGAAACAAGGTCTCTCCCAAGCCCTTCTGGTCCCCCCTAGTGAGTTTATAGACGGTCACCAGGTCCCCCCTCAGCCTTCTCTTGTGAAGGCTGAACAGGTTCAGGTCCCGCAGTCTCTCATTGTAGGGTCTGCCCTGTAGTCCCCGGATCATGCGGGTGGCCCTCCTCTGGACCCTCGCAATGTTGTCCACATCCCTCCTGAATGTAATGGCCATTTTTGGATGCAATGCCAAACCTTAACATTTGCGAAGACTGAGGTTCTGGAATATCTGAGTCCAGGCTGACTTCTGCAGATGCATCACAGCAAGCGGTTACATGGCATGAGCATACTTTAAGTGCTGTAGTCACAGAGACCTAGTCTAAATTGTGAATGAGTGGCAGGAAATCCTGCTTTCCATGTCTAACTTTAGCTTGAAATTATTATTTCCACTGTAAAGATTATGAAAGAAGACACAAGACAAGAGAGAGGGACACTCCATCAGTGGCTGCCATATATACTGCATTTATAGACTGAAACCATTTCAGTATTTTATCTATTTTATTTTTACTTCTTAACACAACTTTAAGGAAGTTGGCGCTTTAATGCATTGAACATGTAGGAACTAAAAATGTCCAGATCCTTTTAATAAGGTACCTTTCAGTATTAAACATTGAGGCATATTCTCCTCAGGAAGTACACACTTAACTCACATTAGCATTAATAGCTATGTGCACACACTGAGTGGAGAATATATCTCTCTTTGTCTCTCTGTACAGTGCTCTAAGAAAAACTTTGAAGAAATTGAGAAAGGCAGAAAGAGCACTATATTAATTTTAAGGAGATGAAAGCAGTACATGTCATTCCTAAATTTCATGGAAAATGCACCGTTAGTAACAAAGATGAGTAGAAAATTTGAAAATCATTTTGAGCAACATTAAAATCAGTCTTCCCTGATTTTCTGTTTTCCCCTTCATTTCAAAGCACATACATTAAACTCATTTTATGCTTATAATGTATATAATGATTCTAGACAACATAAGAAGGATACCATGATTTTTCCTATTCCAAAGTATAAACTGGCAAGCCAATTTATGCAGCTTAAACCATTGCTAAAGAAGATGCATCAAAAATTGTCTGTGATCATTACAAATAATAGCCTAAAATGTTCAGAAGAAGCTGTTTTCTTATCATATTTTCATTAAAACATCTTTTCACCTGCTTTGCTTTTCCCATGTCTGTAACCTGCATTGTAATCAGTCTTATTAACTGAGACCATAAATATGATTTATTATGGCCTGATAATGGAAGCTGCGTGGACCAAGAGAAGGGATATATTGTCCTTTGATAAAATGGCTCTTTTCTCTCAAATAGAGCTCTATCATGAGAGCATGCAGAATGTAGTGAGTGATTATTTCCTGAGGGTGAGTGATGGCAAAACCCTACAGAAAATCTTCTTGTTGGCCATGACAGCCTCCGAGTATCCCCAAATCTCACTGAGTTTGACAACCTGCAGACACTTTTGATGAACTGTATTCTTCTATCAGAGACAGCCTGTCTGGGAGGAGAAAAGGGAACCTTTATCGTCTGATCTGCTATTATTGTCTTGATCTTTTATAAGCAATCTCTAATGCACATGAATATAATATCCTTTCACACAAGTGCCAAACATAATAGAAATGTAGTTAAAGGGCCCCTTTCCCAGCTATGTAAATGTCCTAATACCATAATTAGAAAAGATGGTTTGTGAATGATAGCAGTAAGGAAAGGGTAATCAAAATGTTTTAACATTATCTTTCTGTTTTAAAGACCAAAATCCATGATAAATAGCATTTATGGCAGATACAGGGAACCAGCTTATGTTGAAGCCTTTGCCTAAAAGAAAATAGTTTTGAGCATGAAGCTGGTGTTATATTTTCATAAAACATGTAAATGGCAGCTGGTCCTAAGCCAAGAATGATTACTGTGCAGATATGGCTTAAAGAAAATGAGTATCCCACTCCAAATCCCTATTTGACTGTTAAAACAAGAACAAAGAGTTATTAAAAAGTACTGCACTGGGACAAATGGGTCCTCAAGCCCAAATAAAGTTGGCCAATAAATCTCTCTTTTATCTACTTCCAGAAGAATAAACATAACAAAATCTTTTTCAATTAAGAGATATATACACTAGCAAAACACCCCTATTCCTTAGCTCAAATATTCTGATTCATTTATCACAAAAAATGAAAGGGGAAGGTTTCCAAGTTTTCCCATAAAGCAAGATATTTAATTTTTCATTAACTTTTTGACAGCGGGTGTTGGGATGTCCCAGTGTTAACTGCTAATGGTCTTTTATGTGACCAGTCTGTGCTGAGAGAAATCCCAATGGCCAAAGCCAAAAGGTTAATCAGTAATTTCACACTGGTGAAGTGGTCAGAGTTTACACATTAGTCCCTAAATGGGGGGGGAGAAAAAACCAAAACCATTAGCACAAAAAATAGGCCCCCAAATAATTAAAATCTTCTCACTCTTTCTGGCAGAAATAGTTCATGGATATAGTTATAAAATGCCTGATCCTTTACAGAGTCATGAAAAACTTGCATCAAAATGTCCAAGCCCAAACACACAATCTATTTGTTTGTTTTTTAGGATAATGATGATAATGAAAAATAATTATTATTTTACTCACCCATCAAAATTGTTAAATCAAGGCAAGGGGAAGAGAGAATTCTGCAGGTCCGTTATGAACATCAATTTCTAAATAAATTTCCAGTAACAGCTGGGGAGTTTTCAGGATGTGAGCTCTGCTCAATGTGCTTCCACTGCAGAAGAGGTGCAAAGTACTTGTATGCATGTACGTTAAGGGCAGACTTGGTACAGTACCACTTGATGAAACAAGGCTCAGATACCATTGTCATGGATAATGTATAGGAAGTTAAGTGCATCTATAGCGAAATTGGAGTAGGATGAACTCTAGAAGAATGTCACTTTGAAATACTCCCAAAGAAAAAGGTATTCCTAAAAAAATATATACACTTTGTTATCTGTTGCTGCCAGGAATGTTACGACAAAGATACCATTTTTATTTGCCCTGGCAAAGGTTTATTAAAAATAAATTGCCAACCATTGTATCTGTCATTTGGGGTTGAAGTCTGTGAACAGCTCTTGTATGGATCGGATCCATAGTGAGTGCTACAATATTCTCTTTCCAGCTATGGCTAAAGCAGATAGACACAAAAGCAGTGTCCCTTCTCCTGGATTTGACCACTTCTGTTTTTCAGTTCCAACAAAAACTAGGGTTGAAATTTTCACTCTACTGAAGTCAATGGGAGTTTTCCTGCTGTTTTCAGCAGAGGTAGGATATCTCCCCAAAATCTTTTGTTAACATGACAACTCTTTTACAGCACCCCATTACCTCGTCCAACAGGAGTTTCTGTTGAATGCAGGGAGCCCTTGTGCATCTTTTCATTTCTCACTTGTGTAGTTGGCAGTATGTATTTATACAATCAAAAACAGAGAAAAACCTAATAAAATTAAGACAAAACCTAAGTGGTCTATAATTCTGCTTAATCTCCCAAACTAGATTTTTAAAGTTGGCTGAATTCCCCAAACCTCTCTCAGGTGCCAATGAGTGAGTCAACACACCACCACTTTCATGGTATGGCAGAAAGCAAATTGTTCTTCCAGGATCTCAAACATGCCCTCAGATAATTAATCTAATTTATCTGCAAAGCCATACCAGAATAAAGAGCTATTGCTTTAGCTTGCTAACAATATTCTTGGTGGCTAAGAGAATAGTCATGAATAGTAGGGCTGTGCAAAGCTTCAGTCTCTGATTCGATTTGATGGAGATTCAGCCCAGTTCAGTGGCCAAATCTCTGAATCTGAATCGAATCAGAGGACCCTTTAATCTCTCCAAATCGATTTGGAACCTTTTGAAGTGATTCGGAGAGATTTGGAAAGATTCAGCGATTTGGACATAGAGGCAGCTTTAAATGTCTTTTCTACATACCTCTGGGTAGCAGGTGGCTTGTGAATGCTGCAATGCTGGGGTGCATGGATTGTCCCACAGAAGCGCAGGGGGCTCCCCAGCGTGCTCAGCAGCAGACCTGGAAGTGGACCAGAAACACTTCCAGTCCACTTCCGGGTCCACCGGGAAACGTGCTGCCCCACCCCCCATGCCCTCCCGGCTTAGCGACTGGTGCCTCCTGGGTCAGGGGGGGCACCTAGGGTCCCCTTGCGGTTGATTGTCAAGCCGGGGGCTGCAGGGGGCCCCTGACATGCTGCCCCAGTGGACCTGGAAGTGGACCAGAAGTATTCCCGGGTTCACCGCTGAGCACGTGGAGGGGCCCCCTGCAGTCCCGTGGGACACTCCATGCACCCCAGCATTACAGTGTTCACAAGCCGCGCTGGTACCTCAAGGTATATAGAAAAAAACATTTAAAGCTGTGTCTATGTCCAAATTACTGATCTCCAAATCAGCATTGAATCTTCAGATTCGGATTCAGCTGAATCAACTCAGGGACAGTGATCTGAATCAATGAATCGACTCACTGTCCCTGATTCAGGCTGAATCTGAATTCGAATCGAATAGGGCCCACTTTGCATACCCCTATAGATGGAGTAGGAAAGGAATTCCACAATATTCTTCTGCAGGCACTCTGTGTGTGTCCTTTTCTAGCAGTAAGACAAGACCCGACTCCCCCTACCTGGAGAATGGGGCATCACTGTGAAAATCACATTTGATTTTCTTGAATTTTCATAGTAGGCACTGAAATACTTGCTTACACTTACACTTTACAGTTGAAAAGAATGAAAGGTACATTTGCCCCAATATTAAAACTTGCAACCACTTAAAAAAATTCTACTCTTTTTTTATTGCAACATTGAACAGTCTTATTTTATATGCAAGGATCATAGTTTCATAGTAGCTAGGGTCAGGAGGGACCTGAACAGATCATCTAGCCTGACGCCCTGCCACAGGCAGGAATGAATGCTGAGTTCACGAGACCCCAGACAGGTGATCATCCAACCTCCTCTTGAATTTGCCCAAGGTAGGGGCAAGGACGACTTCCCTGGGAAGTTGGTTCCAGGTTTTGGCCACCCTACATGTAAAATATTGCCTTCTGATCTCTAACCTAAACCTATTCTCCATCAGCTTATTACCATTGATCCTCATCACCCCAGGTGGTGCTGGGGAGAAAAGGGCTCTACCTATTTGCTGTTGATCTCCCCTGATGAGCCTCCTTTGCTGAGACTGAACAGGTCCAGGTCCCTCAGTCTCTCCTCGTAGGGCCTGTCCTGCTGCCCTCTCACCAAGCGGGTGGCCCTCCTCTGAACCCTCTCCAGGATGGCCACATCCCTTTTGAAGAGCGGCGCCCAGTACTGGACGCAGTACTCCAACTGCAGCCTGACCAAAGTCGCATAGAGGGGGACTATCACCTCTCTGGACTGGCTTGAGATGCACCTTCAGATGCATGACAAGGTATGGCTTGCCTTGCTAGCTGTGTTCTGGCATTGGCAGCTCATGTTCATCTTGGAGTCAATAATGACTCCAAGATCGCTTTCCGCCTCTGTGCTTTCAAGAGGGGAACTCCCCAGCCTGTATGTATGTTGTGGATTCCTTTTCCCAAGGCGCAGCACCCTGCATTTGTCTACGTTGAACCCCATCCTTGTCTCGTCTGCCCACTTTTGTAGTCTGTCTAAATCTATTTGCAGCCTCTCTCTCCCTTCAAGTGTGTCCACCTCGCCAGACATCTTAGTGTCATCAGCAAACTTGAACAGTGTGCTTTCCACCCCATCATCCAAGTCGCTGATGAAGATGTTAAACAGTGCGGGCCCGAGGACTGAGCCCTGGGGTACCCCACTGCTCACATCTCTCCAGGTTGAGTACAACCCGTCCACCACTACTCTCTGGGTGTGCCCCATCAGCCAATTTTTTACCCATCCAACTGTGCAGGCATCAATGCCACAGTCACTTAATTTATTGATGAGGATGGGGTGAGAGACAGTGTCAAAGGCCTTCTTAAAGTCTAGAAAGACTACGTCCACGGCGACACCATCATCCAAGGATTTAGTTATTTGGTCATAAAAGGCAATCAGGTTGGTCAGGCAGGACCTGCCTTTGATGAACCCATGCTGATTGCCCCTGAGCACGATCTCCCCTGCAGGCCCCCCACAGATGTGCTCCTTGATGATTCTCTCCAAGATCTTCCCGAGCACCAAGGTGAGGCTTACAGGCCTATAGTTTGCTGGGTCCTCCTTCCTCCCTTTCTTGAAAATTGGGACCATATTAGCCAGTTTCCAATCCCCCGGCACCTAGCCAGATGACCACGAATGCTCATATAGATGGGCCAAGGGCTCTGTGGTGACCCCTGCCAGCTCCCTCAACGCCCTTGGGTGGAGGACAGCTGGACCTGAAGATTTAAAAATGTCTAGCCCTTCCAGAAGATCCCTAACTACATCGCACCGACTGAAGGCCTGACAGAGCTATCCCCAAAATTGTCCCTACCTCTGGTAGGTAGGATATCCCGGTCCCTGTTCAAGAAACCAGAGGCAAAGAAACTTAAAAATATCAGCGTTCTTGTCTGGCGTGGCCACAAGATTACCATTTGCGTCTTGCAGGGGCCCTACATTGCCTGGTGCCCTCTTCTTTCTCCCAATGTATGTGAAAAAGGACTTTTTGTTGTCCTTAATCCTGGGCGCTAGCCTGAGTTCCATCTCTGCCTTGGCCTTCCTAATAGCCCTCCTATACTCACGGGCTGAGGAGGAGTACTCCTCCTTGGTAATAGCTCCCCTCTTCCACTGGTTGTACGCTCCCCTTTCAGTCCTCAGGTATTGCTGAATGCCCTTGCTGAGCCAAGGGTGTTTCTGAGCACTCTTACCCCTCTTGCTTCTCTCAGGGACTGTTATCCTTTGGGCCTGGAGGATCACCCCCTTAAGGTACGACCATCCCTCATGGACTCCCATCTCCTCTACCTTCTGGGCCCTCAGTGCCTCTCACTAGTCTCCTAAGCTCTAGATCCTCTAGACAGATCTCCAAGCATTTTTATAACTATATAAAGGGATCTCCCTTTGTCCACCATTAGATTGAATTTACTCCTGAATTCTAATCTAGTTGCTGTTTGATTTCAAACTATTCAAAAACAGTGCAGGATAGGCAGTGAAGAATGACTTCAGTTGAAATTTAGGGGAATTTTTAGAGGCAGGATGTAATTACCAAATTTGAGTAGAGGCAGAGCAATTAACAATCCTACTTTTGGAAGAAGGTCTCTAAAGTTTCAGATGAAAAGTTATTAGAACTCTGGTTTTATATTTGATGCAAAATATGAGGTGTCCAGCAACACAATAAGACACTAGTTTAATAATTGCTCAGAGGGAAAAGTATCATTTACTGAATAACTACTGCCTCTTCTCTTCAGTATGTCTGTGTTCCTTGGAGATATCACATCCAAGCATCTTCCTAACTTAAAGGAACACAGCCAAAAAGGAGTTAGGTCCCCCAAACAAAGCTCCTTCCACTCTATAATCAATAGAGATCCCAAATCTCTCTCACTTATCAGAATGTTTGTTCATTGCCTGATAAGACATTTGTATTTTAACTGTAACATTTTACAACTGGACTTCAACTGGGGGATTCTCTCTTGCTGCTTATGCAAAGAAGAATGCAACTAACCTTTTAGAAATAGACTGAAGTAATTAACAGGTGTACAATGGTACATAGAGACACTGATGGATTTCTTATAGCTATACTAGCAGCAAAAATGTTTTTCCTACTGTTTTTTCTCATTCATCAGTTTCTGGATCCATCTCCCCTCCACTATTTTCCTTGCTCAATATTTCTTCTCTGTTTATTATTTCCTTTCTAGGTTTGTCTCTGCTTTCTTTCCCCCTTCCCAACTACCTCCACTTTTGTCTTTCTACATTCAGTCTTATATTTTCTCTCTTCTGTTTTGCTTCATTTCAACTCCCTACTCTTTTAAGTATGCAGTAGTACTAAGAGAGCACACTCAAGAGAAGGGAGTCTTCTTCAGAGGTACAGAAAATCCCACCTCCAGAGGCAGAGCAGAGTGTTTTGAAGAGCCATTTACATTGCAGAGAGATGTGGCTCTTTTTCCTTTTTGAGTCGTATTTAATAAACAAGATACCCACCAGGTGCTAGAAGAAATCACAGAGAAGTGTGAAACCTACAGAGTACAATTTGCCAGTGGCATCGTTATTGATATCCACTCATGTCACCTCTCCAAAGGGTGGCCAAAATGCCACTTTTTCATTCATTCCACAACAAGCACTTTTCTTATACAATGGGAAATTATACAAATTCATTTAAATTGCAGTCTAAAGATTGTATTCTTGGGGTCCTATTGGCCACCACAGCTTTTCTAAGGCAGACGATGTGCTTTGAATATGCATGTATGTACTTTCTAAAAAATAATTCAGAATTATACACAGTCATATTAATTGATATCTACTTCCTGCTGACTGCTCATATTCAAGATTACTTACGACACAGGTCTGGACCTACAGGTTCAAGAAGTCAGTAGATTAAGTGACATTGTCCCTAATTTACGCTAGTGAAAGAGTCCCATCAGTATGAGTTAAAGCTGGAGTGTCACCATTAACACTGAATTGTTTTACTTTTGTCCTTTTAAGTCAAACCCATTACATTATTTTAATGTATGTGTAATATGTAATTATGGTTGTCTCCAGGCAGCCCAGTCCCAGTCCAGCCCAGAAGGCTTGGGAGATGCACAGAGATGTGTAGATAAACTGCAAGGCTCAATGCAGCTCAGATTAAACCTGTTTTTTAATAAGCAACTTTTTGGGCTTTTCCTTTTAATTATTTGAGACTGGGTGCTGCAAATGTATAGTATAGAAATAGAGTAAAATTTAACAGAAAAACTGACTGCATATAACAGAATAGCAGGTAACTACAACTTAGGTAAATTTAAATTTGTATTTTTCCTAGGAGCAGCCTTCTTCCAACATGCACACATTTTTTTGTATGTGATTTTTAAGATAAAGTCCCATTTCTGCAATCAGACCCATGAGAGCAGACCTCCACTCCTTTGATATAGCTCACTGACTTTGACTGGAACTATCTGAAATGTTTCGGTGCGAGGGTATGAGACTGAAACTACTGGAGTCAGGAGGCAAAAGGAGGCCATTAGAATTAGTGATAAATGTCCGTACAGCTTTTCCTCTGACTTGGGGTTTGCTGCAAACAGAATAAGCTCCTCCAATTTCTGTTCAGGAACACCAGACATCAGCAATTTGGCTGGGTAGACAGCTTGACAGTGGCCCCTGGTGGACTTGAACTTCACAGTCCCTCCCATTTCCCACACCTGAGCCTGGCCTGAGCCAGAGCTGCTCCAAACCACCTACTTTCCTCAGTGGCTATCCTCTCATGTGCCCAGCAGAAGCAAGTTGGCAGGGTGTGTTTTGCCAGCAGCAGGCCTGGGACTGGACACTATTGGGAAGGACACTATATAGACATGTCCAAAAATGCACATGGACAGGGAGTTTACAGTGTGTCCTGTCTGGTCATATGATTAAGCCACTAGACTTGGCCTTGTGCGGTCTGCATCTCCTGCATTACCTTGAGCAAGTCACCTCATGTCTGTGGACCTCAGTCTTACTTTTACTCTCTCCCCTCTCCTCTCAAGTAGAGAAGAACTCCTTTATCTTATCTTTTTTGACACTGGTTTTAGGGAGAGAAGCTGTCTCTACATATGTGGCAGTATCCATGCATGAGTTGTCAACTCAGTTGGGGCCTCTGGACACTACTTTAATATATCTAATAATAAAGCTTATACAATGAAGGCAAAAAAATAACAGTTGGTCTGCAGGAAACTTGCTCAGCACAAAATGGCAGCCTCGGTGGAGTAAAGTCAGAGCCATTAGCCATTGACTGCTATAGAAATATTGAAACTGCATCAGGGATTTCTTTTTTAATTGCTATTTAGGGATTTAAATGAGATTTTAAAAAAGAAAGAACGAAAAAATGTTTGGTCTGCAATCACTCTTTGCTGCCAATACAGGCTATCATATAAATTACTTAGACACTTTTAAAAATGCATTATTTACTCAATAACCCATAATGGGTCCAGTGCTCCTTTTACACGCTATTATAGAAGTACATAATTGCAGAATTTTCAAATGGGTATTTCTTTTAGGCAATAGTCCGTAATGGCTCCTTCAAAGCTCTTAGGCTTTTATCATGTGAAGGCCTAAGTAGAAAATGTTTAGTTCACTGATCACTGACCTAATAGAGGGCAACAGTTTCTTTGGAACTAGTAGCTATTGTCTACTAGTTCAGATAGTATATAAATGACATTTTTAAAAGTTCTTGCAAATATATGCTGAAGAAAAACTACTGTTCATTTGCAGTAACCCTTTTTTGGAAAGCAAATACTGCTGATGAGATTGATGCTAGCTTTGCGGGTGGGACGCTGTATGAAAGGGGGGGTTGTTTGTTTGTTTGATTGTTTGCATGTGTGTTCTTGTGGCTTCTCCCCACTCCTCCGACCCAGAAAAAGAAACCAGATCTGTTTTCTCTGTGGAATAATATTTCAGTCTGGTTCTCATTCAGTCAACAGAGCCATTACACTTGTTTGAATTGGAACTGAATAAGGCCTTCATTGTCTTCAAGATTCCTTCCTTACAAAAAACCGCTCAAATCCAAATCGTGTCCTTGGTACATTTTGGAATCCAAACAAGCAGTAGCATAACTGAGGAGGTGGCAACAAGGGCAGTAGCTCTAGGCACCATCTTGGGGGGTGTGTGATGGTAGCATGAAAAAATAAGCTGCCACTTCGGCAAGGAGCGGGTGGCAGCACCGCAGCCAGTGCTGCCTCGTGTCCTGGCACTGCCCAGGGCTCTGAAGCTGAGTGTGAACAGAGGCGTAGAGGGTTAGGTACTCTACCAAACACAGACACAGAGACTCCCTGCTTGCTTTTCAGGGGAAGACAGATCTAGTAGTAGGGTTGTCCTTGTACTTCTATCAGGGGGCAGGAACCAGCCCCGCACTATGACACGCGGCTCCTGCCTGCAGTGCTGGGAGCCCTGGGTGGTGGCAGAAGCCAGCCTGGTCTTGTATGAAGGCGCGCGGCAGTGGGCCAGGCCAGCTCCATGTGCATGTATAGGCCCTGGGACTCAGGTAGCTCCGCACGCCGCTGGGTGGCTCTGCCTGCAGCAAGGCACAAGCATCCTAAGGGCCCACTGGTGGCTGCTGCTGCTGGCAGCAGGGGCTGTGTACCGGGGGGGCAGGAGACCACAGAGGACCCATCCCTCCCACACATTTCCCCCACACCCACACAGCACACAGTCTCCGTATCCTCACAGTCCCCCTACCCCGACATCCCTGCTTACCAGGGACAAAGCCTAGGTCCAAGCCACTACTGGCAGCCATGCCCCACATCCATTTCTATGGACATGTGGCAGGCATACAGATGCTCGGGCCAGGTGCTAGAGCATCTCCTTGGAGGACCAGCCTCCAGTTGCTTCAGGGCACACTCCAGGAATGTGCCCTCTGCCACTTTTTTCCAGTGTGTTTTCTTTTGATACCGGGATTCCCCAGAATCAAACTTAGAGTCCGCACTGCTACTATGCAGTGCAGGGAACATTTTTTAGTTCATGGCATGTCTCCTGCAGCATCTCAGACTGCTTTGAGATGCTTCACTAGACGCATGCTTGCTTGTGTGGATGTGGCCTTAGTGAAAATAACCTTATGTACCAAGGATCATGAACGACAGCAGCTGGGGGGCACAGCAGCGGTAAGTGGGGAACTCCTGCAGATGCTGCCAGCGCTGTCGGTGGCAGGGTGGATGGCAAGCACTGACCAGGAGTCAGCGACAACCCACAGATGCTGCCAGCAGTGGTGGCTGCAGCCAGCAGCACCCAGTGGCGATCACTGACCACCCACAGACGCCGCCAGTGGTGTTAGTGGTAGGGGGAGGATGGAGGGTGGTGCCTTTTCATAGGAGGTGCACCACCATGCTCAGGGGGTGCACATGCACCCGCATGTACCCCCTATGCATTGCCAATGCCAAGGATAATGAAAACAGAGCACTTAGGTTGCAACAGTCAGAGCTGGAATTTAATCATGCTGTTGGTATCCACTGCAGCAATGAACAAGCAAAGAAAAATCAGATCATCAGAAAGAATACAAGATATACACCATGCACAAATAAAAACAGTTACAGATTAATTCAAGAAATCATACATTGCTCTGCAAAGTAGCTCAAGTTCCACAGCCTCCACAATTACCTCTCCTTTCCTTTCAGTGGAATAGAGTGGAAGAATTGGTGTTAGCATGTGGCAGATGATATAATGATATGCAGTGTCATAGAGAGTTCCCGCTATAGGACTCCAAGAAAGGAACAAGTGCTTAATCAACGTGAGGATTTTTTTAAAGGCTTTGGGTGCTCTTCTGTGGAATATCACTTGGGAATCAACCCTCAAGTGAAACTGCTACAATGAGCACTACACTGAGCCCCTGTGGAGGTGGTAGGATCACAAGTACCAGACTGAATCAGCAGTACAGTTGGTATTCAGAAACCAGGTAAACTTGACATATGTATCGAGCCCTTACACCTCAGTAAAATTTGAACACACTCCTTTATCCTTTACCAACAATTAATACTCATAAAGGCAAAAGTCTGTTCTGTTTTAAACGGTAGAGGTACTTTCTGGCAGGTAAGCCTTGAGGAAGAAAGCTTATGGACTCCTTCTGGCAGACAGAGATGGCTGAAAATGCTAATTGGTGTTTTTCTGGCACTAGGGGAGTGCGGAAGTGTCAACACGGATGGCTTGAGGAATTCAAATGGATTACATAACCGCAGGTAATCTTAAGTGTTTAATTATGGAGACTCCTTGAAGAGACCAATCCTAATCATGGGGTGAGGGGCTGGCTGCATTAAAATTACTTGGATTTTTTGGCAGTATGGCATTGCCTCATTCCTTCAGATACATCTGAGGTTACAACTGTCTGCAGCTCTATAGGACTTTGCAAAGTTCTTCAGGTATATAAGCTATCTAAGCCATGCCATACCTCTGTGCAGTAAAGTATCAAACTCATTTGAGAGATGCATGGACATTCCAGCACAAATCAGTTACATGACTCCCCAGGATCACAAAGAAATTCAGTGGCAAAGGCTAAAAAAAGCACCAAATATCCTGATTCACTGTTCCTTTCTCTAACTAACAAACTATACCTGCTCCATTTCACAACCCAGTCATCATTGTCAAGTTCTCTCCTAGGCTTTGAAACATAGCCTATATTTCAGAGGAGACGTCTCACCTTTACAAATGAGTAGAAGTTGGTAGTGAGTGAAGTGGAAACTCACAACAGTACAGAATACACCAAAAACTTTTAATTGCATTAAAAATGTAATAAAGCAACATTAGATGCAATATTTAGTCTATGAATTGTATACACTAATTAAAAAGAGGGTGGTATTAATGCACTGGGGCAACTAACCCAGGTTGTTGACTGTTTATACAACGTGCTTTACTTCCATAGATTCTAATTCAGACTCACTTGGCAGTCTTGCAAATCTCCACTTATCCAGCAGGAACATTTTTGTGTGACTGGCAAATAAATTATTATTATCATGATGATGATATTAATAAAAATGTAAAGGGAAGGCAAGTAGCTTTTTGCAAGGGCTGGTAAATTTTCATGACATTTTTGCAAAGCTGTCATATGGTTGGGTTAGATGAAACCAGAAGGTTTTATGTGCATAGCATTTAACTTTAAACATTCTTCATGGAAACTTACACGGCACATAATTTACATATTCAATACTAGTGACAATTTACTTCTCCCATCTGAGCAGGGCTTTCAACTATGCCACTTGAACTAAATTAATAAACAGTAATTACAGAATGTTGTGCGAGCTAGCTGTTGATGTTGAGCAGATTCTAATCAACACCTTCTTTTAAGGGCCAATTAAAGCTGAATGTATGCAATATAAACATCTTCTTGTATTTAGACATGAACTGTAGAACAAGGTAAAAAATAAAAATCAGAACAATTACAGTAGGTTAGAGATGAGCTAATGGAATGATGGATTTTCCCTGTACCTTAATCGCTAAAGCAAAAGCAATTCACACAAACTGCTAGCCATCTTATAATGAACGGCACTGACACTGTGGGCAAGGGGTCACCTTGCAAACTCTTGTGTTGCCTAATACTTAATTATAATTCTTAAGACAAACTGTTGCATTTGCACTGATGGACCCTTTCTTTAAAAACGTATCTGTGTCAGTGTTTGGCTTTCATTAGGCAGATATGCAGGTGTTATGGACACCAATAGCCAGATACCCATTTTAAACTCTCAGTAAATTAAAAATAAATAGAAGTTCAGCCAAACTATAACTCGCTGCTGCATAAATATACATCTATAAAGGCATTATTTACAAATACACTCTTCCTTGATCTAGTGCAATGAAACAAGTACAAGATTTGTCCTCCAAGCCAGGAGTTGCAGTAGGTCAGTAAAAGTAAAGGAAACATCTGTTTCAGTGCTGTACCAATATCATTTGGATAAAATAATTAAATCTCAAGTAGTCATTTGGTGTAATAGAAATCTTGTCATGGTAATAGAATTTTGTCACCTGGGGCACTATTGGAAGCTCTGAGAGTTTTACTTGCATAAGAACAATCGGATTGGGTCCAGGATCAATGCTATTTTCCTCTGAAAATAGACTGCTCAATTCAACAATTATATAGCAGTGTGAGATCATTATCCTGTGACAGCATTTGGTTCTACTGGCATTATCTCTTAATTAACTATTTTAAAATATATGGAAAAGGGTGGGGGTGGCGAGTGGGACTTGTGAGTATGACAGGCCAGATGTGTTCTTAGAAGCTCAGCTAATCTAAATGACTGAAAGCACCACTATTTGGTAGTTCTAAGATCTGCATAAACCAAAGCTAAGATTTTGAAAAATAAAGGAGAAAAAAGTAGCTGACATACAAAGGAAATCAACTGAAAGATCAAGCCCAAGAAATTCAACATCCAGTACAGGAGCTGCACCTTTTCCAAGTCCTTAAAGAGGGTCCCCATGAAGAAGAAGGTAGCTCTAGCGAGGGTGGATGAAATAACAGGGAAGTGCCACAGATTAGGTGTAGACAGAAAATCCAGGAATCAGAACCCATCAACTTGAACCTGAACTGACTTCAGTAAGATTCATGGGGAATGTAAGAGACATTCAGGCTCTAAAGACAGATTTGCTTGTTCTCTCTGCCAGAGAGATATCAAAATTTTGTTCTTTATCACATTTGAAAAATTAAGTCTTTACCAAATATAAAACTGCCTGTTTCTATTTGCTTATCTATTTCATAGGACTGATCTGAAGCAAATCATTTCAGTTTCTATTTAAATATCCTTCAGAACCCTTCCAAATTTCACGTGTAGCTTGGAGAGCACGTGTTTGCACTGGGACACTTTTATTAGTATATAGGATGATAGGAAAGTAATGCTGGAAAAAGGACTTCATGAGGTCACCTAGTCTAGCCCCTGCTCCAAGCAGGAACATCCCTGACTAAACCATCTCAGCCAAATGTCTGTCTGTCCAACTTCCTCTTGAAAACTTCCAAGGATGGAAATTCCACAATTTCTCTAAGTAGCCTGTTCCAATGCTTGACCATCTGCATAGTCAAAAAGTTCCTCCTAATCTCCAACCTAAATTTCCTCTGCTGTAGTTTGAGGTCATTGCTTCTAGTCCTGTCTCCTGTAGCCAGAGAAATGCCCATCTCCACCTTCTTTATAATTGCCCTTCACTTATTTGAAGACCTTTATCAAATCCTCCCTCAGTCTTCTCATCTCCAGACTAAATAACCCTAGCTCTTCTAGCATTTTCTCATAAATCTAATTTCCTAGGTCTGTAATAATTTTTGTTGCTCTCTGCTGGACTCTTTCCAAACCATCCACATCCTTCTTGAAATGTGGGTCCCAAAATTGTACTCCAAATGAAGCCTTATCAGTGCTGAATAGAATAAAACAATCACTTCCCTTGAATTTTCAAGTGACACTCCTATTAATACAAAATAGTATACTGTTGGCCATTTTGCAACAAGAGCACAATGTTGGCTCATCTACAGATTATGGTCTATGCAATTCTCAGGTCCTTCTCTGCAGTACTGTAGCCTAACCTGTCATTCCCTAGCCTGCACTCATGCATGCAATTATTCTGTCCCAAGTGCAGGACTTTTCACTCGTTCTTGTCAAATCTGGCTAACTGCGGACCATTTTTCCAGTCTATCCAGGTCATTCTGGATCCTAGCCCTGCCCTCCATTGTGCCTACAACTCTACCCAACTTGGTGCTATCTGCAGATTTGCTAAGCATGCCCTCAGTGCCATCATCCAAATCATTAATGAAGATATTGAACCACAGTGGACCCAGGGCAGATCCCTGGAGAACCCCACTTGATCCCTCCTCCCAATTAGACATTGAGTCATTGATGATTATTCACTGAGCATGATGATCCAACCTGTTATGTATCCACTTTACAGTACTTTTCTCTAGTCTGTATTTCCTTAGCTCATTAATGAGAATGTCATGGGAGACTGTCAAAAACTTTGAGAAAGTCAACGTATATCACATTCACTACTCTCCCCTATCTACAGAGCCTGTCACCTTATCAGAGAAGGAAATGAGGCTAGTTAGCCATGCCTTGCTCTTAGCAAATCCACAATGACCGTTTCTGATCACCTTGTTCTCTTCTAGGTGCTTCACAACAGGTTATCTGAAGACCTGCTCCATAATCTTTCCAGGTATTTAAGGTCAGGCTGGCTGATCTGTAGTTCCCCGGATCCTCTTCCTTCCATTTCTTAATGATAAATACTATATTTTCCTTTTCTTGTCATTTGGGACCTTACCTGACCTCCAAGAGTTCTCAAAGAGGATAATAGCTTTTAAATTACCTTAGCCGATGATGTATCCCATCTAGCCCTGCCAACCTGAAAGCATCTAGCTTCTCTAAGTAATCCCTAACTTGTTCTTCTACTACGCTATGCTGCTTGTCCACATTTCTATCTTTGCTGCCAACTCTGCTCATCATCTATTTGCGGTCCCTATTTGTGAAGGCTGAAGAAAGAAAAGGCATTTAAATACTTCAGCTTTCTCTGCATCATTCATAACTAGATTGCCTTTTGCATTCTGTAAGGGACCTATGGTTTCTTAGTCTTTCTTTTACCTTTAACAAACTTGTAGAATCCTTTTTTATTGCTGTTTATGTCTCTTGCCAGTTACATCTCAAATCGTGCCTTGGCCTTCCTAATTTTTCTCTCTGTATGCCTGTGCAATTATCTTATACTCTTCCCTAGTACTATGACCAAATGTCCACTTTGTGTAGGATTCCTTTTTGAGTTTCAACTCACTGAAGAGATTTCTCTCTAGCCAGTTGGTCTTCTGTTGCACTTCCCATTCTTCCATCACATCAGGATAGCTTACTGCTGCAACCTCAAGGGTCTTTCTAACAGAGCACAGGGTGCCCTGTTACTTGCAGGGCCCTCAGCAGCAGCAAGGCAGCCTGCAGCTGGCTGCAATCCCAACTGGGAACAACTGCAATCCCAGCTGGGGAACAAGGCCCAGCTGTGCCCTATAAGAACAGGGACTCTGAACTGCAAAGGCAGCAGCAGTTTGCTGCCAGCGGCTGGAAAGTTGCTACTGGCTGAGCTACTGCTCAGAACATCTTAGAGGCAAGGGAGGAACTATGGGGATGACAGGAGGTTCCTTATCCTGGGTGTGACAGAAAACTGCACCCTGCTGGGGAAGGATAGCCTGGTGGGGCTGCCTGTGGTGGGGTAGTCCCTGCAAATGCCAGGCCAGTCGCCTCCCCAGTGAAAGGTAAGTATGGGGTGCATTCTAACCCCAGCCCCACATCCTTGGTGGGTAGTAAGATTGAGCAGGGGGAGCCCAGACTCACTGTGAGTACTGAGGCAGGGCCCAGATCAGTGGAGGGACCTGAAGCAGCACCCAGACTCACAGATGAGTGCTGACGCTGCATATAGGAGCCAAGAGAGAGGCTCGGGGGGGGGGGCCCTGACTCTGGGGATCTATTAGTGAAGCTCCTGGGCAAAGGGATAAGGGATTATAGTCCAGAGAGGGCAAGGGGATGGGGCTAGGAGCCCTGACCCCAGTACTGCGGGCCTGGGGCCCAGAGTGGACCTTGGAGCCCACAGTGGGCTTGGAACCCCGAGTAGAGAAGGGTTGGAGCCCCATGATTGGATAAGGCTTGGAGCCCAGTGTTGGTAGGGGCTGGGAGCCTAAGTGAATGAGTGGCCAGGTGGTAGGCCAGATAAGTAGGCTGCGTATCAGACCATGGAGTACCTGCAGGGCACAGGGGCTATGAGCTCCAGGGGGGAGTAGGAGTCCCGTGTGAGACTCTGGAGATCAGGTCCCAGTGTGAAGCACTGGAGGAACATCTGTGAGGCATGGGACAGTACAGGGATGGCTGGAGCTGTGTACATAGGCCCTTGTCACCAGGGCAAATCAAGAGGCAGCCTCCTGCCTGATTAATATCATATATTCATTAACATCAAGGGGTGGCAGACAAGGAAGGTGGGCAGTTAGCCCTAAGACAAGAGGATCGGCCAATAATCAGACTGGCCCTGGGACACCCACTTGTTACAGTCTTCTTGAAGAATAGCCAGCTCTCCTGGACTCTTTTTTTTCCCCTCAAACCTGCCTCCCAGGGAACTCTACCCACCAGCTCCCTGAGTTTGCCAAAGTCTATTTTTCTGAAGTCCAAAGTCTTTATTCTACTGCTCACCTTCCTTCCTCCCCTTAGGATCTTGAACTCTATCATTTCATGATCGCTGTCACCAAAGTTACCTTCCCACCTTCACATTCTTAACCAATTCCTTCCCATCTGTGAGCAGCAACTTGAGAAGAGACCTTCCCTTGTTGGCCTCTCTATCATTTGTATCAAAAAGTTATCTCCAACACAGTCCAGAAATTTGCTGGACTGCTTGTGCACTGCTGTGTTTCCCTCCCAGCAAATGCCCCAATAATTAAAGTCCCCCATGAGAACCAAGTCCTGCAATTTGGAAGTTTTTTCCCCCCAGCCAATCCTTCCCGAACAAGCTATACCCATCCATGACCATACTCCAGTCAGGTGAACTATCCCACCATATCTTCTTAATCCCAATTACATCATAATTCTGTGCTTTCATTAATACCTCCAGTTCTTCTGTTTCCCATGCTTCTCACATTATTATATAAACATTTTGGTATTTAACTGAATGTCCTATCTTCTCCCTGAAAAAATTGCTAAAGCTTCTGCTATTGCTTCCCTTTACTAATTTTTTGCCTTGGATCCCTGGCTCTTTACTTACCTCTTGCCTTTTGCCTCCATCCAGCAGTAAACCTAGTTTTAAAGCCCTCCTCACTAAGTTAGCAAGCCTATATGAAAAAACATTCTTCCCTCTTTGTCAGGGGGATACTATCTCTTCCCAGCAGTCCATTTTCTTGGAATGCCACCCTACAGCTGAAGAAGCTAAGCTCTGCTGGGGGCACCATCTGTAGAGACACGTGTTGATCACCAGAATACATCTGCTCCTAGCCCCTTCTTTACTCGTGAATGGAAGGATCAACAAGACCACCTGGTCCCCTATCCACTTCACCCTTGCTACCATAGCCATATAGTCACTTTTGTTCTGCTCATCATCACCCCTAGCAGTATCATACTATGCAGCATTGCATAGTAGTCAGAGGACTGGAAGAGTTTCAGCAACCTGTCCATTATGTCTTAGAATCCTGGCAGGTAGCAGACCTCCCAAGCCAACAAGTCAGATCAGCAGATGAATGCCTCCGTCCCTCAGAGGGGAGAGTCCCCAAACACCAGCACCTGTTGCTTTCTCTTGGTAACAGGGGTCTTTATTCTTCCCCAGCCCCCCCCCCCCAGGTGCATGGTTAGGTCTTTTGGTTTCTCCTGCCACTGGAGTGGGCTTCTTTTCATCTAATGCCAAGGCTCCATACCTGTTCTCCAACTGGACAGCTACAGATTCAGAAGAGGAGTGCTAACTGTTGCCAGAGGTGGCAAACTGCTAGCTTCCACCTTCTGGAGTACCTGTGTCTTTAGTGTCTTCCAATGTGTTTTCTGGCTGCCCTCTATCATAATGTTAGAGTTCTCCTGATGCATAAAGTCATGGAATCATAGAGAAGCAGGACTGTAAGGGAACTCTAGATGCCACATAGTCCAACCCCCTGCCTGAAGCAGGACCATCCCTATCCAAACTATGCTATACAAATTCATTGTCTACCCTATTAACAAAACTACACAGTCAACCCTAACACAAAAGACATAAGTCCCTAATCTGCCACAGATAAAGCAGGGGGACCACAGCAGCCAATATCCTGCTGCTGGAAATTTGCTAAAATACATTCAGGAGATACAAAGAGAGCCATGCCCCCTACTACAGAGAAAGGCAACCCCCCCCCACACACACACACACACACACCAATCTGAACATGGCGTAAAAATTCCTTCCTGACCCCAAATACAGCAATTGATCTGAACTTGAGTGGGGGAAGGGCAAGACCCTCTAACTAGTCAATGAAGCCCTCTTGCTCATAGATGCTGACGAACCTAGCCATTAGGGGTGTGCGAAGTGGGCTGTATTCGAGTAGGATTTGGATTCGGCCCAATTCGGGGGACAATGATTCGATTAATTGATTTGGATCACTGTCCCAATTCGATTTGGCTGAATCTGAATCTGAAGATTTGATTTGGATTCAGAGAATCAGCGATTCAGACATAGACACAGTTTTAAATGTTTTTTCTATGTACCTCAAGGTACCAGGTGCAGCTCGTGAATGCTGAGATGCTGGGGTGGATGGAGCTTGCCATAGGTGTGCAGGGGGGCCCCCCGCCTGCTTGGCAGCGGACCCGGAAGTGGACCAGAAGTGCTTCTGTTCCACTTTTGGGTTCATCGTTGAGTGCACTGGGGACCCTCCCTCACTCCTGTGGGACGCTCCATCCGCCCCAGCATCTCAGCATTCACAAGCTGCCTGGTGCCTGGAGGTACATAGAAAAAAACAGATAAAACTGTGTCTATGTCCAAAGCTTCCAATTCAATTCAGAGAGATTAATGTGTCTCCCGATTCTGTTCAAATTCAGGGATTTGGCCACCGAGTCAGGCCGAACCTCCACCAAAACTAATCGAATCAGCGACCAAAGCTTCACACAGCCCTACTAACCACCTCCTCCTGCAGCTCACTTACCTGATGCCTGAGAGAATCCACCAGAAAACACTTCTCACACCAGAAGGACTCCCCTACCTGGCTGTCTTTGGCAGGGACATGCAAACCGCTGTCCCTCCAGAGCCAGATCAGAACCTGGGTGGAAGCTTCAGCAGTCAGTGGCTGTGCCTGGACAGAGCGAGAAAGAACTGGCAGTGGCTGGGGCTTTAGCATGGTGATGTTTTCTAGCCATCCTGTTTATTTTCCTGCTAGCTTTTATATCTACCAACCCATGTTGGTTGATAAATCCACATGGGAGAATGGTGTAGAGAGAGTTGCCCCATTACAGGGTTGGAGTAACTTGAACACCTGAAGCAGATGCCAGGTAAACAGCCTGGAGCTGCCTTTTTCTCTTATTCCCGCTTCACATACATCTGCTCTTTGCTTCAAGCAGTTGTCTTTTCTTTTGTCAGTCACTAGAAGCCCAGTCCTTCACTTTTCATTTTATTCCAGTAATGTTTTCCTCATACTTCTTCAGTCTCTCATCTATCACTCTTTTTATATTTCAGGTTTTGTTTCAGTCAATTTCCAGAAAATGTTGGATCCACCACTTCCCCACCCTTCTGTCATGAGTGCCAGTAAATTGTACAGATCTGTGAGCCTTCCTCTCCTCTCTTACATGAAAAATAAAATAGTTAGCAATGTTGACATATAAATCATCATCCTTTTGGCATCTGAATTGAGATGAATGGGGCGGTTCACACCTCTCAGAACTATTGACCCACATTCTGCAGGTTCATCCTGTCATCATTGGTTCACTTAATTCACATTTTTAGGTATCCTTCACAGCCACAGCAGCTAGAGATTAAATATTCTTTTCAAATCAAAACTGACATTCTAGTTAATAAGACAGCGTTAAGCCATGTTATGAGGTACTGACCCAACCAGAGCCCTGAATTCCAAGTTTATCACCTGACACATGATTAAAAACATTTTTACAAGCATTAAAAAACAAAACAATGCTTTGTTTCTCCACTTATATTGAGGTGTCTCAATGATGTAGGTAATGATGAGTCAGAAAACTGCATGTGCCTGGGGTTTGAGGAGCCTCAGCATTTTCAGCTGGTGTTCAGCTCTCTTGCAGCTTCAAAACCTAACACAAATGCTTGGCCAGGACTCCTCTCCAAAGGGTTTGCAGGTAGGGCAAAATGAAGCCTATGTTGGAAAAATTAGCTCCTTTGCTATCATAAGTAAGCCTAAAATGCAACAGGCAAAGTATTTAGATGTTTACTTCTCAAAGATATATTTAGAAATGTACTGAAATAGTTGGGACGTTCATTCAGTGGTGCCATGTTAAGAATTAGGAAGGTAGTGTTCTGGTACTTTTCTACCTAGGAATTAGGCTTATTTTATACTGAATTAACTTTTAGAAAAATAAATTAGCCTGATATATAAACTGATCAACTGAACATTTGAGTGGTCCCACATGCCAGACTTTAACATACCCAGAGTTCCTGAAAAATTCAAGAAGCCAAAAGACAGCATACACATTTCATGTGGTTTAGTTTTGAAATTCTCACTACTGTAAACACATCAGGAACATGCTACATGTTGTGAACAGTGGATAGCAACAAAATAAATGTTTTGGAGAATACTGATGAAAGGATGGCAATTCTTCACTCCCATTTGTTACAATAACTGCTATTTAACTCAAAAAACACGTGATATGATTTTCCTCCAGCTAGTATAGATGGAATGTATAGGGCTTGGTTCTTTTCTCATTACACTGTTCAGCTCAAGTAACTTCATGAAGAAAATTGGAGCTACACTGATGTGCAAAACTGAAGCAAGCAGGAAGAGAAATTAGTCTTATGTATCAGGGCTGTATTTGGTAGCCTCATGTATAACATAGGCTCATGTATAATGCTCTCCACATACTTGTTTTCTACCAAACTTTATCTTATTCCTGAAAACACTTATGCTTTCTATTTTCATACATATTAAGAACAGTATGACTTAACAAATGAAATTCCTTTCTGGTGATGTCTTATAATTGAACCCACTGCCTGTCTTTTTTACCTGTCTTTTTTTTTTCTTTTTGAACACCCACCCCTGATCCAGCTTCAGAGGCCAGTGCAACGGTCATACCAGCCCACCGTGTGCACCCCCCACTTTCATGCACAGCTGCAATGAGCAATTAGACCAATTAAGTCCACAGCAATTTCAATGGTCTATGCAAGAGGGGGTAGTGCACAATGTGTCATTTCAGCTTTTCTGTGAGGGTTTTCAATCCTGCCATGAACTAAATAATTTTTTTCAGTTTCTCTCTTTCTCTCTTTTTTTAAATTTATCCCATTAAACTACAGAACTGGAACATATTCATGAATAGTTTCTTTCTGCTTTAACTCAAGGAGTTCCTGACATAACAAAAACTGGTAATTAACTGGCTCGAAGACTTTTACAATAGCCTCTTTAAATAAGTTCTAGCGTGCAGCTTTTGCAGCACTAAGTCTACATTGCTGATACCACTGCAATGCACCGTCTATTTAACAAGCTGTACAGCTCTGCATTAACTCAAGCTCACTGCTGTTTCTTCACTGCTCTTCTTCTTGGCAATACCATGCTTCTTCCAGATTTCTTTCCATTATAATGGCTAACCATTTCCTTCATGGGTAGGATCATGCTGTCTCTAGGTTCAGTCCCTGATGTGGGCTGTCACACTTAGGCTTTAGGCTGACACTGTACACAAGGGAATATTTCATTTTATTTCATGTACATATTGGACTTGCCCTCTATTTTCCACAATGTCACATGCCAGACTTGTTCCAGTAGCCTTCTAGGATATCATCCTGACAGCTGAATTAAAAACTCCTCTTACCTCTTCCAGTTATGACTGTGCTGATCCCCATTATCCCTAAGGGAGAACAGGTTCAGTGCTAGATTAATGACTTTTAATGGACTGGAAAAGCAAATATTTTCAAAGGCACAAATGGGAGCCATGAGCTCAACTCCCATTGACTTTGGCCCTTTGAAAATCTCTTCCTCAAATATAGACATGAGACCCAACTAGTCCTCACTGCTGTGGGATGAACTTGTATTACTTTTGAATTCTTGCTATTTTAAGAGTCAAATCACATAAAAAATTAGAACAGACTTGAGCCAAAACCCATAGTTCAAGTCTGAATCTGGATTTCCCTCGAGTGTGGTATTTTTTTAATGCAAATCACTGGTTCAAGACCCTCACTAACAAAAACACTTACATTCTTTAAACTCTTCCATAACTGATCTCATAGTCTTCCTGGTCAGGCAAACATAAGTCAAATACGTTTCTCAACTCTCCCCTACCAGAAGAGTATGAAGTGTACAATTTATTATGTAGATTATTAGAACGATGTTTTCTGATGGCCACTAGCTAAGGAAAGTGACAGTCATTTACTAAAAACTTGCAAATTGTACTAAAGCAATGCAAATGTTTATCCATCGTTACCCCAGTAAGATGTAGTTTCTAACAGGGGTGTTGGTTATAGCCATGTTGGTCTAAGAACATAGGCAGACAAGGTTCTTTGAACAAATCTGATATCTTTCATTAGACCAACCAAAATAATTGGTGACATTCTTCCTGGAAAGCTTTTTGGGTACAATTACCCTTTCTTGGACAGAGGGAGCATGTGTAGTTGTTTTGTGCTCTCCTGGATGGGATGGAAGCCAGTATGCAAGAATGCAGGTCAGTGAAAATTCAAATGTCTGGCAGTGAGGGTCAGAGAGGGTGAGACACAATGGGTGAGAGAGGTGGGTGGGGACAAGGGGAATGGTGGTGGAATGTAGCCAGTAAGTTGTAGAAAGGTTACCTGGGATATTAAATAGTAGGCAGATTATAACGTGCCATAAATCCAATGTATATATTTAGTCCGTAATTTTTTGTATCCAGTAGATTGATGAAGTGAAGTTTGTAGGCTCATCTGTAAAAGGTGTTTGTAAATTCCTTTTGAGGATTAGAAATGGGAGACTGGAGAGAGAATGGTCATCTTGTGAGAAATGTGCACTCACCAGTAATTGGGTATTTCTGTCTTTGATAGATTTTCAGCGTGCATTCATTCTGGTATGCAGTTGTTGTTTGGTTTCTCCTACATATTTTCTACCAGGGCATTTAGTGCACTGGATAAGATATATTACATTTCTAGAGGTGCAGGTGTAAGATGCAGAAATGGTAATGGTTGTGTTTTAGGGTGTAGTTATTGTGGGAGTGGTGGAGATGTGTTAGCAGGTTTTACATTTCTTATCATGACATGGTCTGGATCCATTAGGTGTATTTTGGGCCTTAGGAAGTTTGCTTCTGGTGATCAGGTTGGCAAGATTTGGTGCTTGTTTAAAGGCGAGGATGAGTGGTTCTGGGAAGATCTCTTTAAGAATTGGGTCTTCTTCCAGTATGGGTTGCAATTGTTTGAAGATTTGCCGTATGGGTTCCAGGGAGGCATGGTATGTCATAACTAATGGTGTGTAATTCATGGGGATTTCCTTTTTGTACTGCAGCAATTCTTCATGTGGTATCCAGGTGGCTCTTTCAAAGGTGTTATCTATCTCTCTGAAGGAGTATCCTTGTTGAGCAGGAGCCCTTTTGAGATTTTTGCAGTGATGATCATGGGTGTTCTCCTCAGTTCAAATTTGATGATATCAGAGGACTTGGCTGTATATTACAGCTTTCCTGATGTATTCAGGGAGATTGCTGGTTCTGTGCAGATATGTATGTTTGTCCATGGGTTTCTTGTATACGGTGGTTTTTATTTTACCATACTGGAAGAAGACCCAATTCTTAAAGAGCTCTTTCCAGAACCACCCACCCTAGTCTTTAAACAAGCACCAAACCTCACCAACCTCATCACCAGAAGCAAACTTGCTATGACCCAAAGCACACCAGGCTCTTGTAAACGTGACAATGTTACAATGTACGCGTGACAAAAATTTCCCTTTCTGTGGCTTAATGGGATCACACAGTACACATCCGCTAGTTTTGGGGGATTTAAATGAGTTTGCATCATTGCAGACTAAACTACATCCCAATATAGTCCAGTTTGCAATGTTGCAACTTGGAACATTGCAGCCATTAGTCAGCTCATCCCCCCAACTGCAGGAGAGGTAGGCAGGCTCCACAGAAAAAAAGTTTTGGGGCTCTCACTACTTCTGCCTTCAGCAGGCTCCTGAGGCCAGCAGGATGCCTGGGACCACCTGGGAACAGCATTCCCTCTAAGCTGCGTGGTGTGCATGGCCATGCAGGTACACCTAGGAGAGTGGCATGAGCATGCCTGCACGGCCGCGCACACCACACAGCTTGGAAGGAACACTGCCTGGGAAGGGGCTGGTTTGCCCCCAGGGCAGCACAGGGAGGCAGCAGGAGGGCAGCTGGCAGCCAGAGTAGTCGGCAGTGATGGTGCACGGAGATGCCCAGGTGGGCTGCTAGTTTCCGCAAGCCCACCCAGACTTCCAGCGCCGCATGCACCATCCCCACTGCCAGCATACCAAGCCACCATCCCTGCTTCCTCTCTGCACTGCTCTAGGGGCAAGCCAGCCCATTCCCAGGTGGTCCCAGGCATTCTGTCGGCTGCAGGAGCCTGCTCAAGGCAGAAATACCGAGTGGCCCAATCCTTTTTTTCTGTGGAGCCTGCCCACCACTCCTGTGGCTGGGGTGCAAACTGACAAATTAAAAGCACAGATTAATGGCCCCCCAGCTGTGGGAGAGGCAGGCAGGCTCCACCAAAAAAACAGAAAAGAAAAATAAAAGATCTGGCCTCTCACCACTTTTGTCTTTATTGTCCTGAAGCCGCCAGGACAATAACACAATAAAACCCACCATTTCAATTAAGACTCACTCTTTCAACTTAGGTGGCATAAAATGCAACCCTAAGGACTAAAACACCATCCTGTGTACAAGCACCCATCAAATAGATACATACCATGCCATGAAAAGAAATGTAAAACCTGCCAGCAAATCTCCACCACTCCCACAGTAACTACATCCCACAACAATACCATCACCATTCCTGGATCTTACACCTGCACCTCCAGAAATGTAATATATCTCATTCAGTGTACCAAATGCCCTGATGGAAAATGTGTAGGAGCACCAAACAACAACTGCATACCAGAATGAATGCACACCAAAAATCTATCAAAGACAGAAATACCCAATTACTGGTCGGTGCACATTTTTCACCAGATAACTACTCTGTCTCCAATCTCTCAATTCTAATCCTCAAAAGGAATTTACAAAACACCTTTCATAGACAAGCCTACAAACGTCACTTCATCAATTTACTGGATATAAAAAATAATGGACTAAATACAGTAAAAGCTCTGTTAACCGGCACCTTACAAGTGACATACTGTATTAACCAGCATGCCAGCTTGTAAGGTAAAGTGAAACCAGAAATGCCCACCGTGGCACGTCCAGTTTTGCCGAGCCCCCATGGCCTGAGGCATAGCAGGCTGCACAGGGCCCGCCTCCCTGTCCCTTGGGGCCCATGGGAGGGTTAGTGATGCCAAAGGAAGGGCACCAATGCCCCAGACACAGCAGGAGAAGCAGTGGCCCGAACAGGCAAAGATGCCTGTTCGGACCTCCCAATTAACTGGCATGTTTTGTTATCCGTCACCCCCCATTCTGCATCAGTGCTGGATAACAAAGCTTTTACTGTATATAGATTGGATTTATAGCACATTATAACCTAACTACCATCTGATACCCAAGGTAAGCTTTCTACAATTTACCAGCTACATTCCATCACCAGATCACCATTCCCCTTCCCCCTGCACCTCTCTCACCCATTGTCTCGCACCCTCTCTAACCCTCACTGCCAGGCATTTGAATTTTCACTGACCTGCATTCTTGCATACTGGCTTCCATCCCATCCAGGAGAGCACAAAACAACTACACATGCTCGCTCTGTCTGAGAAAGGGTATTTGTACCCAAAAGCTTTCCGGGAAGAATTTCACCAACTATTTTGGTTGGTCTAATGAAAGATATCAGATTTGTCCAAAGAACCTTGTCTGCCTAGTTTCTAACATGCATTCATCCAGATAAATACTTGATGAGCAACTGAAATGTTTGCTAATGGATTTCCTCAGCATTTGTTTCCCTGTTTTCCCCAACGGCTGTATAGTATAAAAAGTGAAGTCTGGAGTGGAATAAGGGTAACAATATTTATAAAACCAACTAATCTATGGGGTGCCGAGGGGTAGAGACACTCCTGCACCCCCCTTTTGAAGCTTTTCTAATTTTCATAAAAGAATTAAAGATTGATTGGCCCATAGAAAGAGAGCGAAAAGAAAAAAAAACAGGGAACAACAGAGCACGGGAGGCTAGGAGTTATGGCCCTCTCTCCCTGGGTGGGGAGAGATCTGGGCCACAGTTCCTGGACTATGGACAACGTACTTTCATTAAAAGGTCATTGAGTAAAATGTCTTCCTCCTTGAATCCATTCATAAACATTTGAGTAGAAGACAGTCTTAAGCAAAGATATTGGAGCTAAACATGCAGGAAAATTCTTACTCTTCTGGTATTATTTGTTTTCCCATATTTTGTTAAAGAAGTAAAATGTATAGGGCCAGCATATGTGATCTGAGCAGTACCTTCCTCATCCCATACAGTAGGCCTGATCCAAACCATGCTAATGTCAGTTCCTTCAATGGGCTTTGAATAGGTCTGACATGAGTAGGGGCATCGCAAGCTGACCCATCATAGTGATAAGCCAAGTATGAAATTCTTCTTGTACGTGGGTCTTTGTATATATTAATTAAGGAACAGATTTAGTTTCAAATAAACCTCATTTTAAAAACCCCAGCTTCTGTATAATAGAGGCAGCTGTTTAAAGATCAGGTTACCCAAGAGTCTATTAAGACTATCTAGGTCTTGCCTCTTCAATTCACATTACCCATGTTTAAGTTTATGTAATTTATGAAGGAGTAACATCAGCCTTTGTAATATCAGTTCAACATGATTATTTAAATCATTAACCCTTTTCAAGCATACCTGTTTTTATAAGCACCAAATGTTGTGCTCCCCCCTCCATTTTCTCTCCTGGAAGGGATGGAAATTTATCATTCCACTGGACCAAACTCTGTCAGAAAAGGAAGGAAAACAATCCTGATACCATCCCTCAACCTTATAGATAGGCTTCATGTAAATGAGGCTTCCTTCTTAATAAGGATAAGGTAATGAGAACAAATTTCTACATGTCCTGTCCTGTGTACCAGCCAAAAGGATGCAATATCTTAAGGTGCCAGTTACTAAGAGTCAGTGGGTGCATCTACACATTCATTAATGCACCATAGTTACTGCATATTAAGTTTGGTACTTGTATAACCAAGTGCTAAATCAAAGCACAGTAACTGATGGTACTGCACAGAAGCACTGGTGCATGGCTTTTTAGTGATGCTAACTGTGCAGTAGTTTAATACTACTTTGCAGTAGCATATTAGCACAGTTTTTGCCTTGACACACTACTGCACAGCAGTATTAGACGGCCATGCATTTACCATCTCATGTAGATGTGCCCAATCTTACTTAAACAAATCTCTCTAATTATCATGTCTGAGCAAACCAGACTTGGCCCCAAGAAAGGTAGGAAGCCCAGCTTTCTTCCAACTTGCCACTGAAGCTGAAAAGCTAAGTGCCAGACACACACAACCCTCTAAAATGTGACCTGACACACACTTACACACAAGGGAATCAGAGGTCAATAAAGTTTCTCTGTGTATTGTTTCATAATTACTCAGCGCCCAGGAATCTGAGAGGTTTGCTTCAGCCAGGGACTGAGTTCTAACTGATGAACACAGAGCATGAGCCTCTGAATTATGCAGTGGCAGGTTCCAATTGGTTCTTGGCTCTTGTGAGCCAAGGCGTATAAAGGTACAGTTTCCCACATCTACCTGTCCTTGCCAAATATATAATAATGACAATTAGCAATCAATGCTAACAAGGCAAAATTCAGATATGCGTAAACCACCTATTAACCAACAACTATTTGCCTGTGGTGTCCTCCAGGTCTTCATAGACACATTTGTATGGACACATGCATACTACCATTGTCAGATGATGGTAAATCCATTATTTCTGATTGCATCACTTCTGGGATTTACCTGTGGTTCGTGCTGGTCACTAGCTCCCTACAACTGCAAGACTAGCTCATCAATCTTAGATTGTTCATTAGTCCATGTACATTTTTACCAGGGGTCTGCAAAGCAGTATTCAATTCAGACTCAGATTCGGCCCGAATCGGGGACAGTGATTCGATTTGTTGATTCAGATCACTGTTCCTGATTCAATTCGGCCAAATCCGAATCTGAAGATTTGATGCTGATTTGGAGAATCCACAATTCAGACATAGACACAGCTTTAAAAGTTTTTTCTACATACCTCGAGGTACTAGCGTGGCTTGTGAATGCTTTGATGCTGAGGTGAATGGAGCAACCCACAGGAGTTTAGGGGGGCCCTCCACATATTTGGCAGTGAACCCAGAAGTGGACCGGAAGTACTTCCAGATCCTCCGGCTCGGTGATTGGCCATGGCGGGGGACGCTGGGTGCACCCAGGAGGCACCACTCGCTGACCCGGGGGGTGTGGGGGCCCCCCCTGCAAGCTCCCCAGTGGACCCAGAAGTGGACCAGAAGTGCTTCTGGGCCACTTCCAGGTCTGCTGCCAAGTGCGCTGTGGAGCCCCCCATGCTTCTGTGGGATGCTCCATGCGCCCCAGCATTGCAGCATTCACAAGTCACCTGGTAGCTAGAGGTATGTAAAAAAAAGATTTAAAGCTGTGTCTATGTCTGCATCTTTCTGAATCTCTTCGAATCAATTTGGAGGGTTCTGATTAGATTCGGAGAGATTAAAGGGTCTTCTGATTCGATTCGGTGGCCGAATCTCTGAATCCAAATCGGTCCGAATCTCTGCTGAGTCGAGTCAGGACCTGAAGCTTCACAAAGCCCTAGATTTTACCCTCTTTGGGTACTCCATTTAATATGGCTCATTCACATTTTTATGTGGATTGCACTACTCATATTTCTACTGTATAGTTTCATGGCTAGCCTGCTCTACTCAAAAAAGATTAAAACATCACACTCAACTTCTTTCAGGCAGAATTAGGTCTTCTGCCCTGTGAGATACAGAACCATTCTGAACAAGAACTTTGATCCTTTGTGCAGCGTTCCCTCTAAGCTGCGTGGCTTAGAGGGAATGCTGCCTTTGTGTGGTATGGATAATATTATTGACACAGACGAATGCATTGGGCTCTCTCAGTTTTGCGTTTATTACTCTTTCTCTTGCAGATTTATCAATGGAAGGACTTTATCATGACTATTTTTTAAAAATTTTCCAACTTCTAATTCAAGCAATGTTTTTGGATCATTTCACACTTGCACCTAAACTAAGCCAGGGAATGAATATTTTCACTTCACTATCAAAAGAATCATGATCAAGAGAATAACCTGTACTCTAGCCCAAGCACAGCTAAAACTACTGAATAACAAGGAACAGCAGGAAAGGTACAAAAATAGAGTAGTCTTAAAGAGAGAACCTAACAATGCAATAAGAATGGAGATCATCTATTTAAGCACCGTTGTCACTAAACATGGCATGGATAAATCAGATGTACTAGGACAGAAAACAAACAAAGCATGGTCATTCACGAAATGTGAGATTTATTTCCACTCATTTGGAATGTGCACTTCAAACAGGTGTGGGCTGGCTCCCTTCCCATAATCAGAAGTGAAAACTTGGATAAACAACTAGGGAGCAGTATAAGAGTATTGCTCCAGCATGCAGGGATGAAGTCAGGAAGGCCAAAGCACAATTGGAGTTGCAGCTAGCAAGGGATGCGAAAGGTAACAAGAATGGTTTCTACAAGTATAACAGTAACAAGAGGTAGATCAGGGAAAGTGTGGCTCCCTTACTAAATGGGAGAGGCAACCTAGTGACAGAGAAGCAGAAAAGGCTGAAGTACTCAGTGCTTTTTTCACCTCAATCTTCACAGGCAAGGTCAGCTGCCAAACTACTCCACCTGGCAGCACAGTTTGGGGAGAAGGTAAGCAGCCAACAGAGGTGAAAGAAAAGGTATTTAGAAAAGCTGGACACATACAAGTCCATGTGGCTGGATGGGATGTACCCAAGGGTGCTGAGGGAGTTTGCTGAAGAGATTGTAAAGCCACTGATTATCATCTTTGAAAACTCATGGTCATCAGGAAAGGTCCCAGATGATTAGAAAAGGGCAAACATAGTGCCCATATTTAAGAGAGGGAAAAGGAGAATCCAGGGAACTATAAACTGGTCAGTCTCACCTCAGTCCCTGGAAAAATCATGGAACAGATCCTCAAGGGATCCATTTTTAAGCACTTGGAGTAGAAGGTGATTAGGAACAGACAGCATGGATTCACCAAGGACAAATCATGCCTAACCACCCCGATTGCCTTCTATAATGAGATGACTGGCTCTGTGGA
>NW_017728993.1:36891799-36927167 GCF_001723915.1 Gavialis gangeticus | reverse complement strand
ATTTTTGGGGAGAAACCAAGGTGGCTTTCTGCCACAGAGTGCACCCTCTGCATGTTTTCAGGTGACACCAAGGTGTGGGGAGCAGTAGATATGAGAGAAGGTAGGGCTAGGATTCAGAGTGGCCTAGACAAATTGGAGGATTGGGCCAAAAGAAATCCCATGAGGTTCAACAAAGTTCTGCATTTAGGATGGAAAAAGCCCATGCATGGGTACAGACTAGGAGCTGATTGGTTGGGCAACAGCTCTGCAGAAAAGGACCTGTATAATAAGCTGAATATGACACAACAGTGTGCCCTTGTTGCCAAGAAGACTAATGGCATACTGGGCTGCATTGGTAGGAGTGTTGCCAGTAGGTCCAAGGAAGCAATTATTCCCCTCCATTCAGCACTGGTGAGGCCACACCCAGAGTACTGTGTTCAGTTTGGGCCCACCACTACAGAAAAGATGTGGACATACTGGCGAGAGTCCAGTGGAGGGCAATGAAAATGGTTTAGGGGCTGGGGGACATGACTTATGAAAAGAGGTGGAGGGAACTGGGCTTATTTAGTCTAGAGAAGACTGAGAGGGGACTTGATACCAGCCTTCAACTACCTGAAGGGTGGTTCAAAAGAGGATGGAGCTAGACTGTTCTCAGTGGTGGCAGATGACAGAACAAGGAGCAATGGTTTCAAGTTGCAGCAAAGGAATTTTAGGTTAGATATAAGGAAGAATTTTCTCACTAGGAGGATAATTAAATGCTGGAACAGGTTACCCAAGAGCTTGTAGATTCTCCATCCTTGGAGGTTTTTAGACCCAGCTAGACAAAGACTTGGCTGGGCTAATACAGTTGGGGATGTTCCTGCATTGAGCAGGGGAGTTGAGTAGATGACCTTTTGAGGTCCGTTCCAATCCTAATTTTCTATGATTCTATGAATATAAGCAAACCACCGTATATTCATGCACAAGACAAGTAAGCAATTTGCAACAGAGTGAGAGGATATGTGAGTATTTTTATTCCTTTTAAAATATATATATTTTTAAAGGGATAGGTTTCAAACAGTCTCAACAGTGCTTGATTTTGCAAACTGTTTCTACCATGGTAAGGCAAAAGGAAAGCAGTAGAAAAGTATGAGGTAGAATAGGAAGGAAAACCTGCTACATTAGGATAGAACGCCTTATTTAGTTGTTCGTATTTGAATAAAGATATCATTGTTCAGTCAGAAGAATGCATATATTCACCAGATGAGGAAAAAATAGCTCAGTGTATCCAGATTAGTGGGGACTCCAGAAGTGTCCAAATTACAGCCTAGGGGCCAAATCTGGCTTTGATTCTTTCTGAAGAGTGGCCTCTGCTTAATTGATCGCTACTTCAGCTGTGAACATTCATAGAGCACTTTTTTCAGTCCCTTATTTAGCTTTGCTTATATGGAACAAACATGTAAATGTTCCTGGGCTGATTTTGATGTTTCTTTTCTTCTTTTAAAATTTATTATAGTTGCTGCTTTCCTGTGGAAGCTCACTGGAAAGGAAGACCAGCATCTAGATGCCACCAGCTTGGTTTGCCTTGGTATAATTTAACTCCAACAGGACAGTGACTATTTCCTTTCAAAGCCTAAGAAAAAAGAATGAGCCTTTGGGCCCCCAAAATATTGCTTTTCCTTTTCTATACCAAGGGGTCAGTTACTTGGCAATACAATTGTATTAGTGATAGAGCATCCCCTAATCCAAGCCCTGACTATTATATTTAGGCCATTAATATGAACTTTCTTCCATTTTGACAACTTTTGTGAGAGGTGTTTCTTCTTCTTCTAGCTACCATTTTCAGCATCTCAGAGCTGAGGCATAGTGATGATAGATACAGGACAAAAGTTCTGACAATTGTTTTGTAAAATTCCATTCCAAATTGGGTTCCAACTCTGAAATTTTGTTTTTTGTTTAGTTTTCCCAAAATGGCCACTTTCATATTTAAATATATGCAAATTTGAATATTTTAGTTGTTTTAATATGAAAATTAATGCTTTTTAACTGCACTTGAAGTGATGTAACAAAGCTTTAAAAAGTTGCCCACAGTGGAAAGAGCCTCATTTAACATTGTTCTTGCTACTGAAGAATAAAATATGCTTTTTTTCAAAGTTCAAACTTATTTGCAAATTTACAGTGACATATCAGAACTTCAAATGTAAAGGTTTTAAAATATTACTGTGAATATTTTTAAAACCTCTAGAAATGATACTGTTCACTACTGAAGAAAACCTGGATTCAACTGCTTAATATGCCATACTATCCTATGATACATTCTATCATGCTAAGTAAAATTATATCACCAGATGGCCTAACTAAATTTAGTAGCCTGGTGAATTACCACTCCACTCAATTAAGTGAAATCATAATGGGAATTAAATATATAAACTCCATATTATAAAATCTATGCTGCTTTTTAGGATCAAAGAGGGAATATACAATGTACTGTTTTAGGGTATTTAGAAAAAAGAAAAATTGAGGAAGAATGAGGTGGCAGGTAGGAAGCTGGCATACAAGGAACTCAAACTGGTCTGTCTTGATTCTGAGAGTCACATTCTCCTTTACACTACGTCCTCCTTATACCAACTTGGGAGTGAAAAGAGGTCTGAAGCAGATGCATATGTAAATCATACTCATTTTGTGCCAGAAGAGTGAAAAGACTTGTAAGTAGGGGTGCACTGATAGAGATTTTGGCAGCCAATACCGATAGCCGATATTTAAGGAGGCATATCAGCCAATACCAATCTGATTTCCAATACAACAGCCTCCAGGTGGTAAGTCCGGTGTGGTGAAAAAGGAGTTGGGAGGAAAGGGGCATGGGGAGGAAGATCAACGCCCCCCGTGATGAGGGAGGGGCAAGGGCAGGTGCTGCCCAGGGAGGGTGAGGGACGGAGCTGCAGCTTATGGGGTGGGGGCAGCTCCCGCTGCTGCTTGCATCCCAGGAGGATGGGTGGGGGGGCGTGTGCCCCCAGATCTGCACAGGGCAGGGTGGGTGGCAACTGTGGGGTGGAGCCTGAGCCAGAGCTGGGGATATGTGTGGGGATTTTCTTGCCAGGGGCTGAGCTCAGAGCGGGCTCCAGCGGTGCTGGGAGGAGGCTGCAGCCACCCCAAATTTTGCCACAGCTGCACTCCCAGCCCTGTGCCGCCACCTGCCACAGCTGCAGCTTTTCCCAGTGCTTGTGTAGAGGCAGGGCATTCAGCCAGGCATTTGGGGTGGCTGCAGCCTCCTCTCAGCACTGCTGGAGCCCACTCTGAGCCCATCTCCTGGTGAGAAGAGCCATGCAGCGCTGGCTCCAGCTCCACCCTGCAGCTGCTGCCCACCTCGTGCTGCACAGACCTCTCAGGGTGTAAGCAGCAGCAAAAACCACCCCCACTCCATGAGCCACAGTTCTGTCCTGCACCCCCCTGGCAGCACCTGCCCCTGTCCCCTCCCTCACCGTGGGGGCATTGATCTGCCCCCCCCTTCTGACTTACCAGCTGGAGGCAGCTCTCCACAATGCTGGCTCTGCTCCATGAAGTGTTGTGGCTGTGTGCAGCACGGGCATTTATAAGCCAAATTAATTGGCCCCATTGGGCCGATATCCTATATAGACAATTTTCTTTATATCGGTACTGATCCGATATCGGACTGATGTATCAGTGCAACACTACTTGTAAGGGGAAATAAAAATCAGACCCTAAGAGCCTCCACATTTGTATGGATTGCCTGAGGACTATGCTTTTAGGAACCATTCATGCTATTCCTTTAATACTCTTCATTTTGCAATTTGTAATCTTGATGCTAAATAGGGCAACTCATTTCTATCTGAGTTTCCATACATTTGTGAGACAGCTTTACAGATATTAATCTGTTGGGTCACTTCTTCAAAGCAGCCTTCAAGGTGTTACTCGCACAGTTCCTGGTGTTTGTTAAGGGGATTTGTGCTTCTAAGCCTGTGTGTGCCATGACCCCATTATTGGTGTGAAAATGTGTAGGAAATGTTTTTTAAATGGAATCTAGCATAAAATGGGGCAAAAGCTTCTTTGCTAGCTAACATCATAATATTTGTTGAGAATAATAGAAAATAGGTATGAGATGCTATCACGTTACATCTTTCTTCAGAAATACTCCCAGACACTTGCAAACTTGGTATCATCTTCAAATACAGATAATGTTTTGTTTATGAGCTCACATCTGATCAGTAATAAAGATTTTACCCAAGTCCAAACTTACCACCGACTTCTGTTTGCATTTGCTAGTGATTTTTTCAGACTTTCATACCATAACTTAGATGTCCTTAGTTTTTTTCCATTGTTGCTTTTCCCTTTACTATGCTGCTTGATCATGCTTTATGTTTAAGTAAGCCATATATACTTACACCTGTAATTTTAACTATATTTTTTGTTTTCAGATTACTTTCTATTTCTACTCTTCCAGCCATTTTCAGCACACATGACACTACTTATATTAAAGTCGATTTCAACTTTTTCTAACTACAGTTTTCATAGGACATTTTATCGAGTGGTTAGCTGAAATCCAGATATTACAGACCACATCCATTGCTGATGTACGGACAAAGCTGCAGTTGAGGATCTGGCCCCTTATCTATTGAATTTCTCATCCCTTAATTTTGTAATTCTATTTTAAAAAAATGAAACCTAATACATGTAATAGAGTTTATTCTTTACAAGCACATAGTGTTTATTACTCCTGGACTTATTATCATATACTGCACACAGATTTTACTTCCTTTCAATGTTATTTCTCCATTTCATTATAGATTTACACTTGCTGGGCAGTAAGCACTAGGCATTACTTTTTCAAGGATCGTTTGTGAGGGTTTTTGTTGGGTTTTTTTTGGATCACTGATATGGTGTCTCCCCATTCCCCTTGATTTTACCAAATTCACCATAAATAGCTGGATAAATTCATTAGATCATCATCATTCTTAAGACCCAAGACATGTATCATCTAGACTTTCTCATTTGCATATATTCATGTTTTCCAAGTTTTCTCCCACTTGCTTTCTAATCAAACACCTGTTTTTACAAGGTCTTCATTGCTTCCTAATTGTCAGTCCTTATTATTTTTGTTAAAGACTGATTTTTCTTTAAAAAAGCAGTTCTATTGCTCATCCATTTTAAAATCATAATTAACTTCATCTCCTTCCTCATTTGCTAATGGGTCTATTTTCTCTCCAGTATTTCTTTTTCCCTTGATAGACTTATAAAAGTCTCTCTTGTTTCTCTTGCACCCTTCGGCTAACTTTATCTCATTCAGGTGTTGGGAAGAGGGAGAGGATGGCAGAAAGGATTAAGACAGAATACTTATACAGCATTTCAGGGACAGTAACTAATTAACTCTCACAACATGCCAGTGAGGTCGACGTTATCATAAGTTCCATTTTGCAATTGGGAAAACTGAAACAGAGGGTCTGAATGATCTCCTCAAGATCACAGAGGGAGTTATCCTTAGCGTCAAAAACTTGACAAATTCCTAGCCCCCAGTTCTGCACTCACACCATCAGGCAATTCCTTCTTCTCCTCTACAAAAGTTATTGTTTCCATTATAACATGTCATCTAACAAATCAGAAAGACGAGTTTAAGAGTGGAAGGCAAAATGTGTAGTTTTTAAAATGAAATCCTTTCTCTAGCTACAAGCTTGTAGGGCTTTTAGGTGCTCTGCTACCAATGTAAAGGAATTCTCCCCTCTTGGTGCCTGCAAATCTGGTGAAAAATGTATGTGGCATGCAAAAGCAAAGAACTTCTTTGGTTTATGAATCTTTTGATTTGCCTCTCTTAAAGACTGGCATCAGTAAGGACATGAGCAATCATTTGACACCCATCATAGTTGCAAGCAGGATGTAGAAGGCCTTTATTCTTTGAAATATGGTTTCAAAACCATAAGATCCAAGTCATTTGGCCTTAGATATAACTAGTTCCATGTGACAATATGGGAAATGCTGATGTACTGTCCAATTCAAGGATGCCAGTCTAGGTTTTCTTGTACTTTATAGTACCTTGTTGTATACAACTTCTATTCAATGGCATGTAGTTGCAAAGAGTATATTATTGTACATATTACATACATACACAAAAGTGCATATGCATGCACATACACACATATTCAACAAGGTATGTTCTGCTCTTTTTAACTGTGTGCCATCAATTGGAAGTTTATACTAGTCTTACCTTTGTGTTCACTTTAGTTGACCCTTTACCCTCCCAAACTTTTGTCCAAAGCATCTCTATTATCCTTGCTAGAAGCCTGAAGATAATGCATTTCCTCCCACTTTTCCTCTCAGGATATCACAAAAACTTCCTGCCCAGGAAGTCTAAGCAAGCCTCTTTAAAGTAAAGCCCATGTTGTTATTGGTTTCAATGATATATTTTATTGACCAAAGTGGTCACTGAGTTATGTAAAGAACAAGGACCCAGACACATACCAGTCTACTGGTGTAGACTATGGTGCAGACTAGTGTATACCCCATGTATTTATGGATCCTGATTCTCCTTGCATCCATAATGGCATATATCAATATAATTCCATTGCCACCAATGGAATTACACTATTGTGAGTGAGAAAAGACTCTATGGGTGCCTATACACATGCAAGTTCATTCAACGGCTTTAGTTAAACCACCCTTGTTGCCATTTTTGAGCATGGAGGTGCTGATGCATGTGATGCTGGAGTCCACTGGAACACGGGAATTATGCTGTAATTACAGCATGTCCAAGCAGCGTTGCTCCATGTGCATAGGTACCCATGGAGCTGTTCTAATTAAATCACCCCCCGGAACACACACACACACACACACACACTCAGAGCACGTCTTTAAATGCCCTATGGGCTCAAGGCAGTGAAAACTAGGCCCTGATTTTCTCTCTCTTGTGATCCCTTGACTGAGAAGGAAGGGTGGTTTGGTGGTGAGGTTCCTCCACCTCTTAGGAGTTACAGAATGTTTGAGAAGGTTTGTTCATCCCCCACTGGCCACTTGATTAGGTTATGCTAAGCAAGAGAGGCTGAGTACATAGTCTGTTTAGTGCTTCCAAGCTTTGCTGGCCAAGTACCCAATTCAGATGTTTATGGAACTTACTTTCCAAGGGATGAAAGCTTGCATCTGTGCTTCTAGTTCAAGCTCTCACAAATTTGGACAAAAAGCTTGTAAACTTTAGTATCTTCTAAATTGCCCCATATAAGTCACTATTGAAACCATATCCAAATGGCTCTACACATACACACCCCCATACCTTCCACATAAAGTGACCTAAACTTTGTCAGGTTCACATGTCCCTAGAGATGATCTCATTTCACTGCTTCAAAAGAGCTTTGGTCTGCACAGCCTGTAGCAGCAAATTTACACTTCAAAAAGCAGACAGCTTTTTCCACATCTTATTCACTTAATGGGTGAGAATGTAAAATTAGTTCCGTTGCTGATGAGGACCTTGAGCCAAATGAAAAGTGTTCATTTGTCAGCACAGACTTACAGCCTGAAACATGATTATATAGCTAATCCAATAATGGGTTTTGATGCTGAGCATTTATTTATATACAGTATGTCTTGTTATCTGTTGATAATCAGGCTCTACAATTTACTCTTTTTTTATATCATTAGAAATAGCAACATCTTCCAGACATATTATAGTTGCATATCAACATACAAACGCACGCAAAACCTGTGACCAAAATACTGCATTTGCTTATTTGCTTTGATTTTAATGAATTGGTGTTTGATTTTGAGCTTTTTATAGTTTAAAATATTAATGGGGAATAACTCATTTGAGACTGAGACCTTCTCCATGTCTTAAAAGTGTTGACAGATTAAAATTTCAAATACAAATTTTGTTTCTATAACTATACTGTTTTATAAACTGATTTTTTTCCTTTTTTTACCTCCTTTGAATACGAATATTTAATTATCTTAGGTATAGCTTATAGAAATGTAATAACCTCAACTTAATATAATATGAATGTTAACAACAGAGACTATCTTAGACTTGCCTAACTTCACAAATAATATTGATGGCTCAAAGAATTTTAGTTTTGCAGTATAGCAAATAGCTCTCTCTTGTTAATGTTATTTCTAAGCAAAGCTGTTACATCCAGTACATTAAAATCAAATCTAAAAATAGAAAAACACTTTTTCAAACTTTTATGAATATTTTCCACTGAAACTTTATATTTCTCCAGCCCCACGGATGAACATAAATGGCTATCACTGAAATATAGGGCCAGTTCACTTCTAATCTAAACATAGAATACATAAAATCCAACATTTAAAACAGGGAGGTGGTTTAATAGCTATCATATAGTATGATACATTATAACATATTCCAGATATAACAAGAAAGTCTATGGTAAAGCAAAATCACCACAGTATTAAACAGGGACGTAATTGTACATGTGAGGCACACTTGCAGACCCTGAGAAAAATCCTGTGACATTATTAGAAACTTTGTCAGTTCTAAAGGATAGGTCTGCCATCAGAAAAGCCCAGGAACACCTTCATGGTGCTGGTGAAGTCCCATCAACATTTGCCAGTCAGAAACCTATTTAAAAATAAAGCTATTAACTAAAAAACGAACCATAAAGGATGCACATATCAGACAAGACATGTGGGAGCCTTATCCTGCACCACTAAAACCAGTGGAACTTTGCCACCAACTTTGCTGTGAGCAGCATCAGGTCCCTCCATGTATTTTTCTTTAGCTGAAATTTATTCAACAATAAATACGTATATATTATTTCAACATAAGGTTTTATTGGGCTGCACCAGTTTACTCCAAACAGCAGGCTGGTAATAGCAAAGCTTGTAGTTTTGCCTGTAATTCATTTGTGTATGGTAATATGTTGGAAAAGATACAATGCTAGATAATGAGACAAATTAAAAAAGACGAAATTCTATACCTGCAAATATCTTGTATATTACGGCCATGTTCAGACAAGCAGATTTTCTGGGTGTTTTTTTTTTTTTGTTTTACCTTGCCTAGGTAATTCATTAGATATTCACTTGGGTAAAGAATAAATGAATATATCATACATTACATTCTCACTTTAGTTGCAGAAACAAATCTTTCTTGTACCAGCCAATGTAATCTTCAGAGTTTTCGTTATATAAAACACCTCAAGAAAAATGCACCTCACTAAGATTTACACTTTATTACTCTAATGATTCTACAAACACTGCCACAATGTGATGAAAGGCAAAGCAGTCCTGATCTGATTGAGAGCTAATAAAAATCAGTACTGAAAACTGAAAATAGCACCCTTATCATCTTTCTTTCATTTAGACCTGATTACTAGGGGATTATAATGCAATCACAGCTATGTGTGAGAGGTAGCTATGGGAACCAGTTTTAACTGTTTATCTAGCCAAAGATCTTAATTTAAGTTTGAACACTCTGATTCATTTATATGTAAGACACCAAGGAGACAAAATGCAGAAGAAACAGATGCTCACTTGTTCTTTCCATTTAACTTCATAAGCTACCAGCCAATTTGTCTTTCAGGGACAAAATTAATTTCTGATGACAATGTGAGCAAGTAATAAACTAGGAGTTCCTGTCCTGGGAAACTTGTTAAGGCTGCGTAATGTTCTGGAGTTATTTAGAAAAAAACAATTTGCTCATAGACTTGCAGGGACATCTGTAACAGAGTTTTCTTTGTCCCTGTGCTGTTACTCATTTCTGGGGGGTTTATGACACCTTTTCCAGAGGTTGATTTGAAAAAGTTCAAAAGGAAACATATTGCCCATTATTTCTTTCCTGTAGGGTATTTTTTAAACTGCTCCTTTTTTCCTTCATATTCACAAATCATTCAAACCTCAGCCCAGTTTCTTTCCTACCTTCACTTAGACAGGCATCTATTGGGATTCAGAAGAAAATTAATCAGAAATTATCTAAGGAAAACATTTTGTCAAACTTAAAAGCAAGTACGCACCTGAAAAACAGCAACACAAAGGAGTGTTATCCATTTACAATGCAGTTTAACCATTAAGGTAGTGACTGTGTTAATCCACTACCATTAGTAAGAGAAAAGGTGTGTGTGTGTGCATGTACCCATGCACACACACGTGCATGCAAGCACATGTGCAAGACAGAGAGGAGATGGGGTGAGAGAGAAACTCCTAGGATTGTTCATTATTATGTCCAGAATTGCAATAACAATATAGGTGTTCATGCCCCCTTACTTAAGTGGCTCATTTCCTAGTCTCCTTTACCCCTTCATTGGTACTGTTTATTCCTATGTACAACACTTCAGGGTGGTAAGGCTTTTCTACCACTTGGCATGGATAGATCCATTCCATTGGCTTTTGCTTCTGTCCCTCTGCAGCCTATGCTTGCCTCATGTAATTCTGTAGAGTATAACATCCACACATTAGGAAGTTTAAAAACACTGCTTTCTGCTATGCTTAACATTCATTTATTATTTTGTACGCTTCCCATAAATGTTCCTTTTTCAGCAGTCCTTTTGAAGAAAGTTTAAAGTAAGTTGTAAAGTGTTTCATTTTCATCTAAACAGGGAAATGAATTTAAGAAAGAAATAGAAGAGCCTGAAGGTTTAGCGACTTCAAATTTTAAACAGAATTGAAAATGCTGTTGGAACTCATCTATCACAGAAAGCAACAGAGCACCTGCATTTAAACACTGAATTTATTCCCTTCCTCCTTGATAATGGCTTACATTAATAGCACCTTTAATCCAGATCAATCCCAAAATGCTTTACCTCTATACAATAATTATTTCACTTAAAACTGAAATGCAACTGCCTCTGGAGTAAAACTTGGCAACTCTTTAACAGTACTCTGCACAACAGCTTAGAACAAGGAGCAATTAAAGTGTTATTCAACTGAACCTACAAGAGAGGAGGACTGTAAGTAGAATATAACTACCCAGATTGGAATTTGGCCAGAGTACGAGGTTTAACAAGCTTGACTCTCGGGAAACATACCATGAGGTTTTAAATGTAAGAGAAAGGAGAAGATAATAGGGAGAACCCCCCCACACACACACCAAAATCAATTCAATAGTATGTAAACTTCACCAATAGTTCTGGTAAACGGTACAGCAGGGTGGTACCTTACAGTCTAATTTATTCAGAAAGACAAGCTTTTGTAGGCAACAAGAGGTCAGTAGTCCTAGTGCTCTATAGCAATCAATTATAAATGGCCCCACAGAATACAGTCATTTTACTTCTGCTGCAACTGAAGCAAACATGAACTCTGTCAACACTGCACTAGTTATGATAGCAACAGAATGTGAAACCACTTCTCTTGATGCTGCTATTCACAATCTTCTCCATATTCCAAGTAACATCTAATATTGAAGCCGATGTGAATGAACGGGGGTGGGGGGGATATCAATACAGGTTTCAGTTAGCAAGAACAGAATCCCAGACAGTGGGATTTCTGATCTTCTGGATGGTAGGCCTCTGCTAGACCAGCAATCCCAAAATACCAGGACAACAGATATTAGTCCTTTCTGTGGTCCTCAGTAGAAATCCCACCACTCTCAGGAAGAGTAAATTCTTTTGTGAAATGCAATCTATAGACTGAATCATAGAAATCTCATGACTAAGAAATAAACCCATTCCTGTGAAGATGGATTTCATAGGGAATACAGAGAATCAGACTGAATACAAGACAAGGGGAATATGGCCCTCTATCCAAAATTCATACAATAGTCAATACTGTAAAGCAGGGCTGTCCAACTGGTGGCCCAGGAGCCACATATAGTCCCCAGGGGGTTAAGCTGCAGCCCAGACTCCCAGTCCGCGCACTGCTCCCCTACCACCCTTCCAGGTGTTGGTGTGGCCACTGCTAGAATCTCTGGGCTCCCCCTCCCTCCTCCAGCTTCCACCTCCTGGCCCTGCCCTGGGGCGGTGCAGCAGGGCGTAGGGCAGCAGGGCATGGCGAATCTGAGGGAGTCTCCACAGCCAGGAGACTCAGAGGACCTGGGAACTCTGCACAGGAGCAGGTGACCTGCCATAGGATAGGGGCCCTGTGGCACAGTGTACAGAGAGGCAGGGGCACAGGCCCCTGGCCACTCAGAAGTTGGACAGCCCTGCTGTAATGCAAAGTCTTGTTAAATCTATTCAGTTCGTTTTTCCTAGATTTTGGATTTCAGCAATGAGCATATTAGTCCATCTCATCTAGTGGCTATCAGATTTCCAACAAAAGTAACAGAGACAAGCTCATCAGCTTTCTGCAGGTTTCACTTGGGTAGACCTCCAAGTAGAACAGTAATTGTAACTATACAGATATAACCCAGAAAGAACAGTTTTTTCCCCATGAGCTCCCAGAGATGCAGTAAATACACAGTATGCAGACTCTGCCTTTGAGAAACTGAGTTAAAATAGATCCTCTGATCCCAATTGTCATATAGAAGAAGCTGAGACAGTCAAAAAATGTTTATTCAACCACCTGGCCAACATAGCTTGAAACTCAATATACATTGTGAGAAGGGCTCTGAAATTTGATTGGTCAACACCAAGACTGTCACTTAAGGTAACCATTTTATGATATGGCTATTTATTCACTAGGAATTTGATTGAGATAATCCAACTTACCCAAAGTGCAAATAATTAGATGTAAGCCTTAAAATCACTACCCTTGTGGGCCTGATTCTGACCATGCTCACACAACTGAAAATCAAGAGTACCCTCTCTTGAAGAAAGTGAAGTAACTGCTATAAAACAAAGATTGATATCAGATCTTAGGTACAGGATCCCATCAATACTTCCTACTCTAGCCATTTTTCTGTGCTCCTGGTATCTTCCCCCAAATAAACAGGTGGCAAAATGTAAACAAAAGCAAAACTGAGGGCATGGCTTTCTAAACTAGAGTTACTCACTAGCTTTGTAGCAGGCATTAGCTTCAAAACATCTGTAATTCAAGTAGAAGAGAACTGCCTAGGTAAAATAACATATGTCAATTAGTCAGTACTATAATACAGTCCAATTTGGACGAGAGATCTGAAACACCAGAAAGCTTCGGAAGGTTACCATCAGCAATGTCTTCAGAAAATCTTCCATGTCAATTGGAAAGACAAAAGAACAAATGCCAGCATTGTGTCTCAAGCAAACCCCGCTAACATTGAAGCCATGTTTATACAGCACTAACTCCTTTGGACAGAACACATCAGCAGGATGCCTGACAACTGGCTTCCAAAACAGGTCCTATAGATGGTAGGACCATCATAGATGGTCACTGCTCTAGAGGTGAGCAAAAGAAAAGACTCAATGACAACTTGAAGGGCAATCTGAAAAAATGTGATATTAAAATTAATACCTAAGAGACTCAAGTGCTGAATTGACCACCAGCATGACATACAAGGCATTGATCATTTAGAGCAAGCCTGCCTCACTATGGAGGTAGATAGACAAAAGTGTCAAAGGGAAAGAGCTGTGATCTAACATCACCAGAATATACTCCTTGGGGCCAGTGGGGCCCAGTGCAGGATGGCAGGAGCATGGGGCTGGGCTGCCTGGGGCTCTATGGAGCCATGCTGCACTGCTCAAGCAGGGAGAGAAGGGAGCCAGTCTGGCTCCAGAGCTGCCCCCACCCTGTGCTCTTCCTGCCCCACTCTGGGCCCCGCCGGCGCTTGCCCTGGTGCACCAGGGCAGGCCCCATGCTCCCACTCGGCTGTTGCTGTGCTCCCACCCATGACTGCTTGCTGCCCCTTTCCCTCACCTGCCACAGCCATTTCCCCCCTCCCCCTCCCCCATCAGCTGCTTGGAACCACAGCTGCAGCACCAGGACCACAGGAGCAGCTGGGACAGAGCAGGAGAAGGGCAGCAGTGGCAGACGGGGCAAGTGACAATGAGCAGCAGCATGAGGCTCACACCAGTGCCCTGGAGCCAGGAGCGACAGGAGCACAGAGCCTAGGCTTTCAGGAGCACTGGCAGGGGCTCTGCCTGCCATAGGGAGCAGGGAGCAGGCTGTGGGCAAACCCTCCCCCTCCACAAGCCTCCCAGCCACCCTCTCCCTCACACTCTCAGCACCCCACAAAATACATACCCACCCACACCCACACCTATCCATCCCCCAACAAATCACACACACACACACCCCTATACCCACCCTCCCACCATATACAAGAGTAAGACTTCATTTTAAGCTACTATACTATCACCTCTATGTACACTACATAAACACATGCAAATCAGGGCAAAAATATTTTTTTTTAATGAAATTAATGAATGTTTGATTTTTTTAGAATATAATTTGGTATTTTTCCTGATTCAGAGATGGCAAAACCCCTTGCTGAAAACACTAATTCTGGGAGGCAAGGGGAGGCAAAGGGTCAGGGGGGTGGGACTTCTGGTCCCAAGATGGTGACAGGGGGCGGGGCACCTGTCAAGGGGTGGGGCTACCCATGCAGCCCTCGATGACTTGCCAAAACTTAGTGAGCAGCCTTCCACTCAAAATATTTGCCCGCCCCTGTTCTAGGGTCCTGGTGAAGATGAAGGTTTGCAAACCACCCAGGATTATACACAGCCACAGTAAACAGCTGTATGGGACCACTAAGATGATCCACCTGATTGCGGCAGCCTTTATTTCAAAGGGCTGTGCAAGCCTGCTAATGTGCTCCATCCAGTGGAGAAGCAGCAGCAAAAAGCTGAATGACTGGTCCTTCATTTGACAACTTGCTAAGTAGTTATGAACATGGGAAACTGGTGCCTCCTGAGTCAGTCAGCGACCGGGGGGTGGGGGTGTCCCCATGGCCAATCCTGCCAACCTGCAAGTGGCAGCAGCTGGCCGCTGGCACTTCCAGGTGAGTGTGATAGGCCACAGGGGGGACCACCTCTCTTGGTGGCCCCACTCCCTGGCCAGAGCTCTCAGGGATGGGGGAGGGGGGCACTAGCACTCTCACCTGCCCCCCCCCAATAACGCTGGCTGTGAGGGGATACACCAGCGCTCTCAGGAGGTGCAGGTGTACCCCTGTGCACCCCCTATGTGTCACCACTGGTTACGAAATACCTGGATATGAAGAATCCAGGTTCTATTGTAGTATCATGTCGCAGATGTTACATAACTAATAATGGTTATGTATAATACTGGGTTCTTCTGTTCATTGAAGGATTCTTTCTATCAACTAGACAAAACCTAACAAATGTATAGGGCATGTCCAGACGAGCTTTCACTGCAAACCTGTCCACAGCACTGCAAACTGCATGCAGCACACATGCATACATTCACCATGCTGCTAATTTGCAGCACAGCAGGTTTTTTGGCACCAGAAAATCCTGGCATCAAAAAAGATGTGCCAGAAAAAAGTGGGGCAGCACACATGATGGCAGCACATGCCACCCAAAACTAAAGGCTGGCTGGTCAGAGCTACACTCTGCTGCTGTTTGTGTAGCATAAAAACCCCATACTTCAACCAATATTTAAAAAATCTGAACAATTAAGTAAAGGACGAAGCAAGTCAAAGGATAGCTTTTGCCCATTATCTCAGAATCCTAATTAATGATAAAAATGTTGGCTTCTGGTCATACTTCATAACATTCAATATATGAAAATATTCTGACTATCCATAAGAGCATTAGGGTATTCTATTAACCAACTTCTATTTCTACTCATGTGATGAAAACTACTTCTAATTCTCAAGCAGTAACTCGCTGTCTTTGTTAGCTTCTTTCTTCTATGCCTTGTAATAGGCATTTCTTTAATAGAAATATGCTATAATAACTCTGTTATTCACACTGGGCATTCAGAACTCACATGCTCTGTTTCTTTGACATTTGGCTGTTAGGGTCTAAATTTTCAAAAGACTCTGAAAAGTATTTTTTCCCAGGACTTTCAAAACTCAAGAAAGCTAAATCTTTCTAATATAGCACAAACCACACAGACACTTCCAGTGCACACAAATATACTTTATCTGGTAGTTATTCTCTCCTACATTGTGCCATTAGGGAAAAAGGCAGCCTCATCATATTGCTTTTGTGGATACAGTTGGAACAAAGTGATAAACTGGTTCAGGAAATGCTAGGTAATTCATTAATCCATCTTTATTTCTCCTGAATGATAGGTAGTAGTAGGCAACCATCAACCCTTCTGGATCACAATGTATGCATCAGAGGTCACCCAGGCCTTCAACACATATGCCTCGGCAAGAGCATAGAGGAGTGTAGGCTGCCAAGCCCTTCCATCCCCCCTTAGAACATTGAGACAAAATCCAAAGGTCAGACTGGGTCCAGATGTTCAGTGCCTCAATGGCTGTAATTATATGTACATCTGGGAACTGAACCCCAGGTCACCTGTATGGCAGACAAGGATTCTACTACTGGACCACAACAGCAGGACTAAATCATAGGTGGAATTCATGTACACACAAGCCCCATCATTCAGTAAATCATGCAACATTTCACAATTACTAAAGCAGAGTAAAATCAGATGAGTATAAATTTATGAATTTCCTTTGGCAAGAACAACCAGTGGTCCCTTTGGATGGTTTCTATGGCCCCTTTTCTGCCATTTGTGAGCACTCAAGGTTTTAGTCACAAAATGCAGAAGCTGTTCCAGGGAACAGGGAGTCCTGACAGTCCCTTGGAAGGCTTTGGGAAAGATTTTCAACTCATTCCAGAGATTCTCTGACAGATCTTTTCAGTATTCTGATATGGCTGGAAGGTGGCCGGCTTTCCACAGTGTTTGCCTTTGCTCCCAACCAACCTTTTTTGGAGAGTCAAGACAATATTCTGAAGTGGGTCTGGTCTAGGCAAGGTTTTTTATGCTTACAGTACTCGAGGACCCCAACCATAAGAGCCAGTTGGGGAAAATCTAATCATAGAGGTAAGTCCCATGGATTTTCATCTGTGGCCACAGTGACACAACATTTAATAAAGTGGGCTCAAGGTCACAGAAGCTTATGCTGTCTATATACTTGTTTAGTCAATAGGGTGCATATCTACCCTACCTTCTGGCTTGAGTGACACTAGACAATGGCTATAGATATCTCCCTTGCCACAAGGCTCCACTGAAACAATCAGTGAGCAGAAACCTGAGGCAGGGGTGTCCCACAGGCTGAGAACAAGGGATAGCTATATCTAGGCACTTCCTTAGGAACCAGAAGCCAGCCTGAGTATCTCTTATGTATTCCATACCTGCCTCCCAGCCCAGGGCAAGGAGTAGACAGCAGGGAGTGCCAGCCTTCCAACTAGGGCAGGGACAGGCAATTATTTTAGGCAGAGGGCTGCTTACCCAGTTTTGGCAAGCTGTTGAGGGCCGCATGGGTAGCCTCACCCCTTAACAGGTGCCTTGCTCCTTGACAGGTGCCCCACCCCTTGACAGGTGCCCCACCCCCGGTCACCATCTTGGGACCAATGTCCCAGGGCCAGCACAGGTGAAACCCAAAGCGGGGCACAGGCTGGCAGGGGTCTGTGGAGCTGGGCTGGGTAGCACCAGTAGGGAGAGGGGGGAGCTGGCCCAGCTCCATAGAGCCCGTGCTGGCTGGGACCCCACGCTCCTGCCACCCTGCTCTAGCCCCCACCGGCACTGGCCCTGGGACACAATGCAGCCCCCGTGCTCCCGCTGGCTCCCTGCTCACTCACTCCCAGTGCCCCCCAGCCCCACAATACAGGCGGAGGGCAGTGCACAGCCCCAACCCCCTGCTTGCTGGCAGGGAAGAAGCTGGTGCTGAGCACGGGGAAAAGCAGCCCCTCACCCATCCCATGACCGGCACTCCCTGCTGCAGGCACTTGCAGCCCACGTGGGGCTGTATGGAGCAGGCACAGGCAGCCCCACGCAGGCTGCAAGCAGTTGCAGCATGGGGCGCTGGCCATGGGGCAGACAAGGGGCCACTTTTCCCCATGCTCAGCACTAGCTTGTAACCTGGCCCTGCTGCCAGCCTGGGCCCCACTGGCTCTGGGCTCACCCAGAGTTGCGTGCAGCGGCAGCGGCTGCTGCCCCCCCCGCTTGCCATCCCAGGCAGTGTTAGCTGCTGCTGCCCGCCTGAAGCTCGCACGCTGGGCAGCCCACAGGTGGCCATGACAAACACTGCCCAGTGCACCAAGGAGGGGGGGCCGCAGCTGCTGTCACCACGCGCAGCCCCGACAGGCAAGCCCGGAGCCAGTGCAGGCCCAGGCTAGCAGTGGGGCTGGGTTACAAGGTGGTGCTGAGTGTAGGGAAAAGTGGCCCCTCCCTGCCCCGCGCCTGGAACACACCAATTCCTTTGTTCTGGTAAAAAGAACATTTGTGGTCATGTATGTATTTAAGGTGATACATATTCATGAAACATGCAAATTGAGGCATTCTATTATTTGTGTTCAATTTCCAGATTTCTTTGCTTTTGTTAATTATGTTTTCTAAATAATATAACTAATAATACAAATTGAATCTGGCTGGGGATAATTCCAGTAACCAGGACTCTCTTTCTCTGCAATAAGCTTATGTTTTTTTACAACACCATTACAGCTAAGTGACCAATCATAACATAAATAAAACTACCAGCTTATGACCAAAAATAGGCTGCAATTTGTGTGCACAAACTATTCATTAAACAAATGAAAATAACTAAATGTTCATAAAATTCACATCTTATATGCAAAAACAGAAAAAGTAAACAGAAAAAGTGGTATATTTATTGGCTAAAAAGGGGGGGGAGGGGTTCCATTTATAATTTCAGTAGCTCTAAAGATAATCCTTCTGGTTTTACACATAGGAAGACTATATACAACTACAAAAGTTACAGGAAAAAGGTATTAATAAAAGGAATAGACTGAAAATGGCATCACAGACCACCATAGTGATATTTTGTACCACTGATTCCATGTACATAATATTAAAGGGCATCGTTCAGCACATGTGTTTGTATGGTTATATTTAAGAACAGAAATAGTTCAGATGAAGCTATCAGGCTTCATATGCTTGAGTTTTGTGTGCAAGTGCTTCCACAATCAGGATCCTACTCATCTGAACATCAGTTTGTTCTGTATGGAATATGCAGAAAAGTAAGATATTGCACATATGAAAAATGGAATAAATCAGAATAATGAAAAAGTGGAGACTTTAGGGTAGGATTTATAGCAGTGAAATCAAAATGTGCTTTGTACAGGACACTGCAAACCAAAGAAAATGGCCCATGCTGCTAAAGAAATCTGCAATTGTCTTTGTGTATGGAGACTTTAAACTAGCTAGCTGTTGACTGCTGTATTCCACTCTGAAACTGATGCTCCTATTCAGGTTTGTCGGCGTGTGTGTGCATGCGCGTGCATGTGTGTGTGTGCACGCGCGTGTCTAACCTAGCTTTGTATGGCTAGTGTATTTCACAAGGCAAAAAGGATGTTATCAAAACAGCAGGAGATTAAGAAAAGGAAGCAAACCTGGTCAGTGGCCAGATATGAATCAGGGTCTGCAGATGTGTGTTAAGATGGGCAAGTTCACTTTTTCAGAGAGATTAAAAACAGTCAGCTGCTGCAGAATGAAAGAAGATGCCAAACTACAAGTTGCACATCATTCAGGGCAAGCGCAAGACTTTGTATAGAGCTGCCCAACAGTAGCCCAGGAAGAGTAACTTTCACAATTTGGCAGGTGGATGGTGAGATAATCATGTGGATATGGGCACTGACCTGCCTGCTAGAATAGATAATAGAACAAAAAAGAGGAAGATGCTGAGAAGATATTGGATTTCTTTTGGTAATTGTGACTTGCAGTTTATTATCATGTTAAAATTGGCCATCAACGGGTTTTGTTTTGTTTTGTTCTAAATTTTGAAGGAAAATTGATAATATCAGCACTTAGCTACCTCCTGTCACCACTATCTTGTCTTCTGACACAGCAGCATCTCATAATTTAGTCCTGATGGAATCCTACTGATCTCTTTTGGGTCAAGGGCTGTGGTTATAGAGAATGACTGTAACAAAAAAGAATGACTGAGGGGGGTGGGGAGGTGCTGCATGCCGGAGGGCTAATGCTTTGTGCAACTGACGGCATTACAAATATTGTATTACCCTTTTCACCGCCTCTCTTGTTCTAAACCATAACTGGCCTGGCTATAAGGATACTTCTTGGAATATGGGAATGTTCCTTACGTGGGTCATTATTACTGTCTCTTCAGCATGCGGGAGACTTCCTCCCCCTCTTAAAGAGTGAAGTGGCTTCATCATTAAGAGGCCTTGATTGTCCTCAAGCAATTTTTAGATTTCCACCCTATTACCAATCTGCCTTTTTTAGCAGGGGCCATGGAATGGGCAGCGGCTGTTTTATCTTCGTTATAATGCAGTGTTTGAAACATTTCAATTAGGCTTCAGATCAGGCCGCAGCACTGAGACCGCCTTAACGAGGGTGAGTAATGACCTTGTGTTGCAGGTGGTTTTTGGCACACCATCAGTTTTAATTCTTCTTGATGTTACTGTAACCCTTTGATACGCTGGATCAAGGGTTCTCTTGAAATGCTTCAAGCACATCTTAGGACTTTCAGGAACCATTTTGACATGGTTTCATTCCTACTTGTGTCAGCAGAGCCAGACTGTCACCTGCAAGTTCTCCATGTAAATTCAAATTACCAAAGATTAAAAGACCTCTGAAAACCTGGCCTATATGCAGATCAGTGCATACCTGCCCTGGTCCTTAAAAGAAGGGAACCTAAGGAAAATTCGGCAATAAGAATGCAGTAACCCCTTTGAAGTCTGACACCCAAATGGACTGAGTGGTGATGAGAGGCAGCAAGCAAGAGAGTACTTGAGTGAATTTAAAAAGACACAAGAAGAGATGGACTTTCAGAGACATACTTCATGTTTGGTCCCCATCCCCGTTGATTGGCCTAGATTAAAGCCAATCATACTTGCTATAAATTAAAGCTAAACATACTTGCAATAAATTCCTGGGCCTATTGACTCCAATAGGATAAGGATATATCACCTGAACTTAGGGCATATTTACATCTAGATACAGTGCTCAGTCTTGCAGGTTGAACTGATCTCTAGATGTGCTGGGTATGTAAGAAGTGGATATGCTAACATTTTCAGACTGTTTCCCCAGTACTATGGTTTGAGGAATTCTGATTTTCCTCCATGATAATGAAACAGTAATTTAAGGAAAGGGACCCTTACTAAAGCTTCCACCCCACAAACATCTTAGAATGAATTTTCCAGAATCTCCAAAACCTCAGCCTGTTTTATGTTATACAACTTTCCAAGTGGAAAAAACAAGGATCTTGCATACATAAGCTTCCTACCATGGTACTGATATTCTGGGAACAGGAAGAAGACAGTGAAATAGATATACATTCTGACACAAAACTCCCCAAACCCTTTAAATAGTACCTAGGCATGAACACTCCAGAATGATTCAGTATGCACATCTTCAGTATAAAAAGGTACACAGGGCCTGAAGCTATTTCAACTACTGCCTGAGTAGACCTGGACACCTAGGCACGTTCCTGTTCCATCCTACTTGAGTCCCTCCAAAACAGTTAGTGTATACTGAAGTGCTCCATGAACATTTTACTTCACTGTAATTTAGAGCACTTTTTATAACACTATCAAGTTATACTGCTTTTTAACATGATAGAAGTGCATGTTTGGGAGGAGAGGAGGGTACTTCAAGCCTCCCTGCACTTTCCAGGTGAGGAAGCAGGGGGTGCTCCAGAGCCTCCTAGGGCTTCTCCACTGGTCAAAAATTTGACCAGCATACAGGAGTTATTTTAAATACTGTAGGTTGCTTAAGTGCTGTAAAATACAGCCCATCAAATTTAATACCTCATTTAACAAGGGTTAATTTAAATCATGGTACCCATTTTAAAGTGCTGTAAAGCCATGCACTTCTGTTAAGTCCCAACAATAAAGTGCTTTAAATGGGAAAAAAACAACTTTTGTATATACCTATAAGAGGTGGATGGATCTTCCTTCTGCTTGTGACTTGGTCTTAGGAGTAAGATGATACTGTGTTACAAAAGCAAGTGCGTTAGCATTTTTTTAGGGACTGGAGCAGGGTAGAATAGAATTGGACTCAGAGGTCCAATAGGTGGAATAGGATCTGCCCCTTGGGTGTTCTCTAAGAGAAGCATGTAATTCTCATCATTTTCAGTACACTGACCTCAGTTAGGGTTCGAGTGTGGCTGTCTGCAAATACATACCCAAGGAGAGAGGATGCAAGCCCAGTGTCTAGGTAAGACTGTGGTGCTTGTCCTGCTGTACAAGAATCAGCAGGCTCTGGCAACACCAGCTGGGCTTCATTAACGTGGGACAAGGACAGGACAAAGACTCTGCCCTGCCTTTTTCCTTAACAAGGCAGGAATATATCCTGTGTTGTCCTCAAGGATGTGGGCAGCAATCATTGTTTCGAGCAATCCAGAGGTTTTCCCAGAGAGGCCGTGGCTAGTGCAGTTACAGTTGCATGTGAGCACTGCCTTGCCTAATTACCAGCTAAGCATTAAACCATAGTGTCATCCCGTTTCCCCAAAATGCCCTTTTTTATTCACAGTGCATGCATTGGGACTGTATCACTGAGCATGGTGATTTACCGCGCTTCGCTGACATACTTACAAACAGAGCAAGCAACAATGTGCTCAGCAGTTCTACTACTACTATCATTGAAAGCAATGGGCAAGCCATTTACAAGCAATAGCTTCCTGTGCCGTTTCATTCCTGAAGCTCTTCTTACCTGCAACAACAAAGATAGCCATTCAGATGAACCATCAGAGAAATCCATGGGTTTTGTTGTAGTTACATGGCACTGGCAGAGAACTGATAAAAAGGCTTAAAACTTGCTATCAGTCATTTGATTTATTCAGGCAATGACTCTAACAACATATTGATATGGCTCCAGTCACCATCTCAAATGGTTTGTCTGTCATTTTACTTTTTATTCTCAGTTTATTACAGTGCACTCCCCTTATACCAGACATAGCTATTAAGGACAGTCATTTATAGTGGACAAAACTGATTTCCCAAACCAAACATATTAGATACAATATATTTTTCATGGGAAGTACAAGGCAGAAAACTTGCACTCCACTGATATTTTCATGTGGAAGAAGGGTAGCAAGCTATAGGTATTTCTACTGCAATTTAAGTTGGCAGGTACAGAAATGACATGAGGGATCTCTGCAGGTTTTGCTTCAAACAAAGCTGTTGTCCAAAAGGAGGAAATACTCTTGTTAAAGTTATAGATGCCATAACCTTTGCCGTACAAAAGGAGAAGGTCATTCAGCACTGCCCTATTTGCAGTATAACGGATACATGCCTTACATCTGTTGCGATTCTTAATAATGCTGGAAAAAGTCATAGTAATGTGTATTATTCCCAATTCTGAACCTCCAGCAACAATTATATTGCAACCAGTTCTATAATCATTATATTTCAATGCCGTAGCATGGCCAAAGTGATGAATGGTTCTAAACCCCAAAGAGTTTGATCTGTTAAACACATACAAGGGGCTGTCAAATAAATATTCTGGTTTAATCACATGACTGAAACTGCATACTCCTAAATTGTAATTCCAGCTTTCTCTAGTTCCTGTTGTTCTGTAACTTTGACCAATCTACTTTAGAACAGCTCTAAATTTCACCAACTAAAAATCATACATACATACATGCCTTGCAGAGGGGTTAGCTGGTTTAATTAGTTTGTGTCTAAAAACGCAACTTGCTATGTAAATGCTTGATATAGTTAAACAAATGAAAGCCCATTTTACATATTCTAGTAGAATCCAGAGAACTTCGGCAAAATTTATTAGTGTGATTTAGATGTGTACTCCAGCTGAAAACACTGCACTAACTTCAACCGGTGGAGAAAATTAACTTTCTTATTATGTACTGTGACCGCAAAGGAAATTTACACTGAGTTAGGATAAAAACCCTAGTTCATGAGGCAAAATGATAAAGATTCTCTTATGTAGAAAATAAATAGGCCATGCTAACATGCTAACACTTGCATGTCTCCTTATGATATATAATCCAACATTTGTAAAATTCAAACTGAAGAACCAAGAAGCTTAGTGACTTGTCGGAGAGCACTTCAGGCTGCCTACTCCTGGATTTCCTATTACCATCTTGCATGGGAATGCAAAGTAAAATAATTTGGGATCTGCAGGTAAAATTGGGGTTTTCAGGTCTGAAAAAAGATCAGTCCCAGTGAAGACACAATTCAGGGTTCAGGAAAACATCTTCCTTCTTGGCAACAGTCTCTGTGGTACGGCTTAGCCACAAAACCACACTTCTTCCCTATCACCTTCTCTGTCACTCAGAGAAAACAAAGCAGCTTTTCAGGAGTGGAGATGTCTGCCTGCAGGACTTCTGGAGTGGACATTTAATATAATCTAATAGAAAGGGAACCAACCAGAAATTCAAAAAACCTTAGGGTTGAGGTCCTTCTCTGCTACTGGCTTGTTGCAAGGCACTTTCTGCTTCCACGCCCCTGTGTGCTCTGTGGTCTTTTTGTCTTGTCAGTTTACCCATAAATTCTTGGGGCAGAAACTGTTTGTTCCAACTATTGGTACAGCACTGATACAACAGGAACCTGATCTCCACTGGGATATCTAGTTGCTACTATAATGTAAATAATAATAATAGGTTTCTCTCCATCATGCTAGCTTTAGCCAACCAACATGAGACAAATACACATTTGCCTCCCTCTCAGTTATCTTTCCCCTGCATCCAATAATCACTTCTCTAGCAGTACATGAAAAAGAGAGCAGCCATAGAAAACAAAGGAACAGAGCTACCATAAACCTTAAATGACATGCTAACTGCCTTTGAGTGATGAAAGAAGCAGACATTATTTCCTGACATAATTTGTAGCAGAACCCCTTTCACTGGGGAGTGTTTCAGACCAGTGCTATAGTATGTATTGTGAAGCACAGGAAATATAAGCTAGGAAAAGTGGCTAAAATAGATGTTCCCATGCTTACCAAAAACCCAAGACCTTTAACAGAGGAGTCATGGCTGAAGCAGGCAGCCTTAACAGCTCTCCTGGCTCAGCTGCAATCAAGATACCATCTACTTAAATAAGCATTTATACTCCCAGTGATCTTAGAAGATGAATAACTGATCTCATTACCATGGTAAATACCCTTGAGGCAATGCACAGGCCAATACAATGTTACTTTCCACTGATAGAGTACCCGTTTCCAGGAGAATCTGAGGAATTTCTTGCCGTGTGGTAGTAATAAAAGCTTTGCTTAGTCTACATCTGCCATAAAGTTCCCTTTGCAAACAGTGACTTTGAAATCTTTGACGCTGTTCATGGGAAACAGCTTGTTAGTCAGTGAGATTTTTCTGAACCAGCTCCCATATTTCAGCATTACTAGTGGGTGGAGTAGATCTGCAGGTGACAGCTCAAAAAGATTAAGTGGGGAAATTGCTCAGCTACTACAGTGATAGGTAGAATATGAAAATCTAGCAAAAGGCACTAGTTAGAAAGAAAGAATTCACCTCTCTATGTTTTCTAATTAATCTTCAGGAGCAAAGCCCCTGTATCAGGCCAAAAAAGCCTCCCTTCTAGGAGAAGACTTGCTCCCTTTTCCTATAAGGAAATTATCTTCACTCACTTCCAGAGCTGGGAGTCACAACTAGCAGAAAGGTCAGGATGCAAATACTTGACAGAACAGAGGTAGCCTTTACTTCAGCCATCTTCCCACCTTCATTGATCTATCCCTGACACATTAACTAAGTAGCAGAAGTTGTAAGGAAAATACCAGCTTCTGGCAGGCTCCACTCGCCTCAGGAATATTGAAGGAGGGTGAAACTCGTGAAGCCCGCTCACTGCAGAGGATGCCTCATTCGAGCATAGGAGCAACTATCTATGCAGAGTGTCACCTGCCATCACAGGTAAGAAAACTGGTCAAGAAACTGAGGTAAGCCCTAAAAAACTGTGATGAACTAAATTAAAGAATAAATAAAGGAAGCAGATCATAAAAGCTTATGCATGAGGACAGACTGCCATACGTTTACACCCTACTGTGAATAATTGAAATCACCAGCATTATAATAACGAAGGTAATGTCTTAAATACCTTATGTCTAAAGTAACCAACTTTTGGGTGCCTAATCCAGGTCACCATGAGAGGCCCACTTCAGATCTGCAAAACCAGAAGTAGTCCATGTCATTTGTGGTTAGCATAGCCAGCTGAATGCAGCACTACTTTTTCTGAAAACTCTACTAATTAGCCGTAAGCTGCTTCTGAACTGGAAGCAACATAGCCACTTTCACAAGGCACTGCATCCTGGTTAATTAGCTCTGTTTCTTACTAGATGTTGCATGGTCTATTGGGAATGTCCTGGGGGTAGGGGTTAGCCAATTTTAGACATATATTCTAAATTCAGGACAAATTTCAGGGATTCTCAGGTGACACTAGAACACAACTCGGACATTTGAGACCGGCCGGAAAAATCTGGGACAGCTGATCACTTTTACTTCTGCCCCCAGGAACTGTGCGAGTATCCCAAAGCTGGCCCTCTGCACACAGTCTATGGTAGGAATTTATTCAAAAGCATTGGGCTAAATTCTTTACTCGGTTGCTACTGTGCAGCTATCCTGGTCCGCAGAGTTGCACAGTTGCACCTGAAGTCAGGTTCTGGTTCACATGAACTAAAACATTAAATAAGCAAATATTACTCAGCCACGTGAAGTACTATCCCATTTTAAATGCATCAAAGATGTAGTTGTTGAACCAGCTGTTAGCCCAGAAACATTCCATCTCCCCTTTTTTTCTTTCCTTTAGTTCTTTAAGTGATTTTATGTATACATGTTAAATGACTATTCTAATTATGTTAAAGGAAAGGACAGAGAGATTGCCTTTGTCCAACTTTATCTGGTCCTCTGATGGTAAAGGAATAAAAGACTGCAGAACAATAGCATAACCACCTTGGTAAAGCAGAGTGGGTGCTGAGTGAGATAGGTTTATTCATCAGTTTTTTCTCTCAAGAAACCTGCTTTCAAAGAATAAGAGTGAGTGACTTAGATGGTCTCAGACTAGACCCTAGTGGATGTTTGGGCACATCACAAAATAATCGCTGTAGATTGACATGGGGCAGATTTTCCACTCCAGAGGCCTAGGATCAGGACAGAGCACTGTTGTAAGAAGAAAGGGGTAGACAACAGCACAGTACATCCCTGCACTGCTCTGTACTGGGCAGTGCACGGTACATGGCACTACCCTGTAACTTTTGTCCCTCACCCACTTGAGCAATACATTCCCCAGTACTTAGAAATAATAAAATGAGAGGCAAAACTTAAACATCCACTCCATTACTGTGCAGGAAAAAAGAGGTTTTATTCACTGAAGCGCACAACTTTTCTATGTACAGTGGGCCTGATTATCCATTTCATTACACCAGGTTTAAAAGCCACCATAATGCCAGTGACTTGGGATCCCATTACCAAATAGGGAAATGAGGCCCAGCAGCATCTCCCATAGCTTCTCCAGTCCCACCCAGTTCAGAGTGCCTGTCCTAGAAAAGTAGCTTGCTTTTTCTGATTTCTGTTTAAAATCAGTACCATAAATTGTACCCTTATAAATAGTCCAGGGAAAAGATGTGACATGAACGCCTAAGAATTTTTTCAATGAATAGGACCCTTAATATTTCGTTTTGCCTAATGAAGTAAGGCGTCGATGTAGAAGGATTATTATTCCCGGAATGTTCCGGTCACCCACAAAAGTGTAATTCATGGAATCTGGCTTGAATTTTTTTCATATACATAATTAATGCTGCATTTAAAACACGTTAAAATGTTTTATTCCTTAATCAGCTAATTTGACTGTGAAACAAAGATGCCTTTATTTGCCTTTTCCCTGACTAGAGTTACTGTAGTAAAACTTCCCCTCTAGCTTTGGCTTTCTCTTACGAGTTTGCCGCTGCCAATTAGTTTTCTAAAGTTGCTATTTTACAAAATGTTTCTCACTTTTAAAAAAAATGTAATTGACTGTCTGTACATCACAGACTTCCTTGTGTTCGACACAGGGCGTTAAACATTCTTTGGGTTGACTTGGGTCAGCTTTGAAAAGTCTCGGGCACTGTAACTTGAGAAGCAGTCGTGCGCTATAGTGTTTTCTCCACATCCTGTTAAGTATTAAGTGGTTATTTAAAATGGAGTTGTTATACTCAGCAAGTGACTTAAAGTGCTCTATATAGTTTACAAGACGATTAATTAAATGAGAACATTGCATGCGATGCACATGTATTTCCATAATCATTCACATTGGCCTATAGTTGCCCTTTAATTTTCATACTAATTAAAGTAACACATTGAACTGCAAATTGTAAATGGCTGCATTTCTCAGTAGATGTTAACACTGATGTAAGCTGAATGGTGAATAAAAAGCCCAAGAATTTAAGCAGAGTGGGTTTTTACTCAAATCCATTCAAGTTTTCTTTTTCATTCCATTACTGGACAAAGTCCATATTTTAACAAGACTGCATTTTTCTGAGTTTTTTGGCCCCATGATTTACTGGGGTACAATGTGCTTTTTGTTGCTATCTCTAATTAGTTGGTTTCTCTTTTAAAATAAGACAAGAGTTGTACAGATCCAGGGTCTGGAGTTTTTTTGTTTTGTTTTGCTACAAGTGGTGGGACTAGGATTTTGTAATCCGATGGACAGGATAAGATAAAATTGTAACACGTAGCTATTTTGCCAATAGTATTTATTGCCGGTTACTTGCATCTGACCTGGTATCCTCTTTAATTCCAGTTCAAATTCCAACTTGGTTGACTTGGAAATTGAAATGTGTACTGAGGGGGGCTATATTTTTAGGTCACAGCATAGTATAGGAAGTTACACCTTTAGAACAGTCACTGAGATTTTAAAAAGAAAACCCCCCAAATATGAATAACCGTTCCATGGCTCATGTAGCCACTTGCATCTGGACTTGGCAACAACTCTGACAGAACCACTACATTTATCTCAGTCTTGAGCATATCATGTAATCACTACCGAATGAGAAGTAACTGTGAACTATAGATGTGAAAAAGGCACCTGAAAAAGAATGCTGTCAGGGTCAACTGACTCAAAAATTAACAACTAATCACTCTTTACACTGAATCTTCCATCTAATTGCTTCCATGATGAAGGTTTTCTTCTTTTCAGAAATGAGCATTATACAAGATTTCTGTTTAATTTAAAAAGAAAAATTCCTCCACTCCCAGGTGACCCATCTAAAAGAAATAATAATAAGCAGTCGATTGCTCAGAGAGCATCAGCTCTCACACATATTGCAAGGGGGAGTGTTTATACTCCAGTACAACCCCTCCCCCACTCCCTTCCTGCAGTATGTCCTATCTCCAGACCTAACTTGGCTTGTTCCAAAACCTTATATGTTAAAATTAACTTTTACATCAGCTGGAGACAGCGTTCTTGGCAAGTGGGAGAGGAATGAGAACTGAAAGGGAGGGAATAGCTGTTGGAGGCCAAGAAGGGAAAGGGAAGAAGGAGTTTGGGCGAGGATTTCTAGCAACTAGAAGAAAGTGATCAGGCCACAGCTGTTACATGTTTCTGGGTAAAGACAGAAGCAGTAAGTAAGCTAAGGGGAATGAGAGAAGAGCAGTGTATCTTGGTACATCCCAGCAACAGCAAGTGGAAGTACAAAGTCCAGCCAAGACACCCAAAGCTTGGCATAGTCTCTTTCATGAACATCTCTTGCCAGGGACACCATTTCCCAGTGGTCTCCTAGCCTATGGACTAGGAGAAAGCAGCCGCAGTTTGGAGCCAGTCCTCAGAAGCAACAGGTATTTCCTCAGCAACAGCCAGTGGGACTGGCCCCAACTGAGATGCTCCCTTCCTCTTCCACCCCCAAGACTTTCAACATTTCTGGATGTCAGTGGTGTCACAGGCTGCTTGAACATTATTTTCCTTTCCCTACATGAAATAAACATTCCTGGACTTTCTAAGCATTAGCTTGTTACCAGCCATCCCACAAATCTGGCAGAAATAGAGTTTCTGCTTTGCTGCTCAAAGGGAAAACAACAACAAACCTGCACACACTCAAGGACAACCAGAGACAAAAACCATCCTCATTCCAGCAGTCTCCATAAAGCAGCATATTGCCCTGCAGTTGCCTCTTCCCGCCTAGGGAAAGGACTTTCTCTTCCACTTCTGCTAGGGCTGTGCAAAATGTTGACGGGTGGTTCATATCAAAGCTGTTTCGATGCGTTTTGCGCTTGAAACAGCAAAATCAAAATGAAACAAAAAGCTTTGAAACTGTTTCAAAATGAAATGAGGGCACTCAAAATGTTCCTGAAATTTTGAAACATTTCGAGTTTTGAAGCCAGGGTTGCTTGCTAGATTGACATCTAGCTCCCTGTTCGATTCCCCTAGCTCTCTGTCATTTCCCCAGCTCTTCCCGGGTGGCACGGGCCCCCTATCAGTGCCCGGGGTTTCAGCAGGCTGCTGCTGCAGCCTGGGGCCAGCGGCACCACCAGTCTTACTGGTGCTTGGTGCGGGCTATGCTGAGTGCCACCTGCTGTCATCCCACGTGCAGCTCCGGGGGCCTGCATCCCCCAGGAAGAATCTGGCACAGCCCCTCAGCCCTTCTGGGGAGCGCAGGTCCCCAGAGCTGTGCGCGGGATGACAGCAGGCTGCCAGCAAGTGATAAGAGTTTTGCTTTAAACAGTTTGAGGTACAGTTTCCTAAAAACTCCTGCACCTATCTCCTTGAAATTTGGTATGCTTCATGCCCCTCAGGAGGGGCTACCATCCCTGCAACTTTCATTTGAACCAGGCAGGAAATGTCAAAGTTATAGGCATTTTCATGATTCTGCTTTATAGCCTATGGGCGAAACGGCGAAACAGTTTCAGCGAAAGAAAACGGAACAGTGCTTTGAAACAGCGAAACAAAACAGTGTTGTTTCACACAGCCCTAATTTCTGCCCAGAGCCCCTCCCTCAGCATTTCTGAGTTGCTTTTTTATAAACCCTCTGAGGTTAGCCTCTAGCTAATCCCCTCCCTGCCTGCCTTAGTATAGGGCACCACACATTGTGTGCAAGGACTGTGTTAACTAGCTGTCATTTCCCAGCTTACTCTTATGTATTATTAATATTACTGTAATGCCCCCAGTGCATTTAGCGCATCTCACACACACAGACATGATGCTTACTCACTCTCTAAAAATGCAGGCAGCAAGTAAAAGATGGAGGAGAGGGATAAATGTAATCAATCAATTAAAAATAAATAAATATAAGAAAACTCACCACTTCATCCCAAACATATTAAAAGGCACTTCTCACCCCACAAAATAAACATTCATGGACTTTCTAAGCATTAGTCTTTTATGAGTCCCACAAAGAAAGTGGAAACCTTTTCAGACCTACCACCATAACATTCTGGTTTCATGCCACTAAAACTACACTTGAATTTAGTTTTGCCTATTCCAGACAGTTGAGTGTAATGGAGACTGATATAATGTCGTAGAGAAGTAAAACTGTGTGTCCTGATATACTGACTCCCCCTCCCCCCCAAAGAAAGAAAAATGATGCAGAACTTTTCTACTCTGCAATGAGAGGCAACATTCAAAACTTCAAGAAGACTGGTTTCTTTTGGGGGAGGTTTTGGGTTAGAAATAAGGCTTCTAACCTGAGGCCAGTTTTCATCTTTCCCACGTGGCTGCAACTGCTATCCATTATTTGTATACATCAGCATACCTCTGCATTGGCTTACTTACTATAAGGATCCTTCATCACAGTTTCTTGATAGTGTTTTAATTGCAAGTGTAGTATTTCCAAAGGATACACAATACAGTTGTCAACAAGTGACTGATTAATCAAATATCTGACCCAAAGAAACACATATCCACCTATTCTTGGCCAGGGAGCAAGAGGGCAAACATGCAGTCACACACACACGCAGAGGAAAATAGTATCTTGGTTTTGTTGAGATTTTTTTCCCTTCAGGCTGGACACTACGTAGCATAATTGGGGGGTTAGTCTCATTACTGCTCTAATTAATCTTGATCTGCTTTGTTAGAACCAGTTACAAAGAAAACATTACTGAAAAGAAAACCCTCAAGGCTTCTAAAGCTTGTGTAACAGATGAAGTCAATGCTTGATCTAAGTCTGAGCAAGAAGTCCAGCCTGTTTCATGTTTCCACATGAAGCACTCTGTCCCACCCCTTGATCCTCCTTCCCCTAACCTTCCTTTGCATTCCCCTACTAAATATAGTGTGTTCTTTCTTCCTCTTTGTTGTACCTTGTAAGAATTACCTCAAACAGGATGCAGCTTGTTAGAGCAAAGTCAGGTTATTTCACACAGAGGCAAGGCAAAGCAGAGTTCACATTGTAAATTGTCTTGACTTCTAATGGAAACAAGGTGAGAAACGAAATACAACTGTAGAGGCCAGCTTGAAATGGAAACCAGGATTAAAAGGAGCTGTTTAGGGGCTCACAGGTACTAAGCATCAGGGAAAGACAACTACAATTAAAAAAAGAAAGAAAGAAAAAGGTGAAGGGAATTTTTGACTATCGGTTCTTTCAGCTGTTTCAAAATCAGAACAGTTTCACATTCACATATGGCAGCTGATTATGATGTACTGATAGAAATTAATTTTAAAGTTACTCTTGGGCACAATATAGGACTCTGATTCTGTAATGCATCTGAACATGCCTAACTGCATCAGGTGTATAAATTCCATTGAATCCAGTGAAATGAATACACCTGTTTAAGTGTTTGCTTCAAACCCATCCCTCCCTAGCATATACTTAAGTACTCTCCCGAATCAGGCCTAAACCAGGTGCTTCAGTCCACAAACATGTATTTCAAAAAGGGTGATGCTATCCTTTGGGTTTCTGTGGGACCTGATAGATCCAGAATCTATCTGCATGGTTTGCAGCATTCCTGGTTTAATTACCAATGTGTCCAGTCAGTAGGGGAATCAGAATGACTCTAGCTACAATATTATTTAAGTACCATTTCCCCAATGAATGCTGCAGAGATACTTTTCCAAGCACGTGCTGCAGAACCATACGGTACTACAGATAATCCTGCCAGAGAGTCTGAAGCAATATAAACTGTAGTATGAGAGTTTTATAATGAGATTCACCATCCAAAATTGCTGGTTCACATAGTAAAGTTCTTCCACTAAATTATGAATAGGGCCTAAGAAGCCTGATCTCTTTAGTCAACAGAGAGGAATTGTTTCCTTTCAACTCAATCTTATGTTTTTGCACACCTTTTCATATTTATAGTATCTCCTTTATCTGCTTAGTTGTTGGTGCTCAGGCTGTATATAATAGATAAAAATTTACTACATAGTAGGAACAAGGGGAATATAGGACCTGATCTAGCAGAGCACACCCATGATGCTCCAAGCTGTTTAACACACGGGGGATCCTGGTTCTAAGGCAAGTGAAACATTTATCATGCTACGGAAAATTTTGGCCTCTGAGGAAAGAAGAAACAGCATCCAAAGAAACACTCCCTGGTACCATTCTGCTAATGATGATCCTCCATCATCTGAAATTTCCACGGATATAGAGAACTGAACTGGGTCACTATAGTGCTAAGGTTTCTGCAATTATTGATAGTGAAATGAAGAAACCCATCTCATGGGCATCTCTTCCTCTGGATAAACTATGGAAGAACCACTCTGCAAAGAAGATTTGGGGCCATTCTATTCTCTTCAATAGCCACTGGTGTAGGAAGATGTGAAACACTCTGGAATTCTGAAACCCCAAGGAGGGGGGTCATCTACACCCACATACATTTTGAGAGAAGGTTCAGACCAAATGGTTCTTTTCCTGCTCTTCTTGACTGATGTCAAAGTGGCAACATGGTCACTATGCACTGCAACATCATGCAAAAGTGAAGCTAAGATGCTGAAGGAAACAACACCTTTCTAGGAGGAACTTCAATGCTAAACCTCAAGCATGCAATAAGCAATCAGAAGGGCTAAGTTAAGACAGTCAAAAAGTCCAAGACTGAATCAATTCAGTCTTTGCAAGTTAGTCAAAACTGCACAGATTAAACTGAAATATAAGTGATCAGATATTTATCTTTGATTCAGGAAATGTAGCCACATGCCAGCAGTGGCTCAGGCCAGAAGCCAGGGGCTTCTAGAGCACAGCTCTCTGGCTGTGTGTTCACCTCCTCTTCCTGCTGCCCCCAAGGTCTCTGGGATTTGCAGTCTAGAATTACAGCAGCAGGACTCTGCAGGGTTGATCATCACTCCCTCTTCCTGCTTCCAGGTCCCACTGGTATTTGTAGGCCACAGCTGCAACCACCAGTAAGTTTGAGTGGAGGAAGAGGTGTTTAGCCCCACTCCCTGGCCTCAGATGGGGTTTGCCTGGGGGGGTAGCCCCCCCTCTTCCTGCAGACTGGGCTGCATCCTCAGCCAGACTTGCAATCCTCCCCCTCCTCCCACTCCCTTGTCAGCCAGCCCAGCCCAGGGCTGGAAAGCATGCAGGGGGATTGTAATTTAACTTGAACCAGGAAGGGGTCTTGGACAAAAGTTTCGTAAACCGGTTTGACCCAAATCAGTTAAGTCTGATTCATTCAGTTCAAATCAGTTAAGTCTGAGACATTCAACCTGACTTGTCTTAAACCAGTTTTGGCCATTTTGAAAGCAGTTTGTGTGCACTGAACTTCTGTTCTGTTACAGGTTTAAACCAGTTTCTGATCTCTTCAACTGGTTGATGCATTACTTCTGTCCCTAGCCAAAGAGTATAGCTAAGAGAAAGCTTAACAATGAGGACCTCTAGATCGGGGGCAGAGAAGGAGATAGGGGAGCTAAATAATAATTATTGCTGTTGTTAGCAACTGATTAAGCACTAACAATGTCCTGCATAAGACACAACAATAGTTAATAGCATCTGGTACAAAAAGAGTAAATAGTTTCTAGGAAAAAAATTCCAACAAAAAGAATTTTCACTGAAATTTTTGAGTTTTACACTGAAATATAACACAACGTTTCCAGTTTCTCTCCTTTCTCATTCTCTCCCCCGGTCAGAAAAGAAAGGGAAAGGGATAAAAGTAACAAAAGAAATAAAACTAGAAAACTGGTTTGGGTTTTTATTAATTTTTTTTTGGACCAAAACAATATTTTTTGCACCAAGACATACAATATGGCTAAAATTGTTCCCATTATAGAAAAGTTTCAGTCTGATCTCTGTGAAGACAATCTAAACCCCCAAGACTTTTCAGCCCAAAGGGCACACCATACACATTTGCAAAATGCACAGGCAGTTCTAATAAACCAATTAGAATTGGGGTTTGGGGTTTTGTTTAAACAAACCTGTTGCAGTCCTGTCTTTACTAGCCCTTAATTAAATTGATGGCCTAAACAGAAAATTCAGAGTGGGAGGGAAAGAAGCATTCAATTATGGACCATAATCAAGTCTTATAAATAGTCATGTTTCTGGCCTAACATTTAAAGTTAGTTGTACATCTTTAAACAACATCATGGTTTGGGTTTGTTTGTTGTTGTTTTGTTTTGGGTTTTGTTTAGTTTTGTTTGGGGGGGGGGGT
>NW_017728993.1:36884310-36891608 GCF_001723915.1 Gavialis gangeticus | reverse complement strand
TTTTTTTGGGGGGGGGGGGTGGGGGGGGGCTGGGAGAGGACAGGGAGGAACCAGGGGAGGAGGTTGTCTGAACACATTTGCTTTCACTGAAAAATGAAATATCCCCCAATTGGTGATAGTTGTATAATCCCATCAGACTTTGAACCCTAGATAAAGCCAAGTTGAAAAAAAAAAGTCAGATATTTATGTCAGATTCTTATAAAACGACTGCTAGTGTATTGGCAAAGTCACTCTGAGACAAGTTGTGAATTTTAGCAAAAGCCTAAAGTATTGATGCTATGTTGACTGGTATACTATGGGAAAGCACCGCTCATTCTCTGTCCCCTTCCAGTGCATTTGTTCAAAAAGAAGGGAGCACTGAGTGTTCTCTCCTTGCCCTTCACCCAGTGCACAGACCCCAGATCCAAGAAGGTCCCGTATAGGCATGCAAGGAGATAAGTAATCACTCTCTTGACCTGCAAAGGATCATAGAAAAATCCTGTTCTAAGGCTGAAGGATGTAATTTTGGTTCAAGCACATACCTACTATCATGTTTTCTTTTTGTAAAAGTTACATGGCAGCATAGTCATCAATGGTGAACAAAATTAGAACTCCAGTGAGTAGCAGGTAATTTCCCTAAAACATCCTAGGTAAGTTTTTTTGTGCTTTTAAATTTGCTGGTTATAGTACTGTTGGACCTGATTCACTTCATCACTGATCCCATAATATTGTTAAATGATGTACTGCATCTCTTCCACAAAGAACTGCAGAAAAATTACATTTAGGCCCCTGGCAAACATTAAAACAATAGTCTGATGGGATGAGAGGAATTGTATGCCCCGTCCCAAACATGGTGCCTCCTGCCTTGTCAGACATACATGTAACGTCTGCCAGGGGCCTTAGAGAGAGGGTTTGATGGTGTCTCAGATGTTTTGCCAAAGGAAAGTAATAAACCCACAAAATATCCTAAATGGTTCTGCACAGCTTTCATGTTAGAGTTTTCCATGGAAATAAATATTACTGATTTGTTCTATAATGCCTAATAATAATAATAATAATAATATTTGTGTACTGCTTAAACCACTGTTGCATATGAAAGTTAATATTTTCAAAGCATTGGGTGGGATAACTTTCTCTGAAACCAGGCTCTCAACAGGAAACCCAAACAGTGCTAAAGCGTTATCTTAAGTAGATTTAAATAATTAAATTCAAAATTCTCAAACCACTCGCTGGTTCAAATTTATTTCTTTAATAACAACCTTGTTTCAGCAACACACTGGATTAGGATTTCATTTATTTGAAATTTAAGATCTGTCCCACTCTGAATGTTATTTTAAGTATTTAGGGGAATTTTTGTGCTGGTGAAAATGAAGAGATTGTTGCATTATAAATTCATTTCCTCTGTTATTGCACAGGCCATGCACACTGCAGCTGTGAAAGCTCTGTAAGAGCCCCAGCCGTGTCCTCAAGCCAAACCCAGAAGGGATAACTGTTGTTTTTCTACAAAAAGTTGCCCTTTTCTGACATCCCCTGCTAAAAGTACTTCCTAAACAGAGATGTCAACAGGGTTCAATCACGATGAATAATAAGAGGGCATTTAATGATGCTGATGTCTCTCCACCAGGAACATAGCTCAAACTCCAGTAGGCATTTTCATCCAGAATCTCCAAAAATGGACGCCAACTATGTGTCTAGAGGTCAAAGGCCACTGCTGTATGAATCATGCTACCCAGCCCCACCAATAACATGCTATATTAAATTCAGTAAGTAGAGCTGTTGGGCTAACAGGTGTTACATTGTAAGTAATAGCTCAGTGGTAGTTACTATTCACACTAACAATTTTACAAACAAGCGAGTTTCTTATACATTCTTCATCACCTCCAGGCATTCATATTCTTTTTAAGTACAGGAACATTAATTAGATTTTGACCACAGACCCCGGATTTGACTTACCCTGACAGGGTTTCCATTAGTGTAATCTGTAGGGGAATTCACTGTTTTAACATCTGTGCGCCTGAGGCCTATCTCACATTTACTGCCGTAGTCTGAAAAGCCTCCCTTGTATGGTTGTATGTTTCTTCATGCTCCCAATTTCACAGAAGTCATTTCAGCACCAAACGGTAATTAGCAAAGGGATGGGCCTCGGCTGACATGAATGCAATTTATTGTTTTCCACAAGGCCCTGAACCGAGCAAACAAAGAACACAGTATTGCTGTCTAGCATTTTATTAACTTGTATTGTGCTATGTACCTTACTGAAGGGAGAGCTTCAAGTAAATTCAGCTGCTAATAAGCAGTAACATGCGTGCTTTTGAAGAATATTAATTTCAGTTCAATTAGGCAAGTTTGTGGGACCTCAGCCTCTAATATAGGACAGCCACTTTTATAATTATCTTCTGTATTAACTTTATCATCACCAGACTTTTTACATAAATGCAACCTTTCATCTTTAAAATGCCAACACTTCTTCAATTTTGGCAACCGTACAGCATTGCTAATTATTTGCTCATTATGTGTGGTTAACTGATGAATCATTAATAAATGAATGAATGGCTAATATATTTTTATGGTAATTGGAGATATAACTGATTGCAGACTTCCTTAGCTTCTCAAAACCGCACTGGAATGATCAGTAGCTGCTTAATTGTTTACAGATGATATTTATGCGACTGACAAGCTTTTCTTGGTTTATCACTGGTGACCTATCACACCAGGACATATTCTGTGCCACTAAACACAAGTGCATAGGGCATTAGGCAGAAGAATGACCAGTCATATTGTATGTTTCTATTACCTCATTCATTTTATGGCTGGCAAATATTCACATATGTGCTTTAGATGACTTTCCTAACAATTCCAAGCATTCACGTGAAATCTGTGTGTACTGGCATTGGCAAACATATTTATTGCTAGCATTTGGGCCGTGTAAAATAAAATGAGACCATCTTTTGGACTGTTCTTCATCAGCTCAGATCTCAATTACTGCAATCAATAATACACAGAGAGCAGAAAAATCAGGCTTTAGTAACATTTTAGTTTAACTCCACATAGTGTATTATAGTAACTGGCTTATATAACCTCTCTCTGCCAGTGCACAGTTAATGAATTCAGAGATAATTGCTGGATTGATTTTTTTTTTTTAATAATCTTTCCTTCCATAAATCATTCTTAGCATATATAGTTTCAAAACACAGCATTTAAATCTGCTTGACAATTCAAATCAAAATAAAAAGGTGGCATGATGGCCAAACAAGGCTTGTTTAGTTCCACACACACATCCTGAAGATCAAGTTAAAAATGCAAAGGAGATTACCCGTTCTTAATTATAATTATTTAACCAGGTGGGTAGTTTCTCTAATGAACATTTCTATGAAAACAGAATAACTAATGATGGTCTTAAAGAAGTCTTTGTCTTCCCATGTACTAATGATCACATTTATAAATATGCAGGAAAGCCCCCATGTACACTGCTAATGATAAGTAATTAAGCACCAGGCATGGAAAGCTATAGAAAAGGGTCACGTTAATGCACAAGAAAATTAAAAATGCAATAAAATAAGTTGTCTAGAAAGATTAAACTTCTGGCTTCTACAGCTTTTAGTATGAAAGAAATTATTCCTCCTTCCCTCCCCCCAACCTCCAGTGAAAACCAGAGCTTCTAGTAGGTATCAGACTCAAAGTGTCTTCTTACTTGATTTCATACTTGTACTCAATTTAAAAATAGGTAAAACACCAGCCATTTAAAACACACACCTTCTTCAGTTCAGATTATCTCTCTTTGCAGAAGAGCTCTACAGCCGATCTTGAAATTATAACTAATCTCATTCCCAGACGCCATTCGGAACTTCTGGCCAAAATGAGAGAGAGTAAGATTAAAATCTTACTGTTTATCTCTAGGTCTGCCCATGAAGAAGCTGTGATTCTATGCTCAGTGGAATCACCACTGAAGAGGACTCTTCAATTTGAGATGAGCAAAAACGCTAACCTGAGGTTAAGTCTTTGGTTTAGCAGTTGAATTGAAACCACAGCTTGCTATCAAACATTAAAGACATCTTAAAAATGAAAAAGTGGATCTTCCTGGGTAGCAAAGAATAACTTGTATTTGTCTCTCTAAAGCCTGTAACTGAGGGTAATTTTGAGACACTTTTTAAGATGCTTAGCAGAAATTTGTGACACTGAAGATTTTTCCAGACGTCTCAGAGCCATTGATTTAAAGTCTCTTAGACCTCCACGTTTGAAAACTCTTCCTTGCAGTTAATCCCTATATGCAGAAATCTAATTTTCTGCTGCGGTAGTTCAGGGTTCAACAAGGCAACAATTTTGGTCTGAGGGAAATAATTTACTATTATTATTTTCTCAATGAAAGCAAAATTAGATCTTTTTTTTAATCATGTTAGGAAAATAGTGAGCTTCCAATGAAGGGAGATATAGAGCAATAGAAATTTAAATGAACTCCTTCCCTTCTCCCAGTAACCCACAAAAGGCCACATTTCTTTTGTTGTTGAAGTACTGTCATCACTAAGCTTTCTTGACTGTTTTTAAAGGCAACTTAATGCAGAGTTATTTCAGCTGAGCGCAAGGCTTAAATTTGCATCAGAAATAATGACAGGCAATTGAACCCTAAGACAGGACAGGCATTAAGTACCTGGCAATACCTGAAGGTGAATCTCCCATCAATAATTCAGGCTGTTCGATTTATTTAGTGTAGCACGGTTTATAATGGCCTTCCTTTGTTGTAAAAGTTCAGGAAGGTGGTACGGAGCATTTTAACATGGTTATCCTGACCCCCAGTGGCTGCATGCATCATTCTGCTCTACAGATTCTTCTCTACAATGTACAGGTGATCATAGATGCTGTTTTACTTTTGTTGCAATCCCAAATGACAATGTAACCTATTTCTTTATTTAAAACGCAACCAAGCCTCATGCTGTGAGCTTGGGGAAACCTTGGCAAGAATTATAAATAATATCCGGATATTTTGTTAGGTTGAAACCAATGTTTCCCCCCCATTTTTAGCCTGAGCCTCAAGACTTTTTTTAAAACCATTTTAATATTCAATTTCCAAACTGATCCTTAATTACTTTACTGAATATTTCTAACACTGCTGGTAGATTGGTTCTGTCTCAGAATCTAATATGAAGCACCACAAACAGAATATTATGTAAGCTTTCACAGAGCAATGCAGCGCACCCTGACAAGTCAGTTCAGTTTTCATTTTTATGGGTTATGTAGCCCAGCCTGCCTGTTCAAGCTGTTTCATTTTGTCTGTAACCAAAAATCAAATAACCTGAAATAAAGCTTTGATGGCTAGCCACGACAGTGCAAACAAATAAACTTGGCCCTGGGAGAAAGTAATGCAGGCTGTTGAGAAAGGCAGTCTACTGCCAAACTCCATGGTGGGTTGGGGACTTACATCCCCGCTTCAGGATTCAAGTATTTAAATATTCCATGAAGAATGATGAATATTGATACCTTGATACTTTAATATTTCATATCCCTGATACTTCCCCTTCTTTCCCCCAGACCCACCTCATATATCCGGTTTGTTTCCGTCTAGTCAGTTTACACAGAACAGCACAAGATGACGTGCAAACCAACTACTGGTCAGGCTATTACTTCTGAAGTGAGATTTGGAATCGGGGTTTGCCATAGCCGTTCCACAAACAGATGGCAAAAAGAAAGCCAGAGCTAGGGTGACAGTTATTTTGAGGGAAATAATGAATCCAATTGCACTGGTGTTTAAAAGAGACAGAAGACTCATTTCTGCACTGCTGAAATTTTGTAACCACTAAAATATAAGATAGGTCAGAAGAGCATTATTGAATTACAGAGATCTTCAATTTTAAATTATTTTTATCCTTGAGAATACATATCTGTTACAGACAAGCTCTGAAATCCGCCACTGCAAGCTCATCAGGAAAACCAAATGTTAAATGGAAAATATTTGCCAGGATTTAAAATTAGACCTATACATTACTTACAGATGTTTCAATGAAAAACACTTGAAACTCAACCACCCTGAGTAATAAACCCCACAATGGTGTATTTTTTTATACTTCAAGTTAATTTTTATGATATAAGTAGCCATACGAAGAAACCATTGCATACTGCTTAAATTAAATGTGGAGGAATGAAATCAGCAGTATCCCTTTACAGCATATGGTCCAGCAAATCAAATTACAAAGCTTTCCACATCTCATTAACTGCAATGAGTACAGTGAGTTTTCTAATAAGTCACTTCTTTTTCATGTGAGTGGTGAGCAGTGACTTATTGTAAGTATTCTCACAGGATGACCCTTGTGCTGAAATTAAGAACTAATCTAAAATGGGAAAGGTCATTTGGTCAAGTCTGATCATAACATTTCCTCATTATTGTTTTAGTTGGCATTGAAGCATATGCTTTTCCCGTGCACCAGCTGAAAAATGCCTTTGATAATTTCACTGACAGCAAGTAACCCACACACTGCCATTTAATGAGTTTGGCAGGATTAGCTGACAATAAAGAATACAATATAAATGTTTTTATAGAATGAATTTTTCAGCAGTAAAATTTCACACAGACATACTCAGCTAATTTATTTTCATTTACTATTGAGATGTCAGTCCAAATACCTCTCAAGGTGAAAACCTAAAGTCCCCATTAGACAACCTAATCTACCGAATGTCAGAATCACAAACATAAGGACCCACCAACCCACACTAACCCACCTGGAAAAACAGCTTCAGTCAGGATGAGTGTGCAAAAGGAAGGCCATGTCTGATCGTCTGCTTCCTTCTCTGCACAAAAGAAACAATTGCTCATCATTGTAGCTTTCACTTTATATGGATTCCTGACTGAGTGGCAAAGCTGGGAGTGCAACTCAAAGTTTCTGGTTCTCGGCTTCTGTTCTCAAATCACCATCTTGAACCCACTCTCTCTCTCCCACCTAAAACACTCCACTCAAAACTATGTTGACCATAAAAAATACAGCAGAGTGCACAATGAGGGAAACATATCAAGACACTGGATAAAAGAGAAAAACTAAGTCTGGCCAGAGGAAATACTTGGGAGGAAAGTCAACAGGCTGTTTTTAAGCAATTACAAACTTGTTGGGTGATCTGATGTAGCTGGGCAGGAAATTCCATAGTTTTTGGAAACCATTGACAAAAATGTTTTGGCACTTGCTTTCTTCAGTCCATACTTCACGAAGAGTTAATATCCTGTACCCAAGAAATCCAAGAGGCAAAGTAAAATGTAAGAAGAAAGTTTAACCAGTAAACAGCAAGATGTAACATACCCCGTTGGGGGGGGGGGGGCGGGGGGGGGGGTTTAATGTATT
>NW_017728993.1:36875471-36884204 GCF_001723915.1 Gavialis gangeticus | reverse complement strand
GGGGGGGGGGGCAGGGAGTGTGGTTTAATGTATTCAGAACATCCTGAGATCCCACTACAGCAACGACAGAATACGATCATTCAAGTCAGGAAATTTCCACTGGTTATTATCCTTGTGGTAAAATCCTGGTCTATTTTAAATAGTTTCTCCAGAGGTAAAATTATTATTGGGTTTAAAAGCACTACCTCGCTCTTGTATATCCACCACTTAGAAGCTTGAAATCCAGTGATTGCTCAAACGAATTTCATTTCCCCCAATAACATGTAATAAACTCAAAGGCTTAAGCTGAATGACTAGCATTGATTTTAAGAAAATTTAACAGTGAAGATGTGTGTAACAAATATATAAGTAAAAAGGTGAGCCAGACCCTACCAAGAAGAAGAGGTAGACTGAATTTTGAGGGTTATTTCTTGAGCTTCCCAATGCTCGTGTTCCAGCTGTCTTCAAGCACACCAGTCAGTCAGGGCCCAATACTGGCACATGTTCCATAACAAAGTTAGCCAAGTGGCTAATAGGAAACTAACACAAATAGGGACTAGTTAGGACAAAAGTTTCCAAAGGCCAGACTTGGCTGGCTCCAGCTTGCTTGAGATCTGGTCCCACTGAAAATTCAGATTCTGCAAAATCCATCCTTTGGTTTGTTTTCTTTTTAAAGCTACATTTTTAGCCCACAGTTGGAAACTTTCTAAAGATGAATAACACGTATAAGGTAGCAATGACATTCGAGGCCTGCAGAAAGCCTGAAACAACAGCTTTATGACAAATGTTAACAGCCCCCATTCATCTCAAAAGGGAATTCACTGTTGAGCTCAATGAGAGCTCTGTAAAAGCCCGATTATCAGAAAATGAAGATTTATGAACTTTGTACTTAATTTGTGCAATTACAACAATTATGCCTATAGATTGGGTAACTGCATGTGCAAAAAAATAAACAAATGCACTTAAAATTAACAGCACACTTAAAATGTCTTGCCAATTTTCTCCCTTTTGAGAGAATCTAAATGCGGTGATAAATTTACTAAACAAATAGTCACTATGTAAAGGCCCTATAATTCTACATAATGCCTTACAATATCCTTAATCATTGTAAAAAGTTCCATGATTATCAGTCAAAAATGTACTTTGGATAAAGGGTAGTTTATGAAAATTTACATAATTTTAAAAGAAGTTATTTGGCTGTCTGTATGGAGCCTGTTTGACCACCAGGGAAAGAATCTAGATGGACATAAATATCCAACCAAGCCGAAGTGATAATGAAGTACCAAAATCTGAAATACTCCCACATCACTGTCCCATAAATTTGCTCCTATAGTCAAGTCAGGATTTGAGTCTGAGGTTGGGCAGTCTGGTCTATGCAGTTCCCTTTCGACTCAGGGTTTCACAAGGAGTCAAAGGTCACAATTCTGGGGCTTGTAAGAGGCACGTCTAAGCAGAGCTATCAATTCCAAACTCAGAAGCTCAGCAATTTCCATTAGCATTTCCATCCATGTTTTACCTTAAATAGGATTCTAGTCACTCAGCCTCACTGTAGCAGAAAATTATCTATATATCTATATGCACATACTAGTTATGCATCTGCATATATTTATTTTAAAATATCTCATGCATATGCAATACAAACACATACAAAAGTTTTCTGACAGTTGTTCCTTTAGGAGTAACAACAAAAAATATTTTAGATAATTCAACAGTGGACCACTCATCAGATGTATTCATCATGGTATGAGCCATTTATAACTGCTGAGTCACCATCTGAGTTAATTTTTGTTTGGCTTATGTTTCCACCATCTCAGCAGCAATTTAGAATTTAGTAAATTTTCTCTCATCAGGAATAAACATGCAAAAATCCTATGGGTATCAGAGAATCCAGCAAAGATTTTGCATTAATTTCCCTGAGCCCATCCCATCCATATCACCCACATTTCAGTTCCTAAATAGAGGCATACCCACATTTGGGGCAGTTTCAAGTCAGCTATAGCTCCTCTCTTTGAGATACGAGACAAAGGTATACTTTTCTAAGCATGTGCATCTCCAGATATTTAACAAAAACATGAAGTTTGAAAGGTAATTTGTTTCTCATGAGCCAGAGTAAAAATGGTCAGTTATCTAGACCTGATGATCTTGTAAGGTCCCGTCCAGCCCCTAGCATCTATGAATTAGTGCATGCATGTGGAACTTAACAGGTTTCAACTGAGCTTGTTTTGGTTGAGCTTTTTCCTTGAAAATGTTGCCAGCTGCAACAAAATAAGCCCCGGTGAAACTGACTGAGAACATGTATCATATTCTGATTGGTAATTCCCAGATTATTTCAGGTAAAAAAGGAAAATTACTAAAAACCCAGCTATTGTAAAGGAACTAAAATAATATTCCATTCCAAGGGTGAACTGGCTATGAAAATATACCTTCTGCCATGGCGCAGAATTTCAAAATTAAACAAGAGGAAGTCACTTATTATAACTTCTGCCTGTGGCTGATCACAAAAAATTCTCTGGCCACAGTGAGACTTCTGGAAAAAGATGAAAAGATTATGTCTGAATCAAAACAAAATCCAAGAAGATATCTACACTCTGGCTATTACCCTTTGGGTATGAATACAAGTTCCCTGTACCCTTTACAGAGGAAGGGAAGGACTTCAACCTATTATATTAAGTGCCTTGGAGCAGTTTAGTCCTTGTGTGCCTGACTTGGAGAGTGACACTGAATTCAGCTGACTTGAACATGGTAGGGATTTAATCCTTCATCCCATCAAACAAAATGCTTCATGCTACTTTTGGAAAGCAAGGCAAAATGGAGACTAGGAAATGGAAAAGGAAATGCCTGGTGGACCAGCCAACATGCTCCCAATTTGCTCTACAGCCTATCAGCAGGACAGGAGATGAGTAATGTACAAAGCCGGAAAGGAAATAAATGCAAACACATGGCAGGTAAAATGGGTTTCACAGAAAAGAAAATATTCTGTTGTATCAATGGAGGTGACCAAGAACACTCGCCCCCAATTGTGCAGAGGACACGTTCTATGATTTGTTTTTGCACACAATATTCTGAAGCGTCATGGAACTTACTGACTTTTGCCATCTTAATACTCACCAAGGATTTGTGCCAGAGATAAGGTTAAAAAAACTCAATTGACTTACATATGACTGTTTCTTCAGGAAGAGGCTAAGTAAAAAGGGAGCAGCTCAGGAAAGAGAAAGAAAAAAAAATCTAAATGAAGAATACAGCTGTTTTCCATATATCATTACATACAGAAATTATTTAAAAAACTGATTTAGACTCCCAAGTCAGGTCTGGAAATGTGGGAGTTCAAGTTACCTTTTGCAACCATGATTTTTCATGGCCACTATATGTATTATGAGTATCCTTAACAACATGATTGCATAATGATTTTTCTACAGGACCCTCTCCCTGATTCATTACAAAGGATGGGTGGTGCTCAGGGAATAAAGCCTGGCTGTGTAGCAAATGAGGCCATTCACCTATCTTCCTTGGTCTAGGAGTCTTTTAATTATGAGTCAAGGCAAAATTTTGAATGACAGCCAGCACGGTTTTGTAATGGATAGATCATGTCTGACTAACCTCATCTCCTTCTATGACCAGCTTACTCACTGCCTGGATAAGGGAGATGCGGTTGACGTCATTTACTTGGATTTTAGGAAGGCCTTTGACTTAGTGTCCCATGAGGCTCTCAAGGTAAAACTAGGGGACTATGGGCTCAACAATTCAACAGTCAGATGGGTGGGAAACTGGCTGTGGGATCTGACTCAAGGAGTACTAATAGATGGATCTGTGTTCACCAGCCAGAAGGTAGCCAGTGGGGTCTCCCAGGGTGCGGTACTTAGAGCAGTGCTTTTCAACATCTTCATCAATGATCTGGATAAGGGGGTGAAGAGCACACTGGCAAAGTCTGCCAATAACACTAAGCTGTGGGGAAGTGCAGCCATGCATCAAGGTAGGCTGATGATCCAGGTGGATCTGGACAGATTACTTAGATGGGCGGACCAGAACCAGATGCTGTTCAACACCAAGAATTGTAAAGTGCTGCATGCGGGAAGGCAAAATCTGCAAAAAACTTAAAGGCCCGGAGGTGGTATACCAGCTAGCACTACATCTGAAAGGGACCTGGGGGTCATAACTGCCCATAAAATGAATATGAGCAACCAGTGTGATGCTACAGTTAGCAGAGCAAACAACACGCCGGCATTCGTCAACCCGAAGCTTCTCAAGCAAAACTAAGAAAGTTATTCTCCCATTCCGCTCGGCATTGGTGAAGCCACAGCAGACTCTGGAATAGATGCCCAGTGCAGGTGGTGCAGGCACCTACCCTGGAAATTTTTAAAAGGAAACTGAATGCACACCGTGCTGGAGTTATTTAACCCCAGCAGTCTTTCCTGCCCAGAGCAGGGGGGCTGGACCCGATGATCTCTCGAGGTGCCTTCCAGACCTGAATTCTACAAATCTGTGAGTCTGAACAGGCTTCTCTTCCTCCTTCCCGAAGTAGCTGTCTTTCCGCAGTTCCCAATGAGCATACACTCCTGCTTCTGCTTCAGTGGCAATGTAGGCCTGGCTTTAGAATGCCCCTAATTAAGTTATTATGTTGGCAGACTCCCAAAATTTTCCTGAGGAAAATAAGCAAGAAAATGGAAATGGTGATTTTTAAAAAAAGTTTACACCTTAGAAAAGAGCACAACACCTAATGGGACACACAAAAGTTCATTCTCTAGCCTGAAAGTTTTCCTTCTACAGCACTGAGATTTTTTTGCAAATATAGGAGGCTTCAGAAATATGCAAAAAGAGGTTGCAAGAATATTTTATTAAAGGAAATGTTAAAAAATGGGAACACAGAACCGCCTGTCCACTCATCTTAGCATGCTGACCAAGTCTTAGTATGTTTGTGTGTCATACTCCTTAGAACCAGTGAAAATGCTTCCTTGAGCTAGGAAGATAAGTTGTTTTAAAAATGAAATATTTCTGGAGAAAATGGATTTGTATCACAATGTAAAAAAATATGGGAATTACTACATATAGCATACTCCAAAAATAGTTCAAAGGATGGTTAAAAAAAAAAATCACACTTTGCAGGGTATACTTCATCTCCCTCCAACCGTTGCTGAGCTCATTTCAGTTTCATCAAGAGAACCAAGTGTCAGTTGTGTGTGGTAGGGGGAGAAGCCCTGGTTCTCCACCGACACTTAAGCACACACAGAACTTCACTATCTTCAGTAGTTTCACTGCATGGGTAATGCTATACACATACAGGATGGGGCACCAGTTTTCAGAAAGCCTGAGGACAACTTATGGAATGTGGCTGTGGATTCATAGTAACATGCTTAGATCAGGAGATAAGCCAGCACTTCCCTGCAACCCGATACGTAAACACTCTTGCATTTCAAATTCCTGCCTAACACTAAACACACACGTATTATCAGGTACAGACTTGTAACAGAGCTGCCACTGGAGATGTACACAGTCAGTATGATGCAATACAACCTGCTCAGCCCTTTCATAGCAATCCAGCCAACATGATTTTAAGCATTCAATCCCGTTTCTGCAGCTTTTAAAACTTCCCTGCAATATAATTATACAGGGAATGCAGAATGATCATTGCTTTTAGAAGGAAGTTTCTGTTTTGTTTCATGTTCATCTGGCTTCCATAAATAGAACCAGAGACCTTGAACAGCAGAAATACACATCCGTTTGTCTCCAGTTATTTATTTACAAATATAGACCTTGACAAATGCAATTTGTTCAATAACATTAAAAGGATGCACAATCATTCATTGAGACAAAAAGGCCTGAAAGAGAAACGTCATCATCAGTAGCTTGCTCCATCATTGCAAGCAATCGACTGATGTCAAAGGAATGGTGGGTATTCCTCTTTCAGAATGCAGCGCTGAAATACTATTTAGGAAAAGAAAAAGAGAGCGAGCGAGCAAATAAGGAATTGCAGCAATTCTTTATTCAGGCAATAATTATACAAATTAGATCTCTGAAAAGCCAGAGAATGACTGTGCCTTGAACCCCGTCTGTGTGCATAGAACAATGGAGAAATTAATAATTAAATCTATTACATATGCTCGTAACTCGGCACAAAAGATACCTCACTAGTTCAACCACTTCTGCATTTTCATTTGAATAAAGCTTTCACACATTTTTCTCATTATATATGTATTATATTTTAAATTTAATGGCTTATTTTGTTGCCTTTATGTTTTGAATTAATAAGGCCATACTTTAATGTGCTAATGCTGAATAGTGTTAGCCTGCATTATAATTATTACTCTGGAAAAAACCCTTTTTTCCCAATGGTGAAATCAATTTACTCTTAACTTCCTGTCTCTCATAATCTCTGCAAGTGTTGCTTGAATCTTGGAGCTGTTCCCCTTATGGAAAAAAAAAGAAAAGAAAAGAGTTTGTAGATGCTGAATGTCTGTGGAAAGGGGAGGAGCTCAAGGTGGAATTCTTCTAAATTTGGACAAACAGATTAGGATTTTTCAGTAAATTAAAAGCAATTAGTAGTCCAGATAAATCAAGCTCAAGCTATTTTTCTGGCAAAGAATAATGTACCCCTTGAAATTCAGATGGTTCCATTAATTCTAATATGGAATCATTTCACTTTTGTCTTCCGCTAGAGTGGCAGGAACTTGCAGGACTAACAAGTAGGACGCATAGGTTCAAAAGGGGAGCTGGAGCCGGGGTGTCTGAAGGATTAGAACTATAGCAGAGGAAGGAGTTGGCCTAAGGCAAAAGCTAGACCAGTGACTAAGGACTATGTCTGCCCAGTTGGAATAAAAAGGTCTTTTCCAGCATCTGAAGTACTGGGGGTGGGATAAAGAAAACAGTGAAAGATTTCAGATTTAAATATTTTGGAAAGCTATTTCCAACTCCTACTTCCTTAATGAAGCCTGACTCCAGGTCCTTGGAGTCTGCAGTCCATGCAAGACCTCCAAAGAGTGCCAAATGGATTAATGTGAACTTCATGACTGATTTCTAGCAGATCTTACCCCTCTCGAAAGTTATTTAACCAGCATTAATTCTTTCAACTACCATAGTGTTTGAGATTTTAAAATAGTGAATGGATTGATGATGCAGACTTCAGAATTCAGATCAAAGGATGACAATGACCTAAATACATGACGTATACACCAATGCAATATACACTGTATTGTACACTAGTAAAAATTAAACCAGGACCTGGAGCAGAAAGACAAGCTACTAGGGCTGTGTGAAGCTTTGGTCCCTGATTCAATTCAGTGGAGACTGGGCCCAATTCATTCTGACCCTTTAATCTCTTTGAATTGAATTGGAACCCTCTGAATCGATTTGGAGAGATTCAGCAAGATCCGGTTATTTTGGAGATAGACACAGCTTTAAATGGGTTTTTTTTTTTTTTTTTTATGTACCTCTAGGTAGCAGGCGGCTCATGAATGCTGCGGTGCTGGGGCAAATGGAGTGCCCCACAGGAGCTGGGTCTAGGGGGGCACTTGGAGTCCCCCCATGGCCAATCACCAAGCTCGGGAATGTGGGGGGGCCCCCCAGCATGGTCCCCTGCAGACCCGGAAGTGGACTGGAAGTACTTCTGGTCCACTTCTGGGTTTGCTGCCGAGCACATGGAGGGCCTGTGGGACGCTCTATGTGTCCCAGCATTGCAGTGATCATAAGCCACACTGGTACCTCGAAGTATGTAGAAAAAACATTTAAAGCTGTGTCTATGTCCAAGTCAGCATCAAATCTTCAGATTTGGCTGAATCGAATCAGGGACAGTGATCTGAACCAACAAATTGAATCACTGTCCCCGATTCGGGCCAAATCCAGATCCAAATCAAAAAGGGTCTTTTTTGCACACCACACAAGCTACTATTTCAGAAGAGCAGCACCTAGTAGGTTGTTATTACAGATCTCACTACTAGGTGGCAAGTCTTTAGAAAACTGCAACCCAAGATAGATGTAGACACACACAAACACATACCAGAATAGTTTTATCCTTTGATTTTTCTCAGACTAACATTACAGATCTAAGTAAGTTATATCAGTGTAGGCTGTACATCATTTTATACCCATGTAAAGGTTAATTACACTAGTATTAATATGTGGTGCATCTGAACTCTCAGACACCTTTAAAACAGGCCCACGAGCCAGATGAGGAGCACAGGGCTGGTCATCAGGCCCATGGACTAGGCCCTCTGCACTAGAACTGGTACACAGGGCCAGTCCCCACAGGCACCTTATACACTGCATGTCCTGGACCAGCCCTGTGTATCATGTGCAGCTCATGCACGGTGCCAGCATGAAGCATGTGTATAAAGTGTCCTCACTGGACACTTCCAAGAGAAGTGGTGCTGGCTCCTACCCTGGGGGTCTTTAAGAGGAGGCTAGATGTACACCTTGCTGTGGTTGTTTGACCCCAGTACTCTTTCCTGCCATGGCAGGGGGTTGGACTAGATGATCTACTCAGGTCCCTTCTGACCCTAGAAACTTTGAAACTATGAGCTGACCCTGCACACTGGCTCCAGTATATGAGGCCAGTCTGTGGTCCCAGAGCTAATGTGCAGGGCTGATGTAGAGTGCATTTCCTTTGAAAGTACCCGAGAGGACATTTTCCATCAATACTATGATAATAATAAAAAAACCTTTATAATGTACTTTATAGTAATAGTACTCTTTGGCTTCTGCTTAAAAACAAGAATGGGTTTAACAGAAACTGTTAAAAAATTTTCAGTGAATGGAGAAAAATGG
>NW_017728993.1:36868814-36870471 GCF_001723915.1 Gavialis gangeticus | reverse complement strand
CTATGGACTGACCCTGCACACTGGCTCCAGTATATGAGGCCAGTCTGTGGTCCCAGAGCTAATGTGCAGGGCTGATGTAGAGTGCATTTCCTTTGAAAGTACCCGAGAGGACATTTTCCATCAATACTATGATAATAATAAAAAAACCTTTATAATGTACTTTATAGTAATAGTACTCTTTGGCTTCTGCTTAAAAACAAGAATGGGTTTAACAGAAACTGTTAAAAAATTTTCAGTGAATGGAGAAAAATGGAGGTCACTCTTTCCTTAAAAATTCTCCATAGTCTTATTATTTCTCATTAGTCTTATATTATTTAAGATTATCCTTTAAACACATGCACACCCTCTCTCTACCTTGGCATGATTATACATATTTTTTCAAAATTCTGAGCATTACCTGGTCTTGAACCCTCATCTTAAACTAAGGGTGGACAAAATATGGCCCATGGGCTGGATCCGGTGCACAGAGGGGCTTTATCCAGCCTGCAGTGGGTCCCTTTGTCCCAGCTGGCCCAGGCACCACCCGCCTGTGGTGCATCCTGCCACCCCCTGGGGGTGCAGCAGGCAGGGGAGCTGGGGCAGCTTCATGGCTGGACTGCCTTTCTAGGCATCCGAGGCAGCAGCGGCTCCTTCCAGCTGCCACTGCTGCTGCCCCAGCCTCGGTCCCAGCAGGGACTTGTGCACACAACCTTGACCCACCTCAGTCCGTACCCACTCTGGATTCACCTGCCCAGGCTAGGCAGTGGCAGCAGTGGTGGCTGCCAGTCAGAAACTGTTGCTCAGACAGGGGAAAAGCAGCCCCTCTCTCTCACCGCTGCTGGGCCCTTCCTGCTGCAGCCTCCCAGAGCCCACACCAGGCTGCCCTGTATCTCCGCTGCTTCTGGGCTGCCCAGCAGGCCAGCAGTGGCAGTGCAGAACAGACAAAGGGCAGCCCTGTATGGGTTCTGAGCAGCTGTAGCAGGAAAGTCCTGGTAATGGCAGGGGAAAGGGCGACTTTTCCCCTGTGCTGAGCAACAGGTTCTGCCTGGCCACTGCTGCTGCTCAGCTCAGGCGAGTCCAGAGGCAGGGTGGGCTGGATCAGGGCTGCGTGCATGGGTCCCCACCAGTACCATGACGCTGGGACCAGAGGCAGCAGCAATTGGAAGGAGCTACCACTGCTTGGGATACCTACAAAGCCAGTTCAGCCACAGAGCCACCCCAGCCCTGCTGTGTGCCTGGGGGTAGCAGGACATGCCATGGGTGGGTGGTGCAGAGCAGGCACAGGGCAGGCTGGGGTTGGGGCTGTGCACGTGTGTTCCAGCTGGTCTGCTCCCACTAAGGTGAGTGTGGAGCAGGTGTGAGATGGGGCTGCTCACTGTTGGCTGTGGTGGGGAGACACAATAGGGTGTGCAGGCTCCAGGCTGTTGTGGGGTAGCGGCGGGTGCCGACAGACTCAGGGTACATGTAGGGGGGCTCCCATGCACACCCCACCATACCCACAAACTCCACAACCACACCCTCCCCCACACACAATCACAGACCCCACAAAAACCGCAACTACCCACACCCTGCCCCAGATCTCCCCACACACTCCACACCCCTCCCCACATGCACCTCCCCTGCCTTTGCAGGGAATCCCACTCACTGTTATGTGCACGCACCCCACCACACATGCACC
>NW_017728993.1:36863370-36868803 GCF_001723915.1 Gavialis gangeticus | reverse complement strand
AGGGGGCAGGACTTCCAGTCCCAAGATGGCAACCAGGGGACAGGGCACCTGACAAGGGGCAAGGCTACCCTTGTGGCCGTTGACAACTGCTCACCAAAACTTGTTAGCCAGCCCTCCAGTTAAAATAATTGCCTGCCCCTGGCTTAGAGGCTAATAGGAATGCATCCTCTTTATCTGGAAACCTCAAAGAAGAAAGACCTCTTAATTTCTGGAGAGAAGATTAATAGAAATTCTGATAAAATCTCACATCAACCCTGCAATGTGGGATTACTTTAGTCTTTTTGCATAGCTATTCAGGATTGCTAGCCTCACTTCATCATGCAATATAATATGCATTTGGCACTGCAGGAACCCTTTCATCGGAGTTTCAGTGGAAGAGAGCTGTTACACTGTTATGCTTGTTTAAGCAGAAAGGTTACTATTGTTCCTTTATAGTATACTATAGCTCAGTGGAGGTGCAACAAGAAGCTCAGAAATATGCCAAAAAGGTTTGTGAAAAATAAACATTTTCTATTTGCCTTTTTAAATATCAACATGACCAATTTAGCAGGCAGTTACTGAGATAAAAAGCAGCACTTTAAACATTTAAGTAATCAATAAAGAGAAACAAGTGAGCAACCCATTTTGGGTGAAAGGGCAACCTCTTAAGGTTAATTCTTCACCCATATAAATACAATGCCAACATAATTTTATAACTTAGAATAGCCTTTTAAATGCATTAAATAATTAGCTTCAATTTAGCACTGAAAACCTCTCTGAATCAGGGCACAAGAAAGGAGACACTGTTATAAAAACACCTCTAAGGAATAATGTGAAAAGAAAAAAAGATATGCTAGTTTATTTTAAGAGAAAATTCTATCCTATTCATCCTGCATTAATAGCAATTTGGTGAATCTGAAACATATAACCTCTCTGCCACAGGAAAGCAGTTCATTTTATGTTAAATTAAGCTGGAATGAGGTTAGCAGCAAGAATCTTGACCCTTTGTAAAAGGCAAACTTGACAGCAGAAACACAAGTACCCCATTAAAATGGGGGGAGATGACATCACGTGCTAATGAAGCCTTTCAAAGCAGCAAATAAGCCTTTGCTCTTTGACATGAATATTCCTCTTGCACCACCTAGTGACTGAAATGCAGAATTATCCACTTTCTGGCAATTCATTCAAGACTGGAGGTTTTGGTGGCTAGTTTTATCTACTAAACACTAACTAACATTTACACTCCTATCAGTGGATTTGCCTGCAGTGTTTGTGAACCATTTTGGAAGCATGAGTCTTGAAGAAAAGCAATGCTCAGGCTCTTAAAAAAAATAGTCACTGAGGCAGAGGCAACCACGTAAGGGTGAGAGCAATGAATTTGTCAGTACTTATCCCTCATGATCCCTAGGCTTGCAGCTAAATAATTGCCTCCTGATAATTGTTCTGAACTCAATGAAGGCTGAAGATAGGCAGCTTACAGTTCATCTGTCCCAAGGTTCAGACCTGTACAACTTTAAAGAGCAAGTCCTTTGGCAAAAGAAGATGCACAAATGACCTTCCTGATTACTATATAACAGCCGTCTCCTAAAAAGGAGAGAGAGCAGACAGGCAGCTGGACCCAAGAAATGACTGGATGCAATGCAAAGGTTTTGCAGCATGTAGTTTAAGGCTTCATAGTCCTGTGGTAACATAGGGCCCTTCACGTCCCCAGAACCATTACACCCTGCTGCCAGACAGCTCCAGCTATAGAAGTGCTGATGGACCAGCACACTGCAAGAATCCTTCAGCCCCTCTGCTTCCCTCCCAACCATCTACAGCTTAACATCTTTTTCCTATTAGCTACTCCTTTATTTGAAAGGAGCCATTTGTTTGGGATGGCTCATCCAGATCTTGATACCCCTGTGCTCATTGGGCAGCCAGATAGCTCATTTATTGCACTGTGCATAAATCTGAATGTTCTATGGATTGACTGGTGTCATATTGAGCCCTTTAATGCTGAGGATGAGCTCTGATTTTTTTTAGTGCAAAACTAATTCATCTCTCACACCCATGTACTGTGTAGGGATGATTAGTATAGAAATTCTGTTTTTGAAACTACAGGCTAGGTTATACACACTCTATTATCATGTTAAATTACAGGCCTGCAGAATGCCACATTGTCACTTGCTTTTGATGAAGTGTCTTAATGTAACATTGGGCCATATGTAGCATCCATCTTGCTCCTTCCAACAAAATAAGGACCTAGGCCAGGTACAGACATTACACTTCTACCAATAAGTGACTGGAAACCAGTCCATACCCGTAATAGAACAGAAATTCGGCACGCAGACTAATTTAAAAATTGTGGAACCTAACCTAAGGCTAGGGACAGAAATTACATATAAACTAGTATAAGTGATTGGAAACCGGTTCAAACCTGTAACGCAACAGAAGTTCAGTGCACATAAACCACTTTGAAAATGTCTAAAAATGGTTTAAGATAAACCTGGACGGATGTAGTATCAGACTGAAGTGATTTAGGTTAAATCAGTTTATTGAACTTCTGTCCCAGGCCCCTCCAGATTCAAGCTGTCTACTCCAGCTGAGCAGGGAGGCATGCTTTAGTGCTCCCAAGCTTCTAGCCTGGGCCACTGTAGGCCTGTGGCTGCATTTCTAGATTCAAAAGTGAATGTCTGTTCACTTGCTTATCAGTTCAGTCTATGCAGTTTAGGCTAACCTGCAAAGATTGAATTGATTCAGTCTCAGGTTTTTAGACTGTCTGTACTTAGCCTAAGATCTGCTCCTCAAAACTCCCCACCAAAGAGATAATGTGTGTTCTGTTCACCAGCCTGTGAGCTATCTGTAGGTTTAGAATGACTGTGGATTTCTGTTACCTTACAAATATTGGTGATGCTGCCCTTTGCCGTCTTCCAAAACTGCTGATGAAGTACCACAAGTGTCCTTTGCTGAAGAGCCCTTTACTAAATAAATAACTGCACATCTGTGAGTAAACCATTTTAAAGAGCTGGGTGTTAGGTTGCAACACAAATTAGGAATACATTAATATGCATTTTAGACTACTTTGTCTTATTTAGTGACTTGCTTCATATATGGACTTGCATACATGAGTCTCTGAGCATTTTATGACATTAGTAAATTAAGACTCACAACACACAAGTCAATTATGGACATATTACCTGCCCTTTGCTGATGAGGCACAGCAGTTAATATTGCTTATCTACAGCTGGACAGGAAGTGTCTGTAGTAAGGAAAGCTCACAGCCTATGCAAAGCACCACAATAACACGGTTATCATGCTTCTGTACCTAAGCTAGTTCAGATGGACACAACTCAGGTTCTTACATAGCCCTGTGTATGCTGTACAGATGTACTCTCAGTGGGCTGAATGTCATACTGCAGATTTGCTATTCTTAGTATACTAAATTGGTTGGCTGGTCTTTAAAGGTGAACTAAAAATACATTAAACCAACAGCTTCCCTGCCTCAATATTACATTTCTGTGCCTTTTATACTTTTTGGCAACAACTTTCCAGAAATTTCCTCAATTGAATAAGTTATAATAAAAAATAAAAATTTTGAAAGCTACAAGATTTCATGTCATATTATGAAATTCTTATTTAGCTCAAAGATCAGACAGAAAGAAAATTTGTTCTTGTTATTCTTTCTCTTCCATGTTAGTCCTTTGTAGCCAAATAAAATGTGATGTCATTCATTAAAAAGTACTCGAGAAGGAACAAAAAACAAACCCGAACTCTAGAGGGGATAAAGCCAGGAAGGAGGGTGGATGAATGCTAAACACTAGCTTTGGAGAATCACAATTACAAGCAAGTAATTTACCACTTTTCCAATGGTAAGTGCATTAGCATATATCCCTTCAGCATGAGATTAAACAGTGAGATCAATCAGATGCTCAAGACATTCATAGTTTCCATAAAGGGGAAAAAACCTGAAAACATAGAACTACAGGATGTTATTGTAAAAGGAGGGCAATGAGAGAAGCACTAAGAAGGGGACATGACAGCTGTACACTAGTCATGAATGCTACAGATGTAATACACTGTGCACAGGAAGGTCACTCCAGCCTCATATAAAATAAAAAGCTTCCTTTGAAAAAACACCAAGCTGAGATGCATCAAGACCCCTGGGTTCAAACAAAGTTTTATGAGGAGAGTTAGAGTGCACCCAGCCTGTAAAAGAGGCTGACAACGATGGCAGACTATCCCATGATACAGTGTCTAAGCAATAGTATGTCATAATAGTACATAATAAGGATACACTAGATTTTATGAGCTGGTTACCATTGACAACAGGTGACTAAATAGCTTTTCATACGACCATTAGATGATGGACGTTGCTGGAGGATGGCAAGGGGAGAGCCAGTGAGAGCATCATTTGACATGTTTCATCAACAGAGATCCACCTAATTGCATGCATCAAAAGGAAAAGCAATGCATAACTTTTTTCCTTTTTAGATAAAATCAGGTGGGCCTTTTCCTGTTTCACAGAGCAGGTTCTTTACATAGGCATGCAGAGATGGGATTGCAAGTTAGATGCAACATAATCGAAATAGAATTCCAGGTCCATCATCAGGAAGGAGTTGGACATCTAGCAAATCCTGTTCTTTTAAGAAATGGTGCAGGGTTGATCTATCAGATTTTTATTTTCACTGAAGATGCTTGTGAGACTCGCATGCCACAATAAGAAAATGGAAGGCCACAGCATATGAATTGGGCTGTAGGTGAAACATGCTTTCTTTCTAGACTTCTAGCAATTGGGTGGAAGCAATTTTCCAAACCTAACCACCCATTCACGACTGGAAGCAGCAAGCAAAATGGCCATGTTCAAGAGAAGATGTAGAAAGTCATTATACAGGTTTGCATATAGAAAGGTTTCTGAGAGACGCTTGCTCAGACCTGCCCAAGGAAATCTGAATCTCCTCTGGTGTCACAAGCATAAACCTTGCCCATTGTTTATGAGCACAAGGCACACTGAGAAAAAACATCTCTGAAAGTTCCTCCTGCCGTCCCATTGCTAAATCATGATAGAAGAACAATTCATCCATTGGCAGCAGCATGCCATTCACGAAGTAGTAAGTAGCCACATGAACTGCAAACCCTGCCTTTTTGTGCAGACATGCTGCTATGGAGTCTTTAATTTACATGGTCACACAACAGAGTATCATATGTTTGAGGGAAATGTACGTCTCATATTGTCAATAGCTGAGATGTATCCAGGACACAGGTATACTATTGCTTCATTGCGCTGTTAAAAAGCAGGCATGAAAGCAAGGGCCAGAGGAATATTAGTTTAGCACCATTATAGTTTCCATTTTTTAAGGTCTTGCCTTTACTTCTTGACTTGCTATATTTTATGCAACTAGATTAAGTCTGGTAACATGGCTGGTAGACTTATTTCTGATTAATGTGCTTGTTTCCTGTTCCCCCCCCCCCCCTTTT
>NW_017728993.1:36857110-36863282 GCF_001723915.1 Gavialis gangeticus | reverse complement strand
CCCCCTCCCCCCCATTTCTTCCCTGATGCCTATTTCACCACATAACTCTCTGAAGTAGTTACTATAGATGGTTGAAAATCTCTGCCTTCAGTGGCCACAGTTGTGGTGGAGGTCATATTGCCTTCTGCTGCCTGTTTTTCCCCAGAGTTTTTATGTGGTTATGGTAAACAAATAAAGATGTAATCATGGCAATTCTTTTTTCCACCCTACAAAAAAACTACAGAAGCAAGAATCAGATTTAGAAAATTTAGGGCAGTAAACTATACATGCGAATCCCTTAGTGCTAGTTGATCACACATCTGTTCTATTCTGACCTTTTCTAAGGGGAGGGTCCAATTTGCTGTTTCTAACTTTCAGAAACTTGCTGCTTGCTGCATTTTTATTCCCAGCCTAATTAGAGGTTCTGTGATTTAACCTCAAGCTCTAGGGAGAGATATACTGTACCCAGAGATGACTGCAGCACACCATAGAAAATCTGCGGGATTAACCTTTTCATCATCAAACAACTTGGAGTCCTGTGTCCTTTCCACATCACCTTGTGGTGTCCCACTGAAATTCTCACGAGTCTGCTTCAGAGTTGAGCACACTAGTTAAAGATCATGGAAAGGCAGGGGACATTATATATTTTTTTTAGTTCAGAAAGTTAGAAGCCATATTTTGAATGAGCAGAAAAATGATACCAGATAATGCCATCTCAGAGCAAGGATGGTTGTGTTCAGACTGATAACCTGGATTGCAGGAGATCCAGGTTGAGTTTCCTATCCCACCGCAGATTCAAGCAAGCTGCATAGACCCAGGTCGTCAAAGCACGTACCAATATTGCTTAGAAAGACATTTTTACTTGAAGACTTAATTTAAACAGCACCTTGTGAGCAAAAAAATCTTTTGAGCCTTATGCATTGTGTTGAATGAGTATACTGGTACTCAGTGAAAGAGGACCTCTTAAATCAGAACCAAAACAGATCCACACATCCAGAGATGTTCACTGGCAAACACCTAAGAGTAAGCAAGAACCTAGCTCATCCTATAAGGAAAACGATTTACCTCTTGGAAAAGAATACCTCATTAGCAGGTAAAGAGAAAGGAGTCCTCTAGAAATGAAGGGAGAGATGAGAAAAAGCAGTACAGGAATTAAGTGTCTTAACGTACAAACATGATTCCTTATTCACATTAACCAAGTGAAATCCCCATCTCTCATGAAAGAATAATAGAGGGGACCAACCTAACTGTTCTATCCTCTAATCATGCTGAATGCAAACCTAGACAGGAGAGTTAGAAAAATTCCTATCAGCAGTCCAAACTGCTGCGGACGAGGTTGGCCCCATTACATTACTACTGAAGTCATTTTAAGAACAGACTCAACAGCCACATTACAAGTCTGGACAATGAACTGTTCTCAGAAACCTGGTGCATCCTCCATAGACAATAAAATGAGGGTAAAACCTAAGAAGTAGCCTACAGGAGACTCAGAGACTTTTTCATAGGTAGTGCAAGAGTGATGTTAGAGCTGTGACTGTTCAGAAATTATAGGTCTCAATTCATCCGAGACTCTTGGGTCTTGTGTTGCTCATGTAATGAGACAGGGATATTTACGTTTACTTTGTATGGCTAAAGCAGTGTAAGAGCTTCTGACTTTCTCTTTAGTTTAAGAGAACAATGCTTCTTGAGCTCTTTGAGATTGCTTGCTTGCTTGCTTGTTTTTATGGCAGTGACATCATAGGGAAAGTAGTTATTGCTCCTTGAGGGTTATTTCTTCCCCAGATTTGGACAAAACAACACTAGGGCTTCTTGATTTATGTAGAAAGAAGAAACCACCCTAGGCAAAAAGTCTGGAGTCAGCAGAAGCAGTATTTTGTCTTCAAAGAGTTACATATAAGGTTCTGAAATGATTAATGCTCTTAACTCACATTTTTCTCGCAGATGTGATTTGAGGCAAGAAGATCCAGAAAAATGACAAAAAGGAGAGGGTTCAAAGTTTGAGAAATGATGTTCATTCCAAAGAGAGATTCCATAAAAGAAGAAAATGTTTTGGGGAATAAGACCCACATTTTCAAATCTGGGGGTGCCTATACATGTGCTCCAACGTGTTCTGATTAGAATGTGTCAGAGCAGACACAATTAACTGATTGGACGAAACCTGCTGGGCAGGTCTAATTAAAATGTTCCAGTGTGCTGCAGCATCTCCCATATTCAGCGTCCCGCATTTCAAAATGGTGGCAGGGACACTTTAATTAAAGCTCGAATGAGCTTCAGTTAAAGTACCTCCACCACCATTTTGAAACACAGGACACTGAATACACAAGACACTGCAGCTTTTTTTGACAGCTGCTCTAATTAAAATGCCTCCCCACCATGGCACCCTGGATGCCTAATTAAAGACACAAAATGGATATCTAGGCACCAAACTTTAAGTCCATGGAAGCTGTGGACTCCTAAAGAGCTCTAAAGAAAAATATAAGCTAATAGAACAGGTGTCTAACATTAAAGGTTAAATTTAAAGAAATTTAGCCTAAATTTTAAATAGTATTTAAAAAATAAGCGGAACATGTAGCACTGTCAGCACAAACTTCTCACGTCTTTCATAGAACTCCCAATGACTGAAGTTGGGGGTGTCAAATCCATTGGGCCGTCTGGGCCAGATGAGTGGCACAGGCCAGATGATTGGTGTGGGACTGGCCCCAAAGGCTGCATCAGGCCCATAGATCTGCCCCCTCCACCCTGCCATGTTGGCTTCAGCACCTGCAGCACCCACTCTGGCTGGTCCTGGACTGTGCCATGTGTGGTGTCCACTCCGGGGTGGGCACTGTGTGCTCCACAGGTCCTAGACTGGCTGACATAGCGCAGCGCAGCCACAGACCAGCCAGAGCAGGTGCTGGATGTGGCATGCAGGGGACCCACAGATCCCCCACTCCTGCATGTCAGATCCAGTGCCCACAACACCTGCTCCAATTAGTCTGGGACTGGGCCATTTGCAGGGTGGTCCAGCACCCATGCTACACATGGTGACTGCCCTGGACCGCCCACTGGATCTGGCATTCAGCAGGGGGCAGGCAGGAGCCCACGCTGGCCATGTGTGGGTGCCACACATGGGGTCAGTCCATCGTGGCTTGTGGGTCAACTTGAGACCCAGGGCCAGCACTAGGAGCTGTATGATGTGGCTCCACAGGCCATATCTTTGACCTCTGAGTTAAATAGTTATGGGCACAGAGAAAATGTAACAAACTGTACATTGATGAGATTTTTCTTACATTGCTGTTTTCCCTGCTTTTCCATTTCCTAGGCTTCTGCAATACCCTTGGAACTGGTCAGTAAGAATCCCAGCTGTATAAACACTCAAGGTATGGACAAGTGATCATATTACATAGATTTAATATGAAGTGAGAATTACTGGAGAAGAGTTGATACAAGGCAAGTTTCCTATCAACAGCCTCAAACTGCTGGAGGGGAGGTTGGCCCCATTATGCTACTACTCAAGTCATTGTAAGAACAGACTCAATAGGCACATTATAAGTCTGGACAATGAATTGTTCTCAGAAACCTGGTGCATTCTTTACAGACAATAAAAGTGTAAGTAAAACCTAAGAAGTAGCCAACAGGAAACTGAAAGACTTCTGTACAGGACTTGCCCTGCAGTACGTGAAAGCTAAACCAGAACAATTTACCCCTGACCAAAGCAGAGCTGAATTCTTCCAGTTTACCTTTCACCTGCCCCAGCAGAAGAGAAGGCAGCAGGCAGCTAACAGGCATTGGGTACTTCACAACAAGTCTCTGCCCCTTTTAACTCTCTGCAAATTTGACCATTCTTTCATGTCCTAAATTTGGGTGAATGAAGTTGTTATGGAAGGGGAGATTGCTTGAGATTTTAGCAAGGAACAATGTAGATTAAGTAGAGAAGTATGTAAGTGCCTTCTTCTGGCTATTTGATCAATTATTTCTCACGTTTTAAATAAAAAGGGAAACCTGACAGATATGAGAGTGTGGCTGGGAGGTCTACTAAACTAAGACCAGTTCAAATTCTAGTTTTCAGTTACATAGACCCTGTTGGAAAGTGAAATGATATATGCAAAAACTGGATTTCTTAATAAATTAAATGTCTGTCAGATATTTTAAGGCAGCGGTCAACAACATACAGCTCACAGGACAGATCTGGCCCATGGAGTTGGAGAGCCTTGCCTATTCATACATTAGGGCCAGGCAGCTTCCCACTTCACCTGCACCACTGCCGTTTCTCCCTGCCCTCCCGGCTCTGGTTCAACAGGGTCTAGGTGGTTTCAGTAGCACATCAGTGGCAGGGGGCTTTGCCTGTGCCCGTGCACCAGGGCCTGGGATGGGGCCAGGCACCTAGGAGCTGCACCAGTGCTGCTGTTGCTTCCCCAGCCTGGCTGTGGTATGGGTGCAGCTTTCACCCTGCAGAGAGCTGTGCTGGGCTCAGGCATCTGCAAATTTAATCTGTGCTGCCACTGCCTTCCCCCACCCCTAGCAAGGGTGCAGCTTCCAGCTAGTGGGGAGCTGCACTAGGGCTGGGCAGCTCCCAGTTGTGCTTGTGCCACGGCCCAGGGGCAGGGGAAGGGAGCAGGAAAAAAAGATGGCAGTGTGAATGCAGTTTACAGACACCTGGTCCTCATGCAGCCCCTCACTGGTGCCCTGCCCACAATGGAGCTGGGAGAAATGGCAGCAGCACTGGCACAGGAAAAGGCTCTTCCCACCCAGCATGTTGCCAAAGCCACTCAGTCTGCATTGGACTGATGCTGGGTTGTTCCAGACCACTGCTTGTAAAAGGTTGCTGGCCTGTCTTAGGGCATATTCCTAGATCTCATGGCAAGGCCTACAGAGATAAAACCTGTCCCTGCCCTCAGTTAGAGGACTCGACTGTTAAATCTAGGACAGGCAACAGATCAGCACAGGAAACCCTAGTTTGCCCCTAAATTTAAGGAAGGTAAGATGAAGAAAAGCCCACTGCCTAGGAAGCTGGGGCTAAAGTCCATGGAAGAAGTCAAGTCACTATTAGTAAAGACCTGAGTATGAACATAATATATGTGGCACTTGTTTGGGCTTCAATCAGTTTTTATTCAACCAACAGTACTTTTTAAAATGATGCATGGCAGGTGCAGCAGTTTAGTGCCCTATATCCAAAAGGACAGGGATGGCAGGGCGGTATGCTACGTTTTATTCAGGTATAAGCCTCTTCTTTTCCCAACACCCTTCACCTAACATTCCTCCATCTGAAAAGGAAGCAACATAAACAGCAGAGCCATTTTATTCCCATTTATTCACAAGACTGCCACTTTTTGGATTTAAATTTATTTATACTTTTAATAACACTGAATCTTGGGGTGGCTTTAAGAGGCTTTCTGAACTTTTTAAAAAACAGTGAGGAAAGGTGTAGGCATGTGAGGAGGGCACTTTTTAAGCATTTCTAACAGAAGTACATAGGAAGAGTTTTTAAATAGTAAGAAAGTTTTACTAATATCCTTCCCTTCAATTATTATTATTTTTTTCTTTGTCAAATCCATATGGAAACTTTTTTTTAATGACGTTTGATACAGATAATATAAATAAGAGATTGCTCTCTGGGAGAAAGGGTGATTTCATGCTTTGCCTTCCAAATGATTGGTCCTCTTCTCTGTTGGAAGTAAGAGGCTTGGAGAAAGAGTAAACACAGTGAAAATGTTAAAATAATAATTTGTATACAGTCACTTATCTTTGCTTGAACTTCATCAGTATTCATCACATACTGTCGTCACACACACAGCTACACATTCAGTCTTTCACCCTGAATTGAATTACAAAACTGAGCTTTAACCCTCTTGCTCCCCACCCACCACAGCAGTATTCAACTTAAGCCATATGTGTTCTAAAAACAAAGAATACCAAACCCTACTGCTAACCTTCAACCCATGACCACTTTAAATTGTATTAAATACTAAATAAAGGAGGAAGACCCCAAGTCCTTCACTGTGCCAAGACTCAACAAATATTTATCAAGATACCATTTTTAGGGCTAAAAGGAACTATTATGGCCATCTAGTCTGGTTCTTTGCAAAATAGTCCGTAACGTTTGACATCAGCTCCTGTATCAGTCTCCATTTGAGTGGGTTAGAGCAGTTCTCAACTAGAGATCCACAGCTCCCTGGGAGGCTGCGAGCAGGTTTTGGGGGGGGGGGGGGGCAGA
>NW_017728993.1:36839108-36856855 GCF_001723915.1 Gavialis gangeticus | reverse complement strand
CCTGGCCCAGCCTGGTGGGGGGAGGAGCCACCTTAGCCCCCCATGGCTAAGGCGAGTCCCAAGAAAGGGGTGGGGGCAGGCCTGCCCCACCTGGCCCCACAAACTCTATCTTGCAGGTGGTGCTGCAGGTGGGCAAGGCTCTATGCTGCTGCTGCTCAGGTGAGTGGGGTCCCAGGTCTCCCCACCACCAAATCTCACCTGCTGCACCTGGGGCTATGCAGGCAGGATTGGGGAGCTGGGCAGTTGCTGTGGCACAAGCGGGCTGTGGAGTTTTATAGCATGCTAGGGGGGCCCCAGGAAGTAAAAGGCTGAGAATCTCCAAGTTAGAGCAAAGGAATCCCTGTACCAAGTTTAGCAATATGTGGTATTCTGAAGACTTACGGTAACATTTCTGTTCTTTGTTCCCCTTAAGAAAAAAGTAATTTTTCTATATTTTTTTAATCTTGATGCTATGGGGTAACGTTTGAAAACAAAGCCATGTCCAGAAAACACCATTTTAACCAAGCAGACAAATATCCAGACCAAATTACAAGATCGTGCAATATTTACAAAGGGTGTCCAAGTATGTAATGAGAGTCATTCAGGTAGGAGCAGTTCACACATTTAAGAGCAAAGAAACACAAATGCTTGAATTAGAAAAAAAATCCCAAGCCTAGTAAAGTTATTTTAAGAAACACATATTTTTTTGTGCTACTTTCAATTACTACAATGTGTAGTTCATTCCTCATGTAATCATTTTTATAAAAGGAATACATGTAAATAATTAATGCAGTAAACTGAAGAAAATTAATATCCAGGGTAAGTATTATGAACATCTACAAAATAGACAGAGAATGTTTACCATAGTTTTTCATTTTCATGGGGATACAGTCGTATTATGACAAGGTGAAAGGTCTTGAAGTCTTCATTTTAAGCCACAGGTGTTCTTTATAGAGATTTTTTTTAATAAAGAGTATTATTAGTCCTTTAAATTAGCTCTTATTGCAAGTTACCACATCTGTGCTATGTGGTAATGAAGCCAGGGGGAGGTCATAGCAGGGGACTTACACTTGAAGAAAACATCTGGACATTACTTTGAGATTCACTAGCAGCTTCTTGTATTTTATTAAGCTGTAAGGAAATTATACTAAATTCATATATAAGATTCAGTCAGCTTAATAATAATATTGAAATGAAAATACAAGAACTGGAAAAACCTAACACTGAACAAATAGCCACCTTCCCCAATTCCAATTTGATACTATATATTACCCATATAATGGCAACATCAATTTTAAGAGGTTCCTTTGAAAATGAATATTTGGGTATATTATGGGTTTTTTTTATAACAGAAGTCAACATTAATTATATGAGATGACACATTGAGATATATGCTTTTTTGTTTGCAATAATTATTTCAGGTACTAAATACTTCATTTTAGAAAAAGCTGCCTGTCAATTAGAGGAAGCATTCATATCCTTCTACAAGGCATGCAATTTCCTGATCTCAACTTCACATTGGCAGATCTAAGCAAAGATAGATGACTTTGTATGCAGCAGTTGCACTTGTCCGTTTCAATGATGGATTATATGTATATTTAGGAATTAAGTTAGAGGTAAGCTCATTAATTCAAATTGTATATTTAACCTTTAATAGACTTCTCAGCTGAAAGCAGCACTAGTCTTAAAGGACTTTGACACAGCATATGACAGTTGTTTCTCAACAAACAATGCTGACAGGAACTCCCCAATTAAGAAATCAAAAGTTAACAGTCAGCAGGGTCAGATGACCAACTATTCAAATACGCGAGACAGCTGCTTTGTAGAGCAGCTAGGCTGGGAATGTTTATAGGGTTGTGTTTACAGTACTCATTTCAAAGTCTTGAACTGAGGGTACCACTGTCTGGAGTGCCAACTGGGTAGTTGCTCATTTGAATATACTTTTGCAGATACCAATATTGCACTTCTTTTGGATACAGGTTCTTATACCATGGTCATCACCTTAGTATCAAAGTATCTTCCAGTAGCACAATGAACAGCCTGACTAACATCTGTCATGTGTTTGACTTTCTCATCATCTTTTCAGGAGGAGATGTAAGTGTATTTCAGTTAATTGCTTAAATGTCAATCTGTTTCATTCTTAAGAGTCTGATTTTTATTACAGTTTTTTTTCCCATTGACACTTTCAGTTTAACATACAACCTACAAAAAATGTAGTAAGTTTTCAGTAAAAGAACCCAATGAAATAATAGTGGCCTACACATTTTGCCTTGTCATAGCAGTCAGAGTAAGGCAAACCAAAAACCCATTTCAGATCCACTATAATGTAAACCCATTCAGCAACAAAATCTGCAAGTAAAGTTCATTTTATTATAGACTGAGTCTGTTTTAAAAACAAAACAAAAAAACCCCATTTAATGTGAATGTTACATAACACATATTAAGACAGGACACCAGACTTTTTTCCCCCTTCCCACTGGGAGTTTTATTTTATAGCATTTGCATCAGGTAATCAACTGAAACACTTCAACAACAGAAAGCTGGCAGCATAGTAAAGAAAATGAAGTGATTATCTCTCAAACAGACGTAACAAAACGGTTTAAGTTTGGGATAATATTGCACAAATGAATCAATATATGGATAAAAAGAGAGAGGATAAAGAGTGGGAGTGAGCATCTTCAACATGGATTGTTAGGAAAAAAGGCACTATTTAGCTGTGTGTGTATCTAAAAATAAAAAGCATGAGGCACAATCCATGTTTCTCAAAGTTACATTCGATACTTCTGTAGAAATGCTCACAAACCTAACTCTCTTAATACAGAAGCTACAGCAAATTGCTGATCTCAGTATCAGACAGGACAAGTGTCTAAACAGATTTATAATTATGCACTATAAAAATCTTCACAAAGAGGACCCATTTTATAAATAGTACTGCAAAATTTCAGCTGCATGGGCTTAAAGTAAAGGATACATCCAGACAACTGATAATCCATTAGAGTTTCTCCAAGTCTGATCTCCAGTAGTCATAAAATATGCTCCACTTTTAAAGAGCTAAATTGGCAGTGCACTCAAAATAGGCTTTTCAGCTGGCTGCCTAAGCAGCGTAGTTTAGACAGCATCACACATGCATCTCTTCTCATTGCATGTCTTTCTCTATACCAGGTGAAACAGATGCAAAAGTATAAACAGCAATTGGACCTCTCCTGATGTAAATAGAATTATTTTAAGATTATAAACAGGCAGAAGTGTATTACTGGAAAGCAGAGGTAGCTAAACATCTTCAGACATGTTAAATAGCTGGAAAAGGCATTTCAGACTCTACAATGAACTGCTTCCTCTTTGCTACATTCTAAAACCATAAAATTTCACTCCTGTTTCAAATCCCTTAATTCATGTTCAATACATAATTAATAAACAGAGTCTATTAACAGAAATTTAGGTACTATACACAACATACATTCCAGTTCTTAACATTCTGACTCAAATACTGTCCATAAATACAAAGGGTGAAATCCTGCCACTATTGCAGTCGATGGCAAAATGTCCATTGACTTCAATGGTTCTAGTATTTCAGCATACATTATTTTCATGGCAAATCTCTTCTAATTATAGACACTCTGTGCAGAGATTCAGTGATTTTCCCATATATCTGCAGGCAGAAAGCTACAAAAATGTACTCTACTGACCACACAGTCTGCAACAGCAAAATACTGCATGTCACTAAATTTCATTGAATTCATTACAAGAGAGTGGAAGACAAATTTTCACGTATGTTGTAAATTTGTTTAATGCAAACAGTTTGGAGAACTTTAGTATCTGAACTGAAGATTAGTAAAGCAGGTTATTAAAAATCTGTAAAGCTATTCATCCTTAATGCTCTACTTATGGGGAAACAGAAATTTGTTACCTGGGAATACAAAAGTCCCTAATATGCTCAGAGTTGAATCCATTATTATATCAGGCACAGAAGTAGCCATAATCTGAATTTAGCCTCCATCCCATGCACAATATTTCCAGAGCACCAGCTAAAATAAATATTTTTCCACATTAAAATTACAGACATTAAATGACTATATCCAAAGACTTTCATATTCCTATATCAGCAGTCCAATTTTGTCAGTTCACAGTCAGTAAAGAACAAGAAGTGACATGATCTGAAAAAAAAGCATTCTTCCCCATGATATTAATCAATGAATGATAATGTTCTCCTTTGTAACTGAAAGATTTTGTTCTAGGTTTGCAAATCATTTTGAAGCGCCCTGTTTTCAATTATTTTCCAAAACTTTTAAATTTTTGCAGAAGAGAAACAGAACTTCAAAAACAAGCTAGCAGACACTCTGGCTCTAATGAAGTCAATGGCTACAATGTTACATATAATTTTCTTGTCAACTTAGGTCATTTGAATCCTTATTTCTATAGCACATTGGGTACAGTGTTTTCCTCTGAAGAATACTTTATGTTTTTGTTCAAAGCCATGACTCTGAAAATTTCAGAAAAGGATCAAGTAAGGTGTTTTTGACCAGACTGAAAAGGAGACAGTTACTAGGGTCAACATGAGCTCTGTCCTGTCATTTAGTAAGGAATCTTATTGGATTATATATACATATGGAAATATACATTTTATTTCCAAATGTTACCACTTTTTAGTGTAAAGCTTCAATAGTTTTTCCTTATGTATGATCCTACTATCCTCAATTCTTCTCATCCAGCCAGACAACCAGCTATAAGAACCACAGATCAAGTAACATTCTGTTCCAAATGAAACCTGTGCATCCTTGAGGGCGCATATACATGAGACACTTCACTGTGCAGCAGACTAATTTGCTGCACAGTAAAGCATCACCATCTATACTTGCATGGCAATTAGGGTGCAGTAGACTAATTTACTGCGCTGCCAGATAGCCCAGTGAGATACACGTGGTATCCAGCAGTGCAGTAAATCACTGTGTTTAAACACACGTGTAGATGATGACCTTAGGATTAATTTACTCTAGCTCAATTTGAGCCAAAGTATAGTCAGTCGCATTAACTGCATGTGTAGACACACTCAATAATAGCAGATAAGAAATAGGATTTTTCAGTCTACGTCAGGTTCATGACACACATGCTAAACAATCAGAAAGGTAAATTCATGATTATCTAATTGAGAAAAATGTAACTATTAGGGAGAACTTCAGTTTTAAAACTGAAAGTAGAAGATTTACAGAAGATTAAAGCATATTAAAGGTGGGTTTTTTTAAATGTACTTGATATCATCTCATTAATTCTTTTAGTAACTGGATCACTATATTTGTGGCATCAAACATCCATTTTACAGTTTTCATTACTAGAACAAACTGGTCAAAGAAACTCCATCTCAGTAAATTTATGCTATTGCCTTAAGCAATACATTTCTTTAATAATTTAAATCCATACCATTGATTTCACCTTGTCCCCTCTCTGTACCCTTTCAAAATCAAATCCTGTGAAACTCATTTTAAGAAAAGGCAGGTGGTAAAATGTACAACTACTTTGATTTAAAAAAGTATTTTTCTATATATTTTTTTGTATTTATCCACTGCAGTTTGATAAAACACAGTGACCCTGGTACCCAGAAATCTGTTCCCTAATCCCAATCTATTTAATCTACCATGTTTTTCACATTGCTAATAATGGCAACTCATGTAAATTTACAATTGTGAAATAAGGCAGTTACATAAATATATTTATGTCAAGTTCACTGTATCTCTCTCAACCAGACTGCACATTTGATTTCCTTTTTCCTCTTTCTACATAAAAGGATGAGGACTAACTTTATACACAGAGAATTCCTGACAATGTGCTGTGTATTAAAGTTATAGAGGTCACTGAAGTGCATTTCAGCAATGTCCAACAGTTAACTCAAACAGGAAGTAGAACAGTAGATGTGATGTTTTTACTTCACATGTAACAAAACTGGTGCAAAAACACTTTAAACTAGTTACTTGTAACCTTTTGGTCCAAATACATAAAATATGCAATATTTACAGCATATTACTCCTTTCTGTAAATGCAATGCTTTAAAACACATTATAAAGCACCTTAGTAAAAATATTCTACAGGTAAAAGTATAGAAGAAGTAGGAAAACCCTAACCATACCACAGCTCACCAATGGAGTCATAATATGGATTCACCAATATCTCAGTTTACAGTTATTACAAAGAATCCATGGAACAATTTGATACCCAATTTACTATTTCTTATACCAATGTGTAAGCATCAACTAAAACTGCAGGCAATGCCAACTTTCTCAACAGTTTTCTCAACCTCAGTTGGCACTGGAGGGGAGGAAGTAAATGAGAAACATTGCTTTGATTCTCTATCTTTTTACAATATTAATATGGAAATGATTTTTTTAAACACTAATGATCAGTTATAACTTTTTTTTAATAAAACCACATATATAAATATGGCAAATCCAGCAGCAGTAGCTTTTCTTAGCAGAACATGATTAACCATTCCAATGAATATCATGTGACATGATTCACAAAAACAAAGCACAGATGTCAACCAGTTATTAACACTATCCATGTTTGTATATAACCAAGATCTCCAGGTTGAAGCTGGGAAACAAATTATTTCTTCTTCATAGAAGTTTAAACAAAAAATAAATTGCTCTGAGAATCGAAACCAGCATAAACAGAAGCATTTTTTGTTTACATTTTCAACTAGGGCTGCTGTGTGGTTAAATCGCTATAAATGAAAGTGTAGGGTTCTTAAGACAGCGGGTAATACCTCCCACTGAAAATTAGTTAGATAAAAGTACTGAAGCCTAGGCTTCTGGATTACCAACATACTTAGTCAGCATCCAGCTCCCCTGATGCGATCCACAGCCCAATTTTCTCAAGACTAGTGAAAATGTCTCAGAGGTCTACCAGCAATCTAGTTTCCAGGGCTGAGAACTAAGATGATGTGACCAAAGTTTTAGTCCATTAATCTAGTAGTATACCTCGTTCTTAGTTTGATTTAGGGTAAATCTTTTCATAGAAAAAGTTTTGTGCCAGAATATACAATTCACCATCTTTTTCCCGAACTGCATGTGCTCTGACGTACTGAAATTGCTCCAGTGCAAATTCATAAAATTCGTTTTCCATTTTCCAAATTTCAGACTGCTGCAACTTGGCAATGGTTTCTTTTGTGGGGAGCTTTTTCTCTGTTGTTTTTCTAAGATGAGACTTCTTTCCTACATGTAAAATGAAAGTAATTATAATTTCACTCCCCCTCCAGTTCAAGTCATTCCAGAAGTGCAGCAATACAGACTCAACTATTTGTTTGCACAATTTTCTTCAGTTAGCATACTGATAACTTGTACCAAAGGTGACAAAACTTAATCCAGAATTTAATAATGTAACCACATAAAATAAAATAAAATACAATTACCTTGATTATTACATTTTAAGAATAACCTTAAGGAAGCAATTAAAACAAAACCTATTTTCTCGTTTTGGTTTAATCCTCATTTATCTCTCCCACCTATTTTCTCACCTCAATCTTGAATGCTGATCCATACAAGCAAGCATCTGCATCTGCAAAGACTGTCACTGACTTAATGAGGGCTGAATTCTTTGTTAAAAAGGTTGACTATGCAGAGCACTGTCAACTAGGGCTGGGCAAAGCTTCGATCGCTGATTGCATTTGGCAGAGATTCAACCTGATTCAGCAGCCAAATCTCCGAATCCAAATAGAATCAGGAGACCCTTTAATTGCTCTGAATCGATTCGGAGAGATTCGACGATTTGGACACAGACGCAGCTTTAAATGTTTTTTTCTACATACCTCAAGGTACCAGGTGGCTTGTGAATGCTGAGATGGTGGGGCAGATGGAGCATCCCACAGGAGCGCAGGGGGATCCCTAGCACGCTTGGTGGCAGACCCAGAAGTGGACCAGAAGCACAGAAGACTGGTGCCTCATGGGTCTGAGGGGCACCTGGGTTCCCCCTGTGGCCAATCACTGAGCTGGGGGAGCACAGGGAGGGGTGAGATGGGGGGGGGTGTCCCCTGTGCGCTTCCGGGTCTGCCACCAAGCATGCAGGGCCCCCCCCTGCACTCCTGTGGGATACTCCATCTGCCCCAGCATCTCAGCCGTTTACAAGCCTGGTACATCAAGATATGTAGAAAAAACATTTAAAGCTGTGTCTATGGCCAAATCACCGATTCTCTAAATCTGCATTGAATCTTCAGATTTGGCTGAATCGAATTGGGACGGTGATCCGAATCAACGGATTGAATCACTGTCCCTGAAATCAGGCCGAATCAGAACTGAATACGGCCCACTTCGCACACCCATACTGTCGACCTCAGTGGGACCAATCTATCAGTACTGACCAGCTTACAAGCTCAGGGTTCTAGATTGTCAGCTGTACACTGGGGGTGGGATAATGTCTTTTGATTAACCTGATAAAAACCTATTTCACTTTTCATGTGTGCATAAGCAGCAGTAAGTTTGCCAAGTTATTGTGGTATAGCTGAAAAAAAAAAATGTTCCACTGCTGCCTGTATGTAATTTGTGTTGGGAGTAAAGATTTTTGGCTTGCTTAGTAAAACTGATAGAAAAGATTTTCTCTGAGAAGCATTTCTTCCATGGGCTCAGAAGGGGCCACTGAGGTCTGAAAAGTTCATGTGAAAAAATAAAGGAGAGTGGAGTAAAGAATACAGTGAAAACAGCAAATTCCAATACCTGTCCGGTACAGTTCTGTAGCACCCCTGAAGAACCGGGGCAAAGCTGCCTCCAACAACATAATAAAGTCTTCAAGCTCTTCAGTAACTCCCACTAGGAAGTATTCATTAATCAGGTTGTACTTGGCTTGCTCCAAAGCCCATCTGCTTCCCGGATTCCTAAAATGATACAAAGCAATTACAGCAAGGTTCTGATGTTAGCCAAGAATTCTGGATTGCTAGATGTGGATTTCTTCACATTATCTTAGCACAGTCAGGGCAGGATTGCACTTTAGACACACCCGTCTCTAATATCTTTTACTCTACTTTTTCTCCCAGGCTCTTTTCACCTATAGTTGTGTGAACAAGAAAAGCTAGAGGTCAAGCTTCATGACTCTACAAAGCTGCTCACAATTTTTTTTAAACTAATAATGTGAGGGTTCAATGTTTTTTCCAAGTTGATTCCCAATACCAGATTGGGGTAGACAGGACCAGGCCATATTATATAGAGAGCATACTGGAGCAGAAGATCCCAGGAGGCTTTTTGCTTTGCCTTTACTGAAAAGTCTGTTAAATTAGGACAGCATAGACTTGATAACAGTCCCTTTTTCTTTGCTTAAGAGATGTTTTCACTGATATCATCAAGCAGTATTAAAAGAATTTGAATGGAATTGTTTCACAGAAGTTTTTTTATTTTCTAACCTAAATTTCTGGGAGAAGACTTCCTTGAAATCTCTCTCTGTAAAGACACATTTGCTTAATCCATATTTTAAGTTACTGAGTTTTGTTTTGCTTTCTAATAAACAAATAGAGTTCACTGTTTGGCACAGGGTTTATCAAAACACCAGCTAAATTTAAGGTAAAAGTTTATTTTTCTATCCATAAATTCAATCAGCTTGACAAGAATGCTTTCATTCAGGCAGATACACACTGTTAGCAATACTGGCCTGATTTAATAAGAAATTATCAAGATAGTGAATCAATAAAAGTGGGGTTTATAATTGAGGCAATGCTCATCAATTATACCATTGCTGATATACCTCTATTACTTCCTTTAAACAAGCTACAGGGTGAAGTAATGCAAGGGTTTGTTTGTTTTTTTTAAGACAAATGCTTTTGGAAGGTAATCCACAAATTGCGTATTAGTTAACTGCTGGGTATTAGACTTTGCCTGGGCAGTCAGACCTGTTAAATATAGATTATAGTGATAATACACTTGATTAGCAACTGAAGCTAACTTTATCGCCCTACCAGCATTCTGAGCTGTGGCCACAGAAGAATGGAATCTGAAGCCAAAGTTTCTCTGGAGCACAGTCTGAGCCTCCAGCTGCTACACATTCATCAAAAGTCTGGAACAAAGACAAAGTTGAGCAGTGAGCTATAAATCTCAGTCTTGTATATCAAACATCTTTACAGGGTTTATTGCTAAATGTATTGGGAAGAAAGAAACAGGGTTAGAGACAAACACATTTTTTTCCTCAAGCTCTGCATTCACAATACCTTCTTACCAAGAAAGTCTGTTTTCATTGAAAAAGCATTTGGGTAATATTTTCTGATTGAAAATAACTGACAAGCTTAAAGCTCTAACTTGAACCTTTTACAAGAAATCAAATTCTGTCACAAGTAAATGAGGATACAGGTCACTATTGCAGTTTTTCCTTTATAAAAACACTTTAGACTCAAAAACTGCACTAACACTACTCTAAGACAGACTGGAGTTTGGATCTAAGTGTAAAACACTGTGCATGTAATTAATAAAGGATACAATTAATATTTTGCTACAATACTGCATTTAATCCATTTCATTTCAAGTTTTGTGTCTAGCTTAAAATATGATGGCTTCCAATATGCTAATAAACAACATTCTACATGTATGGACATCTACAGTGAAGTCTACGGGGTGATATTATTGATTACAAAAAGTTGTTAACATTGAAGGGAAATTAATGTTACAAGTATGCTACCCATTCAGTACCTAGAAACAAAATATTTTTGACATCCCCAAAATGCAATGTGGTAGGTTTCTTTTTTTAATCCTGTAAAAGTATATACTTATGAAGACAGCCTTTGACAACACTTTGTGCAGTTAAAAGCATGGCTTCTGTAAAAAATTCAAACCAACAAAATGAGAAAAAAGGACAATAAATATGAGAGCTATTTTGAGAAAAAGTAGGGAGGGTAAGTTACTTCAGTGTTACAGTGAGAAATTCACTGAAGTCAGATGGGGATGTTGGGTGGCCCTGAACGAGTTTGTTTTGGAGTAGTCATTTTCCCTGAGTTTCACTATACAAAAGCTTATGTCATTAGTTATCCTGAGGTAAAAATGAAGCTTTTGCAATAAAAACAAAACATATTCACTAGCATTCAAAATTCAGCACCAATAACAAACTCCAGGAGGTCATGGATTTTTTTTAAACACAGAACAGCATTCATTAACTATACCAGGCTCAGAATAGTATGATCAGCATATTAAATTTCTATAAAAAACAAGTATGCTTAGTTAAAGCTTAAAGCTTTCCATCCTTTCTCAAGAGAGCTACCATCTATTTACGTAGTGCTGATCAGCACAACTAAATTGTAACTTGTTCTGTCATAACCCGTGCAGATGTATCAATGTTGCACATGAGTGGGAATCTGTCAACTGATACGACTTCTTCTGCTGTAGGTAGAGATCATTTATAATTTAAAAAGGGAGCCAAATAATTTCCTAAATAAAACAAAATGAAGGCATCACCTTCCCCTTCCTTCCTCAACACACATCTTACTCATTATATCCAGAGAGACTAACATAAGAAACCATTGTATTTCTGTTCCTGTAGCCAAAATATCCACTACTCCGGGAGGTTCAACAGAAGGGTAATAGTTCTTCCTTTTTCATATGGTAAAAAAAGTCACTCCAAGTAAATGTATAGTGTAAATTATCTGAACCTGTCCTATAATTTCCATTAATTCTGATGTAACAACAGTAAAACAATTTTTTATGAAAAATATTTTTCATTTTAGAAAGTGGTAAATGGAGAAGCCAATCCACATATGAGGGCGATGTGTAACCAGTTTTGCTATATTTTTGCTCTAATAATTTAACTTGGAAATAAGATATAATATATTTATCAAATTGCAGTTCTGTTTAGCAGTAAGAGATAAAGCTAATGATTATGGCTTAGTCAACTGTTGAAGTTTCTGATTTGTATGTTCCAAACAAATTAACTGGCACCCCCTTTAGGCAAAGTTTTCTCCGAATGATTTCAAAAGACTGCAGGGACTGCAGTACAGTCTGATTTATTGCAAATAATGATAGAAACACTTGAACTTGAACCAGTTTCACCAAATGTGAAATACAAAGTTCTCATGAAACAGTTCAAATCTACACGGCAATAACCATAATCTAAAAGCAAATATCTTTTTGTTAGCTGTAGTGACATGATGAAAATAAGAGATCAAATGTCAGAACACAGAATTGTTAATGCATTAGGAAGGTTTAAATTGGAATAAATTAGAACTTCCTTCAGCAAGCACAGCATATTCAGAAATGGCATTTTGGGGTTGAGTTTCAACATATAGGTTCTCAATAACTGCATACCAAATATTCTCAGATTACAAAAACATGATTTATTTAATTTCTTTTCTTTTAACACTCTTGGTCCTATAAACTCAGCATGGATTTGGAGTCAAGTTAAGCAATATTCATTTTGCATGTCTTCATCAGCAAAAAGTTCCAGAGGCCAAATTATGCTTTCATGCAAAGAAACAGAGTAGGTTATATATAGGCAGCCTACTATCTTTTTTGCTAAGATTTGCTAACATCTTACTGATACTATACATCCTTGAATCTAAACCTGATACATCCCCTCACCCTTTGCTTTCAAGTATCATTGTGCTTGAAAATTTTCCTATTGGCATGCAGTACAGCCAGGCGAGCCGTGCAGGAATGCAATGCCAGTAGATGGTGCCAAAACCCTAACAACAGAGGCGGAGCAATTTCTAACTAAGCAAGGAAGGAGCAGCATCCTCTTCCAGATTAGTATTCTTATGTTTTTCATTGCAACTTTGAAAGTCAGTCAGATTTGCTTCTTAATAAAAACATTCTCATTTTTCTTTTTTTTTTGCATAATGCCAATGGTCTATTTTAGTGGTGGCCAAACTTTTTGGCAGGTGTGCCACACATTAACTCTGGACTGTCCTCAAGTACTACTATGTTCCCCTGCCCAATCTGCTGCTCTGCTTCCTTCCTTGTGCTCCCTGTCTGACCTGCTGCTTTGCTTTCTGCTCCCTGCCCTATCTGTTACTGTGCTCCCAGTTCTCTTCCAGATCTGCTGTGTGGCACTCGGAGGCTGCCCATGCTATTTGTGATACTGCCACAGATTGACCAACCCTTGTCTGGAACAAACTTCCAACAGAAGTGGTGCTGGCTCCTACCCTGGGGGTCTTTAAGAAGAGGCTTGATGCCTACCTGGCTGGAGTCATTTGAGCCCAGTTTTTCTCCTGCCCAGGCAGGGGGTCAGACTTGAAGATCTACAAGGTCCCTTCTATGATTCTATGACTCTATGTGATATACCTTTTCTTTATTATGCTTAATTTTCAGTTTCTCGCAGTATTAGCATGAAGCTATGCTTACTGGGTTGCAAACATGGCAGAAAATCTTTGTCCCTTTAAAAAGTTTGTCCATGTGGCATGTTAAAATGAAAAACACATCAACCGAGCTTCGGTTCTGCAACCAAGCTTTTTATAAAACTTGTATTTTAGGTCAAAGTTTACCTCTCTAAAAACTGTGCACTCTGCAAACATAATGTATTAACTTCCCTTATAAATTTAAGTAGGGCCCAAAGCTACATATTCCAACAATGCATCCATTATAGATGCATAACTGCATCCTTGAATAAACAAGTTATGGAAGGTCAAGGAAGAGGAGGTTTGATTACTAGATTACATAGGAACAACTCCGCAAATACTTTGGAATATTTTTGTTTTAAATAGAAATATTAAGTTGATCAAAACATATTTAAAATTGTTTTTAGATCATATTCAGCATGAAAAAAATATGGAAGTAGAGCACAAGGATTTTTTTTTATTATTATTATTTTTTACCTTTTTATCCCCCTGTTTTCGCCTTCGTAGCCCTGGTCTGTAATCATCTCCAAAGCGCAGAAAGTAGTAATAAGAAACTAGTCGTTCTATAGGATCTCTTATGACATTGATGTAAATTGGTTTCTTTTTAACACCAAATCTGAAATAGGGGGGGAAAAAGTTAATGGCACACCTAAGTTTATCCTTCAGTGCCTCAAAAATTACTTTTAAATGAACAAATGAATTCAATTTTTTTTTACCAGTACAAGTGAAACTGTATACATGCATAGGATGTTGGAGACAGGAAATTTGATCTTTTACTGCCTGGGAGTTAATGCTTCACATGATTACTACATTCTATTGTTTGAAAGAACCAAGTACTGTTTAAAAAAAAACAACTGAAGGCTGCAAAGGGTTTTGATAAAAGACCCTCTCTTCCTTGCTGCAGTTACAGTGGATTCCAGAAATGTTAACACTTCCCTCTCTTCTGCCCCCAAAAATCATACACTAGTTGAGTCAAAAACTGCTTTGAGCTTTCTGTTGTTTAAACAACTCATCCCTAGTTGTTGAGCTAGCAATATTAAAGTGTCCTTAATACATTCAGCCACTGCATATATGGTGCTAAACTATAGGTACAGAAAATGTCTCTACAAACATCTTGGCTTAAAAATGAGTTCACTCAGATTAGTAACCACATTTCAGTACTACAGAAGTCCACAGGAAATTCAATGTTGCAGTCCTGTCTCCTCCTGCTGCCGCCTTTTCTAACTGAGCTATGCAGTGAAGCAGGTGGAATTTCTGGCACAACCCCAACGGACTTTAAGAAAGATGGGACTAAGAGTCTGTCTGTAGTCCTGGTTGATTTAATATGGCTTTGAATATTGAGCATGGGTGCCTGAGAGGTTTTTTTTTTTTTTTATAGTGGGTGCCTTTTTTCAGTGTGTACACAATTTCAGGAAATTAATTCAACTGTGTGCAAATTAAAAAAAAACGATCAGAAGTAATGAACTGTTAAGTCCAAGTGACTGACAAGAAAGGCTCCATTGACCAGAACCAGCTGTATATAATTGCCATCCTAAAATGGAAGATCTGGGACTGCCTGCAGGGTAAATTTCCTCATTTTTCTCTTCCTTTTGCAGACTTACCAGCTGTATTTTGGGGGGGGGAGGGGAGGGAGAGGAAATAAAGGAAGAAACAAGCAAAAAATATAATAAAAAAAATTCTAATGTTTTGGGAAGCAGAAGGTACATCGAATATCATGAGCAACTGTAGCACCCTCAAGTGAAACTGAAGACTGGAAAATGTTTGCTTATATTTACATGCAGTGGTAACTGCTAGAGCATTTAATATCAATGATGGCTTATTTTCTCTAGCTAAACCAGAGAAACCTTAGCAGAGCCCAATTTAAGATGCTCCTCAGTTAGAATAAAAAAAATATTTTTTAAAGTTTTAATTTGAAACTTGGTGTTTATAGAGGACTAACCATAAGCTCTTGGGTTGAAAGGATGAGACAGAAATGAAGAAAAGAAGGTGGGAAACAGGAAATAAGAATAATAAATCAAGCAAAAAGTATTATTCTGAAGCCAGACTAGTTACACAGATAGGGACAACATGTGATTTGAGAGGGGAAAGCAGCTATGTGGTCACACTTGGATTGCATCTCTCTGTATGTCACCTAACAGAATGGTCCTCCATCTCAATTGTATCAATCCAGGGGCAGCACCAGCTTCTTTTGGGTTGGGGGGCTGAGGTGGGCTAATCAGAAAATTGGGTGGGGCTGCACAGACAAAGGCAGGACATGGGCCTCATGTGTTTCGTGTGTTGTGCCTCTATGGCTTTAGCCCCTCCAAGCCCTCCCCCCAGCAGCGCCCCTGTATCAATTATACCAAGAGGCACCAAAATATTTTAATTAAATGATAAGGAGATGTTTCCCCATCCAATTGGCAAAAAGAGAATAGCATTATGATGGAAAATAGTTATTAAGGAATGAGTGATGGTGGCACCAGAATGGAAAAAAAATCCAAGTATTTTTATTATTATTATTACTGGTAGTAGTATTACGGGGTCAGTGGCATTCTGATTTCCACTCTCGAGCATCATAAAAAAACTTGGATTGACCCCTTTTCCTGTGGTTCAGTTTCAGCATCGCACAAGAGGCATTTAAAAAATATTTTGGTGAATCAAAGTTTGAGGTCAGTGTTTAATAAGCAGCCGTAATCTTTTCTGAAATATTGTATGCTTCACAACGACCAAAATGCCAAAGCATACCTCACAGCTTCTTTAAAAGTACAGGTCTTTTGCCAAGAGCAACCACAACACTCAATATATTATTTTAATAATGAAAATCACAAGTATGAGAAAGCAAGCTGTTGTGGGGAAAAAAAAATCATTTAGGTGAAAGGGTAACAAACAGCAAACACAAGGATAATGCAGCCCTGGAGGGAAATATGCATATGAATGAAATTTGTGAAATTGCTTAGATGCCTTTTTAGAGGTAAAATAATTATTTTAGTTTGATAAGTTCTAGTACCTACAAAATATTTGCAGTTTTATGCCATGAATAATGTATAATATAATATCTACTTACTTGTTCATGAGACTGTTATTCCATTAGGGGGGTTCAATTCAAACAGTTTAATATAGTACTTTAACTTTTACAAAAAAGACTAGAAGGATAAAGATGCAATTCGATGCACTGTTCTTCCATGTGTTTTAATTAAAAAACACAATTAAAATTGTTCTTTCTTGTATCTTTTTGCAATCTTGAATTGTGTATTTCTTGAAATGTCCAATGGTAATTTCCAGCTGCTGGAATAGTTGTCAGCACTTCCTATTAGATAAGCTATATCAGGATTTTATTGTGCATCCATTTTATCTTATTTTTAAAATAAAAGATATATGTACAAGTAGTAGTGTATATGAGGGTAGGCATTACTGAAAGCCATAACCAATTAGAAAACAGGTGGCAGAAATGCAGATAATAAAGTAAGGCATTTTATTTTAATCCATGGACCTAAGGTGGATCTTGCTTAATGCTGAACAATAAGAAAAGCCCACAGTAGTTACCACATTACCTGAATCCAAGAAGACTGAATTTAAGATGAACCCCCCACAATTAGATTCCATACATGGAACATTGTAAGTTTGTTTAATTTGTCATGTTTAGAATTAACTACTGGAGAGCCATCTTAAATTAGTCTTCCCTGTACCCCTGCAGTGAGGAAAACAGCAGCAGGGGCAGCAAGCAGCAGGGAAAGCAGCAGTAATGAGGGGAGAGGAGGTAAACAGCCTTAACTCTGCCCCTTATGTCCCTCCCCTGCCACTTGCTCTGGTGCCTGCCCCCCGGCCACTTGGCCCCTATGCCCTCTGGCCACTTAGCTCTTCCTCTGCATCTTCACCCCTCCCACTTGTTCCCTCCCTAGTGCCTGCCACCCCCTTCAGCCTCCTCCTCTACCACTGCTTACCATGCAGTAGCCCCAGCTCTGGCCCTGGCCAGAACAATGGCAGTGGCAGCTCCAGCTCTGGTCCCAGACCCATAGCAGTTCTCCTGTACTATCCCCTGCCACCATGCCATCTCCCCTGCACTGCCTCCCTCCTTCACTGCAGTCTTTCCTTTGTGCCACACCACACAGTCTATCCATGTGCCCTCCCTGCCACATCATGTGGTCTCCCCTGTGTTTTCTATCCCACAATGCATGAGCCACCTCAAGTCACCTTGGCCCCAGCCAGGCAGTAGTGACAACTCAGGCCCTGGCCTTGGCACTCAAATCCAAGACAAGGTTTAATTTCCCTATTTAATATGGGGAGATGGGAAAGCTTCATCTTGCATTTGAGTAAATATGGTACTGCTGTTCATGCAACACAGCACACAATGATGTCGTAGATCAGAGCTCTGTTTTAAGTTTGAGCCTTACATTAGTCTTATGAAAAGCAGAAAAAAAGTCTCTAAGTTAAACAGATTTACTTTCTCACCCCAGGAAAAGATACATACTCACAGCTTGTCAAAGATAAATTAATATTTTTTCCTTAA
>NW_017728993.1:36826589-36834108 GCF_001723915.1 Gavialis gangeticus | reverse complement strand
GGGAGGACTAGAGGAACAAAAGGGTCAGGGAACATTGGCATATGCCTGCACTACTGAAGTCGCTGGCAATTTTGTTCCTCATTTCAGTTGCAGTAGAATTCAGTTCTAGAAGAGAAACTCTCTAAAATATACTGTTTTCATGTATGGGAGGGTTTTTTTAAGTGGACTCAGCACTTATCACAAGAGTGAAGGCTTTAAAACTACAAATTGTGGCGTATTAAGAAACAAATTAAAAAAAAGATATGTTGAAAGTATGAGAGTAAAAGATACATCACTGCAAAGTAATGAAGCTAGACACTAGTTGTGTGTTGCTATTTATTAGATGTCATGTTTTTGGAACCAGACCACTTTGAAACCTCTCCGCTGCTAAAGTGCATCATCACAAGTTTTCAGAAGAAAAAGCTGGAATTCCCAGAAAGATGCTCTCCTGTCACCCAAACATGGACTAATATTTCAGACTTGTGAAGACTGTCACAAAACAAGAGTCAATTCTTTGTAGAAATGCAACAAAATTGTATTAAAAACCAAAGACAATACTGCTCATCATCTGGAGGCAATTCAGTGTCTGAAATTTTAAAAATGTACAAATGTCAGATTTTGATCACTAGAGGGCAGTAAGATCCAAGATGCATCAAAAGAATTTACTTAGGGTATGGCAGGCTACACAATTATTCTGTCTGAAGAAGTGGAGCACTTACCAGTTTCAAGATGCTTTCCTAAAAATGTTGTACATGTGCACTCTATCCTGAGTAAGGAAGCTAAACCATGGCCATTTAGCAGCTGTTTCATTCCAGTGTGACCTGTATCAGTTTAGCTTTGTTTACTTTAGGATAGGACTACACAACACAGTTACAATGGATGAGCTGACAGGCACCACAAAGAGTAATCACTCTTCATTTAAAAGGGATATAATTGTTGAGTTTGCCCACAGTTAAAGTCACTATACTACACAACCAAAACACAATACAACTAATTGATTTTTGAAGGAAGTATGTTAGCCATTTTGTATTTTTAAGAATACAAAAATTACAGACCATTGTAAACTAGCAAATCCTTGGGTAACTTACTTTGCAAAATCCAAATAAGATATATGTCCATGATAAAACCCTGGTTTCATTTCCTTCCAGGAAGTTACATTCTTCACAAATCGCACCTTGAAAAGTAGACAGGAGTAAATATTCCAATACTACTTTGTATGGCTGAAGTTTAGCTTAAATTTGCTCTCTCTTCGATACATATCCACATAAAGCATTATGATACAAATCTCTCAGTATGAATGCCAAAAAACATGCAACTAATTCAAAAGTACAATTTACAATGGCTAAGTCATTTTAGACGTTAATGCATTTAAGAATCAAAAACTAATCAAAAAGAGAACAAAGTAATCAGAAGGACAATTCCAAGACAGAAACATCTAAAATATGACTAATATAAATAACGTTTTTGGATGGCCTCACGGATGCACTGTTTGGAGAAAATAAAGAGTTCCTTCAACAAGAAATGATGCTTGATGGATCTGATGAATCTACATTTAGTTCCTCAAATAGTCTTAAAAAGTCTATCAAATTTACCATAACTAAAAGACATATATGTATTTTTTTTCCAACGGTATGGAGTAAAACACTGATTTTGTATGTTCTTCTTTATTGGAACATAACCATCCAAACTGATGGTCCACTTATGCAAAGGGAGCATTTTAATATTTTGAGAGAACAGCAAACCAATATTGGAACACTACATCCAATATAAGCTGCGGCTATTTACTTTTCTAGAGCTTACTTATGGGTAAAATTCTTTCAAGCCTAAAGGTTTAACATAATCTAAATCTAAATCATGGTAAGGCATGGAAGTACCCCTTAGACAACAGCTGGTCAAGTCCCCAGCAGATCTTGACAAAACTTTACAAGGGCTACAAACAGACCTTACATTCCTAAGATTCAGTAAAAAAATAAGAATAAGAACTCACACATTTCACAATATGATCAAATCAACAAAAGCAGTTAAGCAAATCAAGTTGAGGGAACTGTCAAGTGTAACAAGCCATTAGTGCATCTTGGGTAGCAGTGGCCACTACCAATCTTGTACCTGCTCTAAGCTGGCACCTGGGGCTAGTGCTGTACTTGCTCTAGTTATGCACTACCAGGAACTGCATGATACTGTACTACTGAAGGTGCTCAATGAACTGCACTGGTATTGAATTTGTTGTGGGTACAACTCAAAATGTGGATTCACACAGACACGATTTGGAATCTGGTAACTCAGGGACATCTCCATGCATTGTCCAGATGAAACCATACCTTGAAAATGTACTCCTGGGCTAGGGACAGACATTCAAAAAGCCCAAGCCTGAATTGATTCAATCTTTGCAGGTTAGTCTAACCTGCAGAGACTGAACCGATTTGCAAGTGGATGGACATTCACTTTTCACTTCAGAAATGCAGGCACATGCCTGAAGTGGCTCAGGCCAGAAGCCTGGGGGTGCTACAGCAGCCCTGCCTTCCTTTCCACTGGGAAGCTGAGCTGGTGGTGGGAAGGGGAGGGGCCATGGCCAGGCCCCAGCAGGCCTGGATATAACTGAGGAGGGGTTTAAACCTCCACCTTGGCCTGCAGGGTTCGGAGGGAGAAGGCAGAGGGAGCGTGGCCAGACAGGGGCATGGCTAGACTCCCATGGCAAGGGAGGAGGAAGAGGAGGAGGAGGATTGCTATTTCCATTGTTGCAGCTCCCTGAGAGCCGGGAGCAATCTGGACACACAGCTCCACTACCCTGCTGCAGAGGAAGGACTCTTCTCCCTCCTCCTCCTCCCTCTCCCCTGCTGGGGGGTGGGGATGGGGACTCTGTGCAGTGCTGCTGAGCCCCAGGTGGGGAATCTTCCCCCTCCCCCACTGTCGCCGTGGTGTGGGGAGGGGGCTGTGTGGTGCTGCCCTACCTGGGTGCAGGGAGTGGTTGTCACTGAGCCACAGCTGTTAGAAAGTGCCTCGCCCCTGCAGCCTGGGCTCAGCCCTGGCTGTGGCAGCTACATGACGAGGCCGGCTCAGTGACAGGGAAGCTGAACCCTGTCAGTGAGAGCTGGCTGTCCTGGTATGCATGGGTGGCAGCCAGCCAGGCAGCGGGCTACCCAGGCTGGCTCAGAGTGCCTTAGGGGCTCGTGTCCATAGCGAGCCCCTGTGGCAGGCAGCTGCCGGTTGCTCTGGGCCAGTCTGGGTAGCCTGCAGCCTGGCCAGATGCTGCCCATGTGCGCCAGGCCAGCGTCACTGAGCCACAACTGGCCTCACTGCACGGCTGCCTCGGCTGTGGCTGATCAGGGCCAACCCGGGCTGTGGGGGCAGGGCCCTTTCCAGTGAATATGGATCAATGACAGCTGGTCCCCACATCCAGGCTATTAAGGCAAAAAAAAAATCTAAATCTTGGCCTCAGATTAATACCATCAGGAAAATATGCCTCAAGGTGCTGTAACACTACCAGTAATGTTATATTCAATTTATACAGGTTCACCGGGAAAAAAAATCCAAAGAACTGCAAACTCGGGATCCAATTTTTGAAGTCAGGAATGTGCATTTGAGAGATCAATTGAGACAAACAATTTAGATAACCACATCTTTATGAAAATCAGATAACTGTACATATGACAAGTCCTTATGTATCTATCAGGCACTTGCTCATGTACTTACTACTTTGTCTGTGAGCGCAATCTGCAAATATATACAACTGATTTGTAAACCAATGCCTTGGCTTCTATAAAATATATCTGGATTTTAAAAAAAGGGATTTAAAACGGGGACAAACTTTGCTTTTTGAATTTTGCAATACCCAGGAAGACAAGAAATAGAAATGAACCAAAAACCTGATGAATAGCAAACCATATCAAATACTTTGGTAGTGTAAGAGTGATGCTGTAGCCATGATGGTCTCATAAAATACTTTGTAATATACCTGTCTTTGGAATTTACATTATACGCTGATATTTCCTAAACAAAGTTTATACTACTTTCCATTTAAAAAATTGCTTTTGGAGAGTTCATTTTGAGTTATATAAATGTGGTGAGCTGAAAGCCAAAACCAACATAGGCAGATGATATATTATATAAGCATTTACCACTGCTATGATAATGATGGTCAGTTTTAATTTGCCATGTCCCTTCTATTCTAGTCTAGCCAGAAGCAAATTTATCACAAGGCCTAGGGACAGAAGTTGCACATAAACCAGTTTAAGTGATCAGAAACTGGTTTAAACCTGTAACAGAACAGAAGTTCAGTGCACATAAACTACTTTCAATATGGCCCAAACTGGTTTAAGATAAACCTGGTTGAATGTAGTATCAGACTTAACTGGTTTAGGTCAAACTGGTTTATGAAACTTCTGTCCCAGACCCCTTCCCGGTTCAAGTTAAATCAGAGTCCCCCAGCATCCCAGCATGCTTTGCAGCCCTGGGCTGGGCTGTGCTATCTGCTCCAAAGAGTAGGGCTGGCCCTGCGCCTCTGGTCCCAAGCTGAAACAGCGAAGTCTGGCTTATTGGCCCTCTCAAGCAAACACTGGTTGGGGTTTGAGGCCAGGGAGGTGGGGGGCTTAAACTTCCCTTCCCCTGAGTACTGAGCTGCCTTACCCTGATAAACTTACTGCTGGCTTTGACTGTGGACTACAAATCCCAGAGGCGCCTGGAAGCAGGCACAGGAAATGATGAGCAACCGTGCAGAGTCCTGCTTCTGTGACTGTGGACTGCACATCCAGGAGACCTCAGGGGCAGCAAGAAAAGGAAGCAAGCACACAGCCCATGCTCGCTATGTGCCAGACAGCCATGCTCTAGTGCTCCCCGGCTTCTGGCTTGAGCCACTGCAGGCCTGTGGCTGCATTTCCTGAATCAAAAGTGAATGTCTGTTCATTTGCTTATTGGTTCAATCTTTGCAGCTTAGACTAACCTGCAAAGACTGAATCAGTTCAGCCTTGGGCTTTTTGGCTGTCTGTACTTAGCCAAGTAGTCTAGTAACAATTAAACCTGTTAAAGAATAAAGTGCTAACTCTCTTCCAAAGCATATTTAATTCTAATTATAAAATGTATTTAATATGGCTTCTATATCATGACACCTAATTCCACCAGGTCCTCAGTTTGTTTTCAATGGCATCTATGTCTTCTTCATGTTTGTTTCTCCCCCTTTAAACACTCAAAATGCCACTCTCTCTTGAATACTGCTGACCAGAAAATAAGGTATAAAATGTAATCAAAAGCGATGAGGCCAACAAAAAAATACCATTTCAAATGCAGCTTACCTGATCTTGTAATGACATAACAGGATTATTTTTGGTTGTATTGATATGCAGAACATGGTACTTGTTCCTTGCACAGAGGTCATATGCTATATTTGTGAAGGACGTGCTTGCAGTTTTAGGTACTCTGTTGTAAATGATCACCACATCATCTTCTTCATCCAGAGTTGCATCTGGCCGAGGGCCATCTATTGTATGACGTTGCTCAATTTCTCTGACTTCATGTCTGGCGATAGCCCTTTCTGTGAAAAATACAACACATTAAGCTCTGAATAATGTAGCAGATTGATTTTACAGTAACACTGTCCTTAGAATTGAAGTGGCAACACAATAACAACATTTGCTACGATAAAGAACCCATCATATACTAATTAGTTTTAGCATTTTGGGTTAAAACTTTTATCATTTAGTTTAAGCTACCTAATCATGCTCAGATAGAGTATATTGACTGGGAGCTGATTCACACTTGAAGGATACAGATTATAACATTAGAAGAAACTACCCTCTTCTCTTTAAAGAAATACCTAAAGTTTTATCCAGATGGTAATACACAAATTCTGCAGGGCTGTGGATAACACACATGATATTAGGTAAAAGGAATAGCTAGCTCAGATATTAGAGTCTAGAATATGAATTTTCCAAAACAGCAAAATCATCAACCATATATGGTTGAGTCAATTAACTGTGAAGAGGCACTGAAATTTAGATAAAACTGATGTTGTGCTTATTCCAATTAAAAAACTCCCAAGTGAAAAAATATTACAATGAGCAGCTTTGCAAAAATCCAATTAGATTTATTAATTTCAACTATGATAAGAACAGAGACAGGAGAAGGTTATGCACAATTAAAAATTAAGGTGCAAGTGATCCTGAATACAAAATATATATCAAACACAAGACAGAAAAATAATTAAAAAAAAAAATCAAGTCTTGTTAAAGGCATGCATTAAAGAAGGGGGTAAACTATTAATAAAGGGCAATGTTCTAGGAGATGGTTCCCTATTCAAAATATAAACTCCCTTTTGGAAAATGAAAAGCAGATTTTTCTGGCACAAATGTATCTTCTCTTACTGCATAACAAACATTTCATGACAATGTAGGCACGCCAGACAGCTTTTTCCCAGCCACTATGTAAAACCAGAATCAGAATCTGATTCTGATAAGAACTTTAACTGTACATTTTGTAATCCAATGTGGTGACAACAATGCTTGACCCTTCAGGTAGTTGAAGGCTGCTATTAAATCCCCGCTCAGTCTTCTCTTCTCCAGATTAAATAAGATCAGCTCCCTCAGCCTCTCCTCATAAGTCATGTGACCCATCCCCTGCACCACTTTTGATGCTCTCTGCTGGACTCTCTCCAATTTATCCACATCCGTTCTATAGTGGGTGCCCAATACTGGACACAGTACTCCAGATGCAGCCTCACCAGTGCTAAATAGAACAAATAATCACTTCCCTTGATCTCCCAATAACACTTCTACCAATGCAGCCCAGTATGCCATTAGCCTTCCTGGCAACAAGGGCACACTGTGGGCTCATATTCAGCTTATTGTCCACTGTAACCCCCAGATCCTTTCTGCAGAGCTGCTGCTGAGACGATCAGTCCCCAGCCTGTACTGGTGCATGGGATTGTTCCATCCTAAATTCAGGACTTTGCACTGTCCTTATTGAACCTCATTATATTTCTTTTGATCTAATCCTTCAATTGGTCTAGGTCTCTCTCAATCCTAACACTACCCTCCAGCATATCCCCTAGCTTGGTGTCACCTACAAACATGCTGAGGGTGCACTCTATACCATCTTCCAGGTCGTGGATGAAAATACTGAACAAAGCTAGCTCTAGGACTGACCCCCGGGGCACTCCACTTGATACTGGCTGTCACCTAGACATCGAGCCATTGACTATTACCCTTTGAGCTTGATGATCCAGCCAGTTGTCTGGCCACCTTTCAGTCCATTCATGCAACCCATACTTCTTCAACTTGCCTGAGAGAATGTTGTGGGAAGACCATATCAAAAGCCTTGTTAAAATCAAGGTAAATCACATCCACTGCTGTTCCCTCATCCACAGAGCCAGTCATCTTCTCATAGAAGGCAATCAGGTTGGTCAGGCATGACTTGCCTTCAGTGAATCCATGCCGACTGTCCCTAATCACCTTCTTTTCCTCAGCTCATGCCCATTTTTTCCATTTCCAGGCACCCATGCAAACAGCACTTGGGGAGTAGGGAGCTCCCAGCTCTCCAGCTACCACTTCCA
>NW_017728993.1:36816976-36826407 GCF_001723915.1 Gavialis gangeticus | reverse complement strand
GCTCATTTTTTGCTGCATTTCCCACCCCCCCACCCCTGCTTTCTTTCCTCGTTGTCCCTCTTCTCCTTCATCACCTCACTGACAAATTTCTTAATCATTGCTGAAAGTGAGTAGCAACAGCTTTGCACGTCATTACTCTGAAGATGCCCACAAAAGTAGGACAGCTGATAGTTCCTTCCTATGTCTGCCAGTATCAGAAAAGATGTGGCGCTACTAAACGTGGTACAACAGCCATACACAGACACAATGATCCACCCTACTTCACACATCCAGAACATTATGGAAGCAGAACACCATCTCAGAAGACAGTGATGAAACAGAAGTCATCAACACACTCTACACAAGTGCACATGAATATAAGCAGGGTTTGCATTGCCAATGCAAAGAACTTCAATAAGTCTTGAGTGTCCTGAAGGGAGATAGGATATAGGTAGTAATCTCCACAGGAGACAAAATCTTTAAAGCAGAGGTTCCCAAACTTTTTCTTATTGCATACCCCCTCTAGATTTACCAGCTGTGTGTGTACCTCTACCAGCATGTTTTATATTTTAACCCCTTAAATGCCAACTATTATTATAATGAAAATTAAATATGCCATTACACAACTTCTCCTGAATACCCCCCAGAGATGCCTTGCGTACCTCCAGGGAGTATGCATACCACAGTTTGAGAACCCCTGCTTTAAGGGCTTGGAAAGAAAATAAACAAAAAAACCCCAAACACTTTTGAAGAAACAGGAGGAGGGTTAAAAGGAGGTAAACTCAAGTTGTCAGGCTTGCACGATGTTGCAAGTAATTCTAGACTGTAACAAGTTTGAAAAACCAACCAGGATATTCAACCCTGAGCAAGCCAAAGATGAAGATAACTAGATCAGTGAAGTCATTTTTTAAATAGAAACATAATGATAAGCATGAGGTACAAAGCCAGCATTCATGATTAGACATGGCTGGGAGAAACATTTGAAGAATAGTGTGGAGGTGCAGTCCTAAAGGTGCTACGTAGCCACTAAGAATGAGAGAACACGAGAAAAAACTAGAATAAGGGGTCTTCCCAGAGAAGGACTAAATACTTCTGCCAGTGTTATTTTAGAAAGAAATGAGAAGTTTAGAGTAAACAGCCAGAGGACAGGGATGTATGCATAGTTTTTATACTATTTTGTTTCCTCTAACCCACACATTTCTACTTCGTAAGTGCCTCTTATTGTTATATAAGCAGTGTAGGACTGTGCGAAATGGTTGTGTTTCGATTCAGTTTCAGATTTGGCCATTTTGGGGGACAGTGATTCATTTAGGTGTTTCGGATCACTGTCCTGTTTTGGCCGAATCTGTTTTGAATGGGCTGCAAGGGAAGCTTCATACAGCCCTACTCAGCCAGACGGGGCTTGGGACCAGGAGCTGCAGAGCCCCAGTGGGGAGCAGGATGGGGCCGTGGGTGACTCATCTGGGGGAGGGCCTCTGCCCTCCCTGCAGGCGAAGAGACCCCCATGCAGATCTCTGATTCCTGTCACGCCAGGTCGCAGGGCAGGGAAGCGGTGCAGAGCAGCGAGCAAGCCTGGTGGTCCCTGCTGTGCGATCTGGCTCCACAGGGAGCAGTGATTCAGCGCTGCAGGTGGCGAAGAGGAGACCGCAGCGTGGATCTCTGCTTCCTGCGGAGCCAAGTCAGAAAATGCCAGCTCTTAGGTCTCACTCTTTTTGACTACAGAAAACTACAGTTTTTATTTGAATCTAAGACAAGGTTTCCGCCCCCCAATCAGGAAGACCCTTGATCTTAGATTTGTGTATGAAGTGCATGGGGGGGGGGAAGGAAGGGGTTAGGTGGTTGCTGCAGCTTGGACTCTGGCCTTGAGCCTGGGTTTGGCTCAGGGCCAGCAGCCACAGCAGCCTCCTGCCCCTCCCCCCACCATTTGCCCTCTGTAGCTTCTGTTCTCCCTTTGGCCCTACCTCCCCATTCCCTGTCAGGTGAAGCTTGGCTCCAGCCTGGGCAGATTCCCTCCCAAGCGTGGAGTACAGGCAACCTCCACCCCCTGCCTGGCCAATCAGCAGCAGTGCCTTCATCTCCACCCTTCAGCTCATAAGAAAGTCTCCCAAATGACAGTCCTAAAACTCAATCGTGGTTAAAAGGACTTGTCTACACAGAAACTGGACTGGTTTAACTCATCAACGTAATTTATTTCTTTTTCACCTGCAATAAATTCTGCAGACCAAAATAATTCCCTTTGGAACATGTCCACTGTCCCATTGCCTTCATTTAAAAAACTTGGCTCTGTAATCAATACTGTTAACTAAAGAGATGCAAGCCAGATATTAAACCAGAATAAAGATTGTCTTCATACAATTTTGAACTAGTTAATCTAAAACATTACAATCATATCTATGGTAAAACAAATACTACTTTGACTACAGGTCTTGCTCATGATTACTTAATACATAGCTATGTTGATACACAAGAAATATATTTCCAGTTCACATTATTTGATGTGCCAGCTCTTAACATTGAATAGAATAAAAAGCAGTGAAACCTTTGTGTCATTAAAACAAATAGGTATGATTCAGTTCATAAAAGAAACAGATCAATTCAGTCCCTTTTAATAGAAGAACTGCACTTTAAACGTATTATGGAAGCCTGCAGCCTCAACCTTATATTCATTTTCCTTTTCCAAACTATAATGGAAAAATTATTCCCTATCTTTAGTGAAAAGATCTGTATGTCTTATGTGCAAGACCTCATTTGATTCAATAGGAATCTGAGCACAAAATAGGTCAGATATGTAGCATAGAATGAACAGAAGATTTTTTTGTCCTTCCCCAGCAGAATGGACTAGCTGCTAGAATCTGGAAGTTAAAACACACCATTGATGAAAGACATCAGAACTACATGTAGCTAAGAAGATAAGTTACCTTAGTCTAAAAACCAATTTAAAAGAATTTAATAAAAAAATTAACTATTGAATCTAATAATTGCAATTTTCTTTAGAAATGCATAACATTCCTCCCATGTTGAAAAAAAACCTTTTCAGTAATGGAAGATTAAGTTTACAATAACTATGTTTATTTCTAACTGCTAAATACATACAAAGTATTATGACATCACGCTAACTTTAAGTCGTTAACACACACACCATTGACAGCACTAGAACTAAATATTACAAAAAATCTTACATTTCTCCTTTTACAGCATTTTTCACATTAAAGGCTCAAAAGGGACAACTTACATTTATTTTTGTTGTGCACCTTTTCCTGCCTTAATAGTTTTACAATGTTTCAGAGTAAAACTAAGACTTAAGGAGACTCCCTTTCTCTTTGAACCTATTAAAATTAACTGCTGAAGTGAACTGAATAATAGCAAAAGTACTTAAATGCCTCATCCTTTTTTCCACCTTGTCCCTCTCCCCCCAGGTCTAATTGTTTGTCTGAGAGTAGTGCTTAAGTTCTCCTTTTTGTATGTTTTGTTCATTCTCTTCAGTCTTTCCCCTTCTTCCTCTTCTCATGTACAACACCTAGGACTTCCTCTCAACTTGTGCTCCTGCAGCTAAGGAAAGAACCACACTGCTGAAAAGAATCCAATTCAAGAGCTCCCTGGGCTGTGGAAGGAGGAAGATACGTCTAGCTGAATTTAGTATCACACTTAACTGATTTGGATCAAACCTGTTTATGGAACTTCTGTCCCATACCCCTTTCTGGTTCAAGTTAAATCAGAGTACCGCAGCATCCCAGCATGCTTTGCAGTCCTGGGCTGGGCTTTGCTGTCTGCTCCAAAGAGCAGGGCTGGCCCTGCCCCTCTGCTCCCTAGCTAGAGCAGTGAGGTTGGCTCACTGGCCCCCTCAGGCAAAACCTGGCTGGGGTCTGGGGCCAGGGCGGGGGTGGGCATTAAACTTCCCTTCCCTTCCCTTGAGTACACAGCTGTCCTGTCCTGCTAAACTTACTGCTGGCTGCAACTGTGGACTACAAATCCCAGAGACACCTGGAAGCAGGAAGTGATGAGCAACCTTGAGAGTCCTGCTGCTGTAATTATGAACTGCAGATCCCAAAGACCTCTGGGGCAGCAGGAAAAGGAAGCGAACACACAGCCCATGCTGGCTATGTGCCAGAGAGCCATGCTATAGTGTCTCCCAGCTTCTGACCTGAGCCACTGCAGGCATGTGGCTGCATTTCCTGAATCAAAAGTGAATGTCTGTTCATTTGCTTATTGGTTCAATCTTTGCAGCTCAGACTAACCTGCAAAGACTGAATCAATTCAGCCTTATTCTTTTTGACTGCCTGTACTTAGTTTAAAGATCTACAGAAAGCAAAATTAGAGTGGTTGGATAAGGAATCTGGCCAGCTGAGTTTGGGCCTCAGCTTTGTTTCCACTCTGCTATTTAGCAAATTAAGCAAGCAGCTGGTAGCCTGAAGTAGGGAGCAACTCTCAAGCTGTTTCCCTGCCCGAGAGCTACATTAAGCCAGACTGGCTCAAATAACTCATCAGAAGCAGATTTGAGGCTCAGATTCCATCCACTCCATCCACCCTCTGGAGAAGGATAGGAAATGAGCAACAGCTTATAAACCAACTATTTTCCATATTCACATGACAAAGGTAATGTCCTGATGTGCTTTTCAAGTTACATATACTATAAATATACAGTTTTCATCCACCACTGAAATGTAGCCTCTTCTGGGGTGAAATGTTGCAGCTGTTTAAGAGCACGTAGCAACACAGATCGATGGTTCATAGTAGAATAATAATAATAGGTTAACTCAATGGAGCTATGATAAATGTATACCAATGGACAGCCTGCTCCACTACATCCAAATGAAACCACAGGGAAAACACAGACAGGCATAATGCTGAACAGGGGTTTGTCTGGAATAACACTGTTAAAAATCTTACTTTTACAAGCTATAGGGCTTTTAATGCATACAACTGATTGTAACTTTAAATTTTATGACTTATCCAAATGATAGCAAATCATTAGCTCAATGCCTATTATAAAAACATACTGAGGAACTTACAACAATGTAGAAGGATGAAATCATCATTAGTAACTTCTCTGTTCAGCAGAGGTCTGCTGGTCTAGTCTCAATTTTAGCTTGTGCATCTGACATGAGTAACTTGCTATGCGCATGCTGAATAAATTTAGAAACTCAGTGATCTAAGCTAGAGACTACTGTACATTTTGGGGAAGCCTAAATACATTTCTTCCTCTTTTCTTCAGTGCTATCACACAAGACATGCTGATCTATATGGTTTACAGGCACTGGTGTATGTTCACACCACTATATGGCTTACAGGCACTTCAAAAGGCAAATTTAGGTGAAGCAGCAAGAGTCATATTAAAATGATGAAAAGTACTATCTCCCCATGGAGACAGATGTCCCCTGTGCACTTCTATAGTACTCAACACAGGACAGATACATTTATTAGATTTATATGCTACCCCTCTCCCCAAAAAGAATAAGGGTTTATTAGAAAAGACAAAAAAAAACTTATAAAAGCACAATAAAATATTCAAAACAGACAGTAATTACACCCACCCTAAAACACTTTTGGATTCAAAAACAATTCACCCCTTGCCACCCCACCCACCATTACACTGCTGCCTCTGACAAACCCTGATTTTTCATGAGTTGGAGATGGGCTGTCCAACTGGCAACCCAGGGATCATGTTTAGTCTGCAAGGGGTTAAACTGTGGTCCCCAGGCTCCCATCTGGCTACTGCTCCCTCTATCACCCTGCTCCAGCAGCAGCCTAGGAACCTGGGCTTCCCCCACTGGTTTCTGCTGCCTGTGCCTGCTCAAAGGGGTGGTATGGTGCAGCACAGCCAATGGTGCACAGTAGTGGGGGAGCTAACAGCAAGTGAGATGAAAAGGAGGCCACTCGCATGCACTCAGTGCAGTGGCATGTGTCGGGGGGAGGAAGGGGCACCTGCATGTATGGTGGATCATGCAGTAGTGGCCCAGGGGCCCGTGACCTGACTCACACAGCATGTGGCTCCTGGCCACTTAGAAGTTGAACAGTCGTTGAGTTAGAGATGCTTCAAAACTGCATTTTAACAAATCAGTCTTAAAAGCAATGTTTATATTGTTTGTTTCTTCTTGGATGAACATTGGTACATATAAACATAGACATTACTCTTAAAACAAGATTAAAGATGCTGAAGTGGAAATGGTGGTCTCTTTCTTCAGGTCTTACTGCTTTTAAGAATCATCTAGTTATATGAAATACTCTACTGCCTTATGCTGTTAATTCACACCACATTCAGGTGCTTTTAACTCCAGAGGTCATTTCCCCCCACTTCCCTTGGCTTATGATTATGAAGATATAGAAGCTTCCTGTAAGGCTCAGTTCTGGAGGCACTATGTGGAGTTAACAAAAAAAGTCAGAGACAGATAGATGTACATAAAAAAGTGAACCTCCAACTTGTTTTGGAAGGAAAGACTTAACTTGGATATAGTTCAAATCTAACCTTTCATCCAGAATTTCTGTCTCAAATTACTATTTGAAGTTTAGCTCCAAGTACTAACATATAAAAGGGAAGTTACAAGCATTTATCCCTCTCTGGGCATGACTGAGTCAATGTGTGATTAGTATATTTCCATTATTTCAGTTCTAACTTTTTATTACCATGTACTTCTGAAGCTGCTTTTGTTTTGGGACTTTTTAGAATGATTTAGATAATGCCTGAGAACCAACTCAAAGTATCTACTGGACTTGCTAACTGACTGGGTCTGTTTTTGGATCTGTGGCCTTCCTAAACCAAAAGCTGCCTGGAGCTGTATGTTTAATCCTGAAAAACATTATTACCTATAAGCAATCAGGGCTCATGGTAGAGGTGATATCCTTTATTAGACCAACAAGATTTTTCCAAAAAAATGTCTTTAATTGCAAGCTTTCAGGCACAAACACCCTTCATCAGGCATCAGAGAAAAGACTGTAGAAGTTCTCCTGGGGATAAATGAAAGTTCGTATTTCATAGGACTTCACAGAGGAGTTGGAGATGGAAAACTCCTCCGGGCAGGCAGTTCTTAGCTGGTAAGGAGTCTCTCACAGCATTCTCTCTAAGTTGTGTGACGTGCGCGGTCACGCAGGCATGCCTGGCAGTGTGGCATGAGCGCACCTGCGCATCCGCGCATGCCACACAGCTTAGAGGCACCGCTGGTTTCTCAGCAATCCTGTGAGGCTCTGTGATGATAAACATTACCTTAGACAAAGTTGGTCTAATAAAAAGTGTCACCTCTACCACGAGCCCCGATTGCTTTTTCCTCTAAATCAATATGGCTACAACCTGGATACCTGACTATTACCTATACATATTCACAGTGTACGAAAACAGAAAGTGATTAGAACAGAATCTCTGTTTTTCTGGAAATGCAGTCTTTTTTTCAGTGATCCTGAATATCTGAACAGACAGCGATGAGGTAAGTCTTGGAAGCTTTTGTAATTATCTAATGCAGAGGATGCTGCAGGCACTCCCTCATCGAGGAATAAGATACGAGTTGGCAGGATCTGCTCCGTGACAGGATGCTTGTCCTCCTGTATCTCTCCTGGGTGTTACACCATGCTCGTATACTACCCGAGACAATCTTCAGGAGAAAACACAGGAAAGATGGTCCCAAGTCTGAGAGGAAGCATACAGAAGCACAGTTTAATGTGCACATAAGTCCCAAGTCAGCCTAGTTGGGCTGTGAATGACTCTTCTATGGGAAAAGGACTGGAGATAATGGAGAATCATACTATAAGAAGTGCCTATTCCTAGAAAACCTAGATCTACTAAATAAACAGTTGTCAATTCCCCACGTGACCCATACAGATAATATGAACAAATCTTCTAAGAACAGACAGGTGATGCCTCCTCCCTACAGTCTTGGTCAGATGAAAAGCAGTCTTGATCCAGTTGAGAAGTTACTGTATTAAGAGACTTGATGGATCTAGAACACGTTGAAATTAGTGTCAAAGCAGTACTCCAGCTCCTCACAGATCTTCAGCCAGGGGGAGCTAGAGGCTGGGGCCAGCACCTGTGCTGGTCCCAGCAGTATAAAAGCCTGCCCTGGTGAGCAGCTTAGGACTACTTACCCTCAGGAGCTTCTGAGGCCCTGACAGCTGGTATCTGGGGACACTACCCCTTGTGCCACCTGGACTGCTGCAGGAGTCCTAACCTAGAGTGGCCTCTATACCCTCTACCCACTGCAGCAGTCTGGCAGTGGGGGCTGCTGCCTGGTTGTGACCTGCTGCCACCTGCAACAGCATCCGCCCCCTTGGACCTACAGCCCCATGGCTGCACGCATGCCAGAGCTGGACAGGGACCACACAGCAGCCTGAGCTGTGGTATGGACACTGCAGCAGAGCTGCCTATACTTCTGGACCAGCTGCCAATGGGCTGTGGCTGTACAGCTGGCCTTTGCGTGGCACTGCTGTCACATCTTCTGGTGCCATTGCTCTGTCATCTGCACAAGTACTGCCTGGAAGACGTGCTTGTTGTGGTGGCCCATTTTGCACTGTCGAAGCATGTCCTCCTGGCCCCAAATGGTCAGCCACTTTGTCTGCCCTTCAGCTGGGTCCCTGGTGCTGGTCCTAGGCAGGCTCCTCTGCCTGGGTCCTGCCACTTGCCTCACTAGCTAGGATCCTGGTGTTCCCTGATAAAAAATTGCAAATTCTCTGATAACCACCCCCCAATTCTCCCATTAAAATACCCAAAATCCATGTTCTTCCATGATTAAAATGAAACATCACTATATATACATACATATACACATACATAGAGAGAGAGAGAGAGAGAGAGAGAGAGAGAGAGAGAGATCAGATGGGCAATGTTTTATTGATATATTTACAATTTTAAAGCAACTTGGAAGCTTCCCAATGCCTCTATCATCACAATAAAACACATTCTAAATATCTATACACTTTGGTGTTTGCTTTTGGGTTTTTTTATCATAGAAAAATCAGAGCTGCCCCTGCTCCCTTTGTTCACCAAGATGTGGGGACAGCTGCAGTTGGACTGGTGCTGAGCAGCACTGACATGCCAGTGCCCTGCCCATGCCCCTCACTCCCAACCCACAGTCCACCCAATACCCCTCACTCCTGACCTGCAGCCCCTGCTTGCCCCACACGCTCCCTCCTGGCAGCAGCTCTGCCCCAGCACCAGGACGTCAGTCCAGCTGCCTCTGTCCTACCCGCTTTGTGGCTCTGAGCAGTGCAAGCCCTTGCTGTTCTGCTCCCTGTGCCCATGGCCAGGCTCTAGCAATCCCCATGCTGTTCCTGGGAAGCCCTCAACTGAGGTTTATGGACTGGGCTGGGCAAGCCACATTCCCTTCCATTCTGTCCTCCCCCTGCACAACTTGCTGTAGGGGGGCAGAGGGACTCCAAGCCGTACCTGGAGCACTCCCCGAACTCTCTCTCACCCCTGCTGTCATCCCTGGCCCATCACATATACCCATAGGCCCCCCTGGCACCGCCCC
>NW_017728993.1:36810136-36811976 GCF_001723915.1 Gavialis gangeticus | reverse complement strand
ACATATACACATACATAGAGAGAGAGAGAGAGAGAGAGAGAGAGAGAGAGAGAGATCAGATGGGCAATGTTTTATTGATATATTTACAATTTTAAAGCAACTTGGAAGCTTCCCAATGCCTCTATCATCACAATAAAACACATTCTAAATATCTATACACTTTGGTGTTTGCTTTTGGGTTTTTTTATCATAGAAAAATCAGAGCTGCCCCTGCTCCCTTTGTTCACCAAGATGTGGGGACAGCTGCAGTTGGACTGGTGCTGAGCAGCACTGACATGCCAGTGCCCTGCCCATGCCCCTCACTCCCAACCCACAGTCCACCCAATACCCCTCACTCCTGACCTGCAGCCCCTGCTTGCCCCACACGCTCCCTCCTGGCAGCAGCTCTGCCCCAGCACCAGGACGTCAGTCCAGCTGCCTCTGTCCTACCCGCTTTGTGGCTCTGAGCAGTGCAAGCCCTTGCTGTTCTGCTCCCTGTGCCCATGGCCAGGCTCTAGCAATCCCCATGCTGTTCCTGGGAAGCCCTCAACTGAGGTTTATGGACTGGGCTGGGCAAGCCACATTCCCTTCCATTCTGTCCTCCCCCTGCACAACTTGCTGTAGGGGGGCAGAGGGACTCCAAGCCGTACCTGGAGCACTCCCCGAACTCTCTCTCACCCCTGCTGTCATCCCTGGCCCATCACATATACCCATAGGCCCCCCTGGCACCGCCCCTCCTCCCCCCAGCCCATCATACCCCACAAGTGGTTCCTGGGACCAGAAGCCCCCTCCCTCTCCCCACCCCCCGGCCAGAGCTGCATGTCCCAGCACCAGCATGGGCACAGGGCAGGGCTGTAGTGCAGCAGTTGCCCCTGCAGCTGTGGCTCCCACCAGCAGGTCCTGTCCCTTTTGGTGGCTTTTAAGGCACTGGTAGCCCAACCCCATGGCAACCCCAGCAGGCGGTTTTAAAGTTTTAGCTTTTTAACAACCGCGAAGACCACCAAGTGCTGGACAACAAGTTGAACTTCCAGAACCTCCTTCTTCTGTTGGAACATGCAGCCGCTGGCACTGACAGCGGCCCTCCAAGACTGCGGCGTGAGCCGTGTCAGTGAACATCAAATAGTCCCTTCTGGTGGCTAGGCACGCAGGGTGTGAGATCTGTGGGGCGGGATGCGGGGTTTGTGAAGGGGTGGGTGTGAGGTTTGTGGGTATGGGGCTTGTGTGAGATTCGCAAGTGGATTGTGGGGGGCTTCATGGGTATGTTGTGGGTGTGGGATTTATGGGTGGGATTATGGGTGGGGGCAGGGCCTGCCAAATGCCTACCAACCCAGCCTCTCCCCCACCAGTGTGCACAGTCCCTGCTGCCAATAGCAGCAGAAGCCAGCAGCAGGCCCTTGGGGCACTCATGGCCCGCTACAGGCAAAACCCCCCTGGCATCACACAGTGCCACCCGAGACCCAGGCGCTGCATGTAGTGCATGGAGCCGTCCTGGTCCACTGGCACATGACTTTGGGCAGGACTGACTGGATTGGCTCCTGCTTCCACCCAGGGTTCCTAGCACTGCAGGCAGGAGCCGTGTACCATCAGGCTAGGCGGGCTTCTACCTCCATGTACCTGGCCCAATGGTATGCAAGCCATGTGGAGGCAGGAGCTGGCTCGGCCTGGTGGTGCACAGTCCCGCATGCAGTGCCAGGAGGTCCAAGTGGTGGCAGGTGCTGGCCTGGTCCTGTCCGAAGGTGTGTGCCAGAAGATTGGGCCGGCTCCATGGGCCACATATAGCTGCCAAGGGGCCTCTGCCTGCAGTGGGCCATGAGCACCCTGAGGGCCATGGGGCTGTGTGCCATGGGGTGGGGTAGGTGGG
>NW_017728993.1:36804440-36810125 GCF_001723915.1 Gavialis gangeticus | reverse complement strand
GATCATTGTGAAAACGAACAGGGCTCAACCTCACCCCACCCCTGTAGTCTCCCCCACCCCCATGTCCCTGCTTACTGGAAATACAGCCTGGGGCCCAGCTAACTGAGCCACTGCTGCCAGCCATGCCCCACTTCTGTTTCCTCCAGCACACTGAGGCAGCACACTGGAGCAGCAGGGTCATGTGGCAGGCATAGAGACACTCTGGCCAGGTGCTAGAGCATCTCTTTGGAGTACCCAGCTTCCAGCTGCTTCAGAAGTGCACCCTGTGTCGCTTTATTTTGATGTTTCCTTTTGATAGCAGGATTCCCCAGTATCAAACTTGGAGTTTTTGCTGCATATTTGCAGCATGGGGGACATTTTTTCATTCATGGCATGCCTCCTGCAGCATCTCAAACTGCTTTGAGACACCACAACAGACACATGCTCACACATGTGGATGCAGCCAAGGTGATCTTAGCTCCTTCCTATCCTTAAACAAAAGTTAAAGGTTTTCTCTAAATTTTCCAAAAGGTTTTTTCTATTTTCTCTTAATAGAGAAAAGAACATGATAGCTATATGGCATCTGAAGCCAAAGTCATTTTGGAGGACAGAACTGGAAGCTGAGCCAAAACTCACCAAAGCAATTTTGGATCAAAACTATGTATGTCTAGGATTGATGGTGGGTTGAGGGGAGAGACTTGAATCTGAAAATAATTCAGCATGCACATACTGTATTTCCTGATTGTAAGTTATGTGGGAACATGCCAGAGAAATTAAGCACCTCTCAGGGAGTCTTATGAGAAAAGAAAGCCCACAGTCATAAGCACTCTGGTTGCCTTTTAGCTTTGTCACTTTATTTACTAGTCAAACTTCACAAAAACAACATACTTATTGCGTGTATCTACACACACAATTAGGGCAACATGATAAACTCCAGTCCTCCTGGGCACAACATTTCCATGTCTGCAGCCTGCTGAGTTTGGGCAAAAGTGGGGCATTGAGTTGGTACTGCAGCATGTTGAGCTGACCACCCTGAGCTGGCAGAGGACCCAGGTGGCAGCGTTGGGCAGTGGAGGCTGGCTGGGGCATGAGGGTGTTATAGTGTGGGGCTAGGCAGCAGGCAGGCCCTGTCATAGGCGACGCGTAGGGGGAGCACATGCCCACCCTGAGATTGGACCTCGTCAGCCAGGGAGTGGGGTGTGCCAGCCAATGTCCCCCTGAGAAGCGCTGGTGCTTCTGGGGTCAGTGATCAGCCGCTGGAAGACACCCCGCCATGGTTGGTGATAGGCTGCTGGTGCCCCTCCAGAGTCAGGAGGCATCATTGTCCCTGTACTGTAGCAGCCTCATGCCCCAGCCAGCCACTGCCACAGCCTACACGTGTTTCAGAGCATATAATTATTCTGCCATAGGTCAGTACTATCCCCAACAGTACTAACCTACAGTGGAGTTAATTAATTTACTGTGCCCTAATATGGGTACATGTGCAGACTGTGACGCTTTACTGCGGAGTTAATTAGTCAGCTCTGCAGTAAAGCACAAATGTAGATGCACCCACTGAAACTTAAACAGCCTTCTGAAATGGGAACTAAATTACATTACTGAATTAATAATCATTCATATGACTGGAAAGCAACTGAGTTTAGTGATACAAATATCCACATGCTTTTACTTCCCTAATATGTCACTTTGAAAGGCTGCACATGAATTTAATGTTACTAAGAAACATGGAGTTTCCTTAATATACCCTCATCTCAAAACAAAGCAAGTGATTTGCTTTCTCCCACTTTTAAATAATTATATACACAAGCTGGAATAACTTGACTTAGCTGTGCATCAGTATAGTATACCTGATAGAAAGTTTAGGTAATATAACTTTTAAAATAGAAAGGCTTACATTTACAGATGAAACCAGTCATCCCACAACATGTCTACCTAAAAAGTTTAATTCATCTTCCCCAAATAGTAAGTTGGCAAACTACTTAAGATCCAATTGCATTCTTAGATAAAAATGACCATATTCTTGGTTCACATGGAGAATTCCATATTCATAGTTCATACATTTAGAAGAAGTATACACTAGAAAAAAAATACAACAAAAGAAATCCCCATGCATGCTTGCATCTGAAAACTACAACACACTAGTAATCCACTTAGGCTGCTTGCAGATGTTAAAACAACCCTCCAAAAATGGTGCTTTACTTTAAACTTGGTGCACTCCTGCACCAAGCCCAGCACATGCCCGTAAGAGGCATCACTCTAGTTGGACGTGGCCTGCCCAAAGTTGGTACAGAGCAAGCGCTTCAGTGGGGCTTTTTTGGTGCTTTTATCTATAGCTGATTTCCTTAGCTATTAAATACAAAAAGCCAAAAATCCCTCCTGAAATGCCCAATCTGCACTACCACTGTGGAGCTGGATCAAAATAACATGTACTTCTTCTGGTAAAGCAGGGGTTTTTTCCTTTTTCTTTTCTTTTTTTTAACATCTGCAAGCAGCCTTAATGCCAGGTTAGGTTTTTCCATTGTAGGAATTCAAGGGTAAAAAAAAATTACAAAGCACTTTTATTACTATTTTCTCCTATAAATAGTAGCAGCCTAGCTAACAACATCCAAGATATTTACTTTCTTTAATACTGGATAAAGCATCTTTAAAAGACGGGGAAAGAGAAGCACTGATGACAGTCTATACAAAACAAAATTATTTTCACACTTCAATAATTGCACCTGGTACTGCGTGTTACTGGTAGGCGGAAAAAGCCACGCACACAGGGAACAGCTAGGAATCAACTCCAGCTGGCATTGAGATCATTAACTAAAATCTAATGCAGCAGCTGCCTGAAAATTAGAACTAGTGATGCTGAAAACCTGCTACTGTTTTATTAGTGTTTGATACTATCATTTAATTTCAAGATGGCATTTGTGTTGAAGCGTTATTTAGAACAAAGATGTAAAACTAAACCAAACACTGCATAAATATGCACATACAAACATGTTATTAAAACAGCTAAAGGTCTGGCTTAAACTGGAAAATACTGACCTAAGCCTCAATTCTCTTGCTATTCTGCATATGCATTACTCCTAAACTCATGTGAGCATCAGTTTCTACACTGCCCATTTTTCTACAGGCACTTGATTTGTGAGTTGCAGTTTTAATAAAAAATGTAATTCAGGATTTGGTTAACTTGTATTTCCTGAGAAAGAATGAATGTTATACTAGAACACATGCTGGGTTTCTATGTGGTTGTCCTATGATCTCCTATGAAACAAAGTTTGAAAGACAAAAATCAAGTTTTATGCCAAATTTTTCATTACTGTTAATTTCTATTATAACACATATTTTGTTGTTTTCCCCATACAATATCAGCCAACATGATAGTCATAAGAATCAAGCACATCATTATTTTAGCATGCTTCTAGGAACAAGATCAGCAAAATGCAAAACACTAAATCAGTAGGTCCTACATAGTAGTTATTTCATACAAGTTTTTAGAGTATGATTTTTAAAAAATTATTAGCAATACTTAAGAATCCAAGAGTTTAAATTACCTGTGCAAAATCCTTAAAATAATTAGGAACTGTAAAAGGATTACATACAGTATTTACCATGGAAACACACTTATTTGTAGTACGCCTTTCAACAAAGGTAATCATTTGAGAAAACCTGTGAAAGAAGTGTAAGGAATATAGCCCATGGATAGGTTTTCTTTGGGTTGTTTTGTTTTGTTTTTTTTGGGGGGGGGGGGGGAGGAAGGGGGTTGTTCCCTGAAAGAGTTAAAAACTCAGAAATAAAGGTTTACATTAAAAATACACTCTCAATTATAAATACAGTGCCATATCTGTGATGATATTATATTGTAGTTATCACTCATTACAAATTTAGAAACAGAAATTATCACTGAAATGTTTTAGGAAACATAAGAATAGAAAAAATTGCAATTTCAGCATAAATGAGCTACCAAAGGGCTCTGAGATTTCTCCTACTCTTAACATTGACATCACAGTATCACCGCTTTCGGAATACGTAAAAATACAAGATTAGGCATGAACACTGAAGCCAACCAAACAGGCAACTGAGTGCCCTCCATCTATTATTGGGGGAAGGTTGTTTTTATATAAAAAGAAACTAAATCTTGCACAGTGATAGCTAAAAAGAGACAATGCTAATTATGGACAGAGAAAGACTGAGGCTCCTGGTATGCCTCATACTTTTCATGCTAGATTGTTATGATGTTCTTAGAATACAAGAGCTACAAGGAGAAATTGTTTCAAGACAGGGATTTATTCTCTATACACTAAAATGGGGTTTATTATTTAACAACAGGGCCTGCTCCTACTTGTTATTGTGCCTTCATCTTGTAAAACAGATTTTAGGCATTAGCAAGAAAAGTTAATGGAACTGTTTTATATACAGATAAAGTTGTCACAAGTGTTCCAGTATACAAATGTGCCTGTCAGTCCCTCAAGCAAAATCCAATTTCAAAGAATGAAAGAAAGCAAGATCAATATAGATCGCCTGACTCCATTTAGTAAGAAAGGCTGGAGACAGTTAGATTTTATATGAGCTTTCACCAGACATGCAATCATTTACTTTTTCCAGGAGAGTACCAAACAAACATAAAAGGGAAAGGGCTCATTAAAATTTGTTTTTAAAGTCACTTAAGATACTATATGCATAGACAATACTATAAATCACCAATCACAGCTTACTAAACTACTTGCAAAGATATATACTATTATCCTGACATGTTATGCTTGCATCATTGATAGTCTTCTAGAGAATGATACAATGAGAGACTGTCCTCCTTGGTTAAATTAATTTAGTATGGAAAAAAAAATTGCCAATTTGTCCCAATATGAATGACAAACAATGATAGAAACAGCACCTCCTGCTGATTTAGCAGAGCAGTTGACATGATAGGATAAAAGATCAAGAGACTTTATTATGAGAAATCTTAGGAACTTATGCTTACAATGGTAAGCTGATGACAGTTCCATCTCTGGTACCAATATACAGGATATGCCACTGGCATAATTAAAAACACTGGCTATAGAGCAGCTAAGTATTAGTTATGATAGATGTTATTACAAATAGATGTTATTTCTGGCCACAATGTAATTATAGTAACTTGCGTAACAGTGCTATGAAAAACATAAAAGTGACAGTCCATAAGCTGGAGCAGCATCACTTGTTGGAAGCATCATAATGGAATTTAAAATAATTCCACTTGCAAAATGCATGTCCTATGTGCCCTAGTTTAATTTTCTCTCCAGAAACTGGTTACATTTTCATGGCTCTTCATGATTTAGTTTTCAGAACCTGAGTTTTAATGATAGCCCATCTCCACCTTACCCTCTACCCCCCATTTACTTTATGCCCAAATCGTGAATAATCTAGCACTGCTTATTTTCACATAATGCCTGATAATGTTGCTTTATAACCGAAGATCCACCAATTTCTGTAGCTTAAATAGCACTTGTTCTTTTTCCCATTCTGCTTAGTCCAGGTTCTTTTATTAATATTCTGAGTCTTTTCTATATAAAAAAATAAATGTTTTCTACCTTCATTCACTTTGCCACAACTTCCGTTAAGCATCCTGAACTGTCATTTGCCAACACAGGAGATGTTAGTGTGTACAAATTATAAAACCCAGCATAACAAGTTAGCTGCACTGGTGCAACTGGTGATCCTTAAAAACTTACCTAGTACTTG
>NW_017728993.1:36798077-36799440 GCF_001723915.1 Gavialis gangeticus | reverse complement strand
GTGCACTGGTGCAACTGGTGATCCTTAAAAACTTACCTAGTACTTGCCTGGAGAGCCAGAAAACAATTTCACAGAAAAAAGTGTGGATTTTTTTTCTTCTCCCTCATTACCTCAGGTTGCAGTTCTCATCTAGAATCACCGGAGTATATTTTAACACAACAGTTTGCAGTAGCAAAGCATTTGCAATGCCTTTGTTTTGTCTCCTCTTTATCTATGGCAAACTGTATGTACAGTGGGTTCTTCATGGTCATGATGTGCAGGAGGGACCAAAATTAATGCTCTTGTACAGCCAGGGTTGCCAACTCTGACTGAAGCTTTTCTGGGAGATTTTCTTTTTTCTTAAAATATCCTATTAAAATCTTCCAGATTGCTTTCAGTAGTCAGTCATCGGGAATTTGATGCTAATTCCAGTAGACTCTTGACCAATCTGGGAGGGTTGGCAATTCTATGTATACCCTTTGGACAAATGTTGCCTGTGAATGCAGGGGGCTGCACTTAATGTCTTGAGAGGCCCCTTGCAGTCCTAAGTCTCTAAATAGAATTTATAGACAGCACTAAAAAAAACAGCTAGCTGACAGAAGCAGACTGAGTCTAAACACTGATAAAAATCAAACTTAAACAGAAGAAAGCCTATACTGAGTATCTTAACTATTTGGTAGGGTGTAACATGCTTTTCAAACAGGTATAAAATGAGGCAGGGAATTAGGTGTGCGGGTAAGATGGAGCTGTACAGAGAAGTATTCCAACTGGTAACAGTGAGCCAGATGCTTATCCAGAGCTCCTGGGAGTTCATTCAGCTTTGTGCTGGATTAAAGTTTAATTAAACAGTCTTCACCTGCATTAAATAATTCTTATGATCCAAAATCAGTCTTTTCCAACATTAAAAAATATTTTTAAAAGTCACAATTATTATTATTACTATTTTTAACAGAAACCCTAGCAGGGCCAGCAGTCTGACAATATATTGGGCTGTCGCTGCATGACGTACGGCAGTTTGTCTGAGGCCCAGTCCTCGTTGCTTCTTAAACGAACAAGAATAACAAGAGGGGCGGTGTCTGTGTCCCCCAATCTATTCTAATCAGTTCATGCAGTAAAACTGAGTGGCTGAGGGAGCTGCAGTCTCAGGTTGGTTTACAAGGTAACTCAAGACCAGAGACCTGAAAGTTAAAAAGTGGAAATAACTGGCAGACAAAAATGAACTGAAAATATCAAATGTAAATTAATAGAAAAATCTCAATTTTTCTAAATTGTGGAACAGCCAAAAAGCTCATCTAATTTTGCAATCCTCCTTTTTAGCACATAGCAAACTGCACAACAGATATAAATACAACCAAATGGCAATGGCCAAAAAAAAAAAAAAAAA
>NW_017728993.1:36797088-36797905 GCF_001723915.1 Gavialis gangeticus | reverse complement strand
ACTCGCTCACATTACCTTTTACAAACATTAATAGTTTAATTGGTCAGACTGTATGTTATAGAAGTAAAATCATCCATCTCCAACAACTGTATGAAATCTACTATGAACTCATTTCCAATATATCTTGGATCCTCAACCTTCTGTAAGGGAATCATCCTCTTCCTGACATTTATACAAAAAGCTATTTGTATTGATAACACTGAGCCACTTAGGAACATATTTTATATTTTGATTGCAATTCACATGCAGGACACTGAATAAGGATGTAAGTAATGTATTGCCAAGGCTATTTGTCATGCAATAGAGGTGTTCAGGGAAGGTGTGTAACAATACATTTTTTTTAAAGTAATGCCCAGTGACATGTTGGTCCCAAAGCTACAGAAAAATTCGTAGCCTTTTTGGTTATGCAAGCCCTGGGGGACTGCAGATGCTGGTTTTATAATAAGCCCCATGCATCAGCATCATCCTAAAAAGGCACATACACAATACTTCCATCTTCATGCCACAGTCTCAGAGATGCTTACAAGCAGAATTCATCTACCATGAGCTCCTTGTCTCCCGTTTTCATATGCTAACTAACCACCTAACTCCCAAGTTCTTTATGGTCAAAGTCTCTAGGAACCGCTGACTTTATTGCATGTATGATTTAAATTTTGTTTTTTGTGAAATTATGACCTCTAAAGTTCAGATGGTCTTATCCCCAAAACTGCCTTTATTAAACAAACATTAAACATGTGTCACATTTTGTATATTGGCAACACGGCTGAACTGCTCATTTTCATAGAATCATAGAATCAATGAGTGGGAAGGGACCTAG
>NW_017728993.1:36794160-36794969 GCF_001723915.1 Gavialis gangeticus | reverse complement strand
CCCCAAGGATAGCCTCGTTGAGGAAGGACCACCCCTCCTGTACCCCCATACTAGCTACCCCCTGGGCTCCGAGTGCCTCCCTGACTACTGACCTGAGCACATCGAAGTTGGTTTTCCTAAAGTCAAGCATTTGTGCTGTGCTAGTTACCCTCCCCACCTTCCTCTGAATAGCAAACTGGATCATTTCATGATCACTGTCCCCTAGCCTCCCTTGTACTAGCACATCCCCCACCAGGTCGTCCCCAGAGGCTAACACCAGATCCAGTATGGCGTTTTCCCTAGTGTGGATGAGTACCTCTTGCACGAGGTGTAGGTCCTGTACACACGTCAGGAACCTTCATAAGCAGTTGGCTGAGGGCGCTGGAGGGAGCACACAGTGCCCCCGGTATCCCCCAACCCTTGAGACAGCAGCAGCAGCGATTGGCAGCTAAGAGACAGCTACGGCAATAGGAAGGTAAGCCGGGGGAAGGGACTGAGTGGGGCCAGGTGTTGGTGATCGGGCAGGGGACTCTTTCCCCGCCTAACCCTATTTAGCTGCACCGGGTGGGAGCCGCGTGAACAGGGAGTACAAACAGGCACGCTCTTTAGGGGCGCGCCGGGGTTCATGCAAGGAGGCGCACGAGAGAGGCCACAGGGAGTGGAAGAGCCAATGGCGGCAGCAGCAGCAGCGGCAGTCATCTCCAGGTAAGTGCATGGGGGTGACAACATGGGAGATGTCACGCGGAGTGCAGCCAGGGCTCCTGCCCTGCGGCTGCCTCCTGGCCCGGGGATCGGTGAGGCTTCCACGCAGGTAGGGCCACCTGCCTGTG
>NW_017728993.1:36764384-36789160 GCF_001723915.1 Gavialis gangeticus | reverse complement strand
GGGGGGGGGTGGGACACGGAGGCGGCGGCTTCTCTCACCTGTCCCACCTGTGCCAGGATTGCGACACTGGAGGGGCAGGTGAGAGAGCTCCAGGCGGAAGTGGGCAAGCTGCAGGGGATCAGGGCCAGGGAGGACGAGATTGACGGGTACTTTCTCTCTTTGCAGGGCCCATCCCTCAGGCTGTCACCACCCAGGAGTCTGCAGGAGGCGAATGAAGGATGGTCACCTCCAGGGCCAGGCGGCGCGTAGCTGCATCAACTGTCACCCCAGTACAACTGGGGAACAGGTATGCGGCCCTGGCAGCACTGGAGGAGACTGGGCATGAGGAAGAAGGAAGGGAGGAAGCCATGCCCTCATCCAGCAAGCCATCATCCGTACCAACTGAGCATCATCCAGTGACCCAGAGAAAGAGACGTCGGGTCATCGTCATAGGGGACTCCCTCCTCAGAGGAACGGAGGGACCCATCCACCGCGCAGACCCCAATGTGAGAGAAGCGCACCATCTCCCAGGAGCCAAGATTGGGGACATCACAGGGAAGATCACTGACCTCATCCAGCCTTCCGACTACTATCCTATGGTCCTCATGAATGTGGGAACCAGTGATGCGCCCCGGAGTAGTCCGGACTGGATCATGGATGACTACAGGGCTATGGGGACCAAGCTTAGAGAGTCGGGGGCCCAGGTGGTCTTTTCGTCCCTCCTCCCAGTTAGTGGACACTGTCAGTAGCAGAGCGCCTGCATCCATGAGGTGAACCGGTACCTCCGGAGTTGGTGTCGTCACGCCAGATTTGGCTTCCTGGACCATGACCCACACTCCAGATCAGAGGGAGTCCTGGGGCGTGATGGTCTCCATCTCTCCCCCAAAGGTAAGAGTTTGTTTTCTTACAGGCTAGTTGACCTCCTCTGGCAGGCTTTAAACTAAGCTTATTGGGGGATGGGGATCCACAGGAGCAAGAAAAAACTCAACCAGGTGTAGGACCTGCTCAGGTAAGAGCTCAGGTATATACCAAGGGACCAGCTGTCTCTCAGATAGGGGAGGTGCCCAGAGCTCCCACGGGGGGGATTAAGGTGTCTCTTCACTAATGTAAGAAGCATGGGGAACAAGCAGGAGGAGCTTGCTCTCCTGCTTGCAAGTAGTAAAATCAAACTGGTAGGCCTAGTGGAGACATGGTGGGATGAAACATTTGACTGGGCATTAGACAGAGGGCTATAGGTTGTTTAGAAGAGATAGGAAGGGGAAAAAAGGTGGGTGGGTAGTGCTCTATGTTAGGGAACAGTATACCAGTTCTGCCTTCCAACTGTGACCAGAGGAAGGCTTAACTGAGACCCTGTGGGTCAAACTTCAAGGAGGGCGGGGGGAGAGGGATCTGGTGGTAGGGGTTTACTACAGGCCACCACATCAGGAGGAAGAGCTGGATCTGGAATTCTCCAGGCAGCTTGGGGAGGCCGTGCATGCAAAGGATGTTGTGGTCATGGATGATATGAATTACCCTGACATCAACTGGGAGGAGCAGTCGGCCAGGTCTTGTTAATGAAGGTCTACCTAAATAAGGCGCTAACTGCAATCTTGAGCAAAACCAGAGAGATATTTTTGAAAAAAAGATACAAGATTCAGCTACTAAAAGGGGGCAAAATGACAAAGAAAGATGTTACCTAAAACAATGGGAACTCTTTGTGAAGAGGTTTGTATAGCAAAGGTACATTCAAAGTGGAAAGACCCTTATCTTGGGCAACACACTCATTGGCAGAGTGACCACATGTCCTGGTTTGCCCAAGACAGTCCCAGATTTCCAAGGCCAGTTGATGAAAATTAAAACGAGTGTCCTGGAATCACAGGGATGCAGGGCACAGTCCAACAGGGAAGGGGAGCAACATGGTGTACCAGGGCAGCTCCACCGCTCCACCAGACTGTACCCAGGCCCTTGCCTGCCTGCCAGCCTCTGCCCCTGCCTGCAGCAGCGCCACTGATTTGGGGATGAGGAGAGTGTCCCAGATTTGCTTATGGTCACCCTACTCATTGGTTTTCTCAAGGGAAGCATGATATCATTCCACACAGTAGCATAAGTAGGGTACAGTGATTGGTGCACCACCCTTGGGAGTCTGTCATGGCAAGAGCAGCCCCATGCTGTCCCTGCCCACCCACAGGAGATGGGCAGAGCAGCAATGCACCAAGTAGTGCATCGCCAGAGTAGGGCAAGCGAAGTGAGCAGAATAGTGCTACCCACTCTCCACCTGAGGGCCTTTGCCAGAACAGGTGTAGCCCTGCACCCAACAGATATGTACTGGGCGGTAGAGGGAAGGAGTAAGCAAATGAGGAATCAGGGTTGGCTCCTGGGGAGCTGAGCCATGGGGATGCTGCTGCCTGGAGCAGAGTTGACGCTGCTACAGCAGCAGCAGCAGCATGCAAGGGAGGTATCCCTACACTCCATCCCCACACTCCTCCTCTCCCCAGCCTATAGTATAGCAGTTGGCATTTTCTTTCACACCAGGTGCTCAATGAGCTTACTATACCTCTGGTTCTTTATAAGGAAGGGAAACCAAAAAAAAGTAGTGGATTACTGGCTATACAGGAAGGGAGAGGACTTGCAATTTCTACCCAATAAATACTATGGATTGGGATTTAGTACTCCCATGACGGCCTGGAAGCAATCTGAAAATAAACTACTCTGTTATGGATTAGAATTGCAGGTCCACTTTGTACCTCTTGTCTCTCACATACCACACTAAGGCCTCTTTCATTACTGCTTTTTATTTTTTTAAACTTTTTTTTTCCTATTTACCTCACTACTTCTATTTACCTTTAACCCTCCGCTCATGCACACTTAACCTTGGTATTTTGCCTCTGCCCACATTTTTCCTGTCCAGTCTATATTGTCACTTTCTGCTTTCAGGCACAGTTCTGCTTCCATGTTTTCCCTGCCTCCACCTGTAGCCTATACTACTGATCTTTCCTAAAAAAGTAGATATTGGCAAATCTATTACGTCTACTTTACAAGCATCATGCAAAGGACTACATACAACCAACTGCTACCTTATGCAGAGTGCAAGATCACTTCTCCTTTTGGCCCAAGGATATGTTGCTGCTCTAAAGACCTAGTTTTACTCAAAGAGAAAGGAAAAAGCTCTCATCAGGGGTCAGCAACCCCCAGCACGGGAGGCCATTTTCCTCAGTATGCTTTGGGGCTAAGAGGCAGCAGCTGTTTCGGCTGTAGCAGGCCCCAGCTCTGGGTAGCTGCTGCCAGCTGGGAGTCCGGGCTACTCCCAGCAGGTGGCTCAGAGGCTGCAAACCCTGCTGAGAGTAGCTCCAGCTCCCTGCTGGTAGCAGCTACCCACAGCCGGGGCTGGCTACACCCAGGAGGCTGCAAACAGTTGCTGCCTCACCACCCTGGCCCCAGCCCCAATGGGCACAGTGCCGGCACCTGCTGCCTTCCCGGAGCCTGGGGCCGGGGCAAGAGAGCAGCAGCTGTTTGTAGCTTCCCTCCTGCAGCTGGCTCCAGCTCTGGGTAGTTGCTGATAGCTACGGAGCCCAGGCTGCTGCCTGCAGCTGGCTGGGAAGATGGAAGCCCTGGTTCTGGATAGCTATCAGCAGCTATCCAGAACCTGGGCTGGCTGCAAACAGCTGCTGCCTCCCAGCCCCAGCATGGCAGCAGGTGCCAACAGTGCTCCCCGCTGTGCTGCCCTCACCAGCATTTCTGCAGAGCAGCATGTGAAACCCAGCATGGCAGGGCACAACGGGGGGAGGGGGAGGTGCAGAAAACTGCCTGCTGCTCCGAGCTCCCTGCTGCCCTGGCCACGCACCCCCTGCAGGCATGGGCAGCAGTGAGGGGCACAACCCTGTGTGCTGCCCACACTGCTCCCATGACCCAGGCAGTGCAGAGCTTGCAGCAGCAGGCAGCTTCCCTGTGTGGCCACTCTGTGCACTGCTGCTCTGGGTCACACACACTGTGCTCCAGGCCCTGCTGCTCTCCCCTGGGCCCTCTGGAGTGCAGCATGTGCAACCTGGAGCAGCAGCGCAGCGTGTGCAGGGGAGCAGCATGGACAGCATGCAGGGCTGTGCCCCTTGCTGCTGCCCCCGCCTGCAGGGAAAGCGTGGCCAGAGCAGCGGGAAGCTCAGAGTGGCAGGCAGCTTTCTGCGCCCCCCGCTGTGCCCTGCTGCACCAGGTTCCATATGCTGCTTTGCAGAAGAGGCAGTGAGGGCAGCACAGCGGGGAGCAATGCTGGCACCTGCTGTCTCCCAGGAGCCCAGGGCTGGGGGTCAGGGATTTGGGTGGGGGACAAGGAGCATGAGGAGGGCTGTGGGGCACAGGGCAGCTGGGCTGGGGGTCAAGGGGCAGAAGAGCTGGGGGGCAGGGGCACAAGCAGGGCATCCTGCCATGGACCCCCTGCCTTCGTTTTGTTTTTCTAGCATGCTGGCACTCCAGCACCTTCCAAGGTAGGCATTGTGGTTTTTTTCGGCATTCCAGCCAAAAAATGTTGCCTACCCCTGTGCTCTACATAAACTGCCTCTACCACCAATCTTTGCTACATCTTCCTAAAATAACCATTGATATCATATTATTTTTCAACTTCAGGAAGCCAATACGAAAGTGACTTATTTCATCCAGAGCACCCTTTACACATTTTCACAGATCTTCTCCCATCTAATTTGTGTCATAGTTTCAATTTAGAATGAAGGGAATATTGTGGAGTGAGACAGAGTGGGCTCTTCAGCTCACACCAACTCTGGATAAGAATTCTAGTACTACCTTCAAGTACCACCTTCTTAATGTGAAATTAGATCAATATTCCATCAACAGAGATCCACCTTGAAGTGTTTCCTATACACTTCCAATTCAGGGCCAGCTAGGCAGATAAGGGGTTTCATAAGCAAGGTGCTGATGTTATACTTAGGTGTACACGCATCTGTTAAATTCTTTAAGATATCCTTTCTCTTGCATTCACTGAACATCATAGTCAGAAGTGTAAACTAAAGCACAGCAGTTCCAAGTAGCATGATGAGAAATCAGTTCTTCTCCCAACTGCAGAACTTTCACACTCTTATCATCTGAATTTTACTAGGATTCCAGTCACCATATATGCCATTTAATACAGCAACTTTGGGAACCCAAATGTAGAGAGATGCAGTCAGCTGTATTAGTCTGAAGTCAAGTATAAGTCAGGTAGGCAAGTGTAGACAGAGACAACTGGAAAAGACTTAAAATGTCTTTAAATGGTTAAAGTGCTTAAAATGGTGGCAGCAACTCATGGTCCAGCATACTCTTTAAATAAGTATAATTTAAGTAGGGCCTTTGATTCCTGCCACAAAAAGCTGTCAACACCTTGTTGGAGTTGAGCCACTAAAAGCAAAAAATTATCCAACAATTTTTCTAGTCAAGACAATCTGTCAAAATTGAAAAGACTTCTGGTGGTTATTCTGAAGAAGCACATTACTTTAAACCTTTTGCCTAGGTTTTGCACTCCTTTTTCACTGGATAATAAAAATAGACAATTCACTTTTTGGTTCTAGTGCAGTAACACAATGACAATAATGGAGTTGACAACTACAGGGACAAAAATATTTTCACTGAGCATAGAAGAAACAGTAAAATATTTCTATCTAAATTAAGATTTAGGTAACAGATCTCAACAAAGCCTTAATCTAGTCCAGTGGTTTTCAACCTTTTTTCATTTGCAGACCCCTACAAAAAGTCAAATGAAGGTGCAGACAGAACCCTTTGAAAATTTCACATGGAGAGGCAGAACCCGCTGATTTGTGTGGGTATTCACATACTTTTGACTGATCACAGCCATCTTTCATGGACCACTTAGACACAGACTGTGGACCCTCCAGGGTCCATGGACCATAGGTTGAAAGCCACTGATCTAGGCCTAGAACAATGTCCATTGTTAATGTGTACTTTATCTGAGGATCTCAAAACATTTTAAAACATTTTATGAATTGAGCTTCCCAAGTAACACACTGTGTTATCATCAGTTTATAGAAGAGGCACAAAGGTAAAACAACTTGCCTGATGTCACAAAGAAAATCTCTAGTATAGCCAGGAAGAGAATCTAAACTCCCCCTTTGATGGCATCTGCACTTGACAGTTTTTCCTATATCATTCATATATTGCCTAGGGAGTTAAAACTATTTGTCTGGAGGTTGACTGAACTGTGAACATTTCATTTGCCTCTGTATCTGATGCTAGTTAAAAGATACCAACACATGAGCACTTTAGTAGTTCTCCTACAATCGAAAATAATTTTCCTTATTTGAGAGGTAATGTTCCTAAAGCAAGCTAACATTTTAATATTATTTTTATACAGAGGAATTTATATGTGAAGTGAAGTCTGTATTTCAAAATACTGACCCTGAATGCAGGACTCTTCTATTAAACAAATAAATAAAATAAAACTAAAAAGTTGCCATGGTTTTGTAACACTTATGATTCTTCCATCTGCTTCAGAGAAAATAAGTTTTATTTTAACATTGCTTCTGCAATTTGGGAAAGGCAGGAAGCATTATTTTGCTGCTGTTGTGGAGGAAAAAATGATTCGGTATCAAAACACAACAAAAGTATCTTCTTACATCAGAGAAAGGATGTAATCAGACTGTGCTTTGACTAGGAATGGTGTAATTGACAGAAGTTTAATGGGCTTGTCTAGTCCTAACAGAGCTATGGGAGTCAGACTAGCTGTCTCTGCACATCTGTCGTGCATATAAGTATTTGAGAGCAATCATTACTTTCAGCACAGATACTAACTCATTCAAATGCATATTCATCAAACATGCGGTTGTAATCCAATGTCTTTTATTTTACAAAAGGACATGCTAGCGCTCCCACATGGGCTGCACATAAGAACAAGCTTTGTCTTCTGAATTCAAATGGTTACTGCTTCCCTCTTTTCCATGACCTCTTCCCTATCAAGTTTACGACTGCATAAAATGAAACTACAGCATATTATGTAGCAAAATAGCAAAATTTTAGATTATATTAAACATAAAATTGAATTCAAGCTCTGGTGTTCAATTCTTGGCTGCTGCATGGATTATCTCAATAAAAGGGAATCTGACACTGGTATAAAAAGATGTTTGTTATATATAGTGGCAACAAGTAGTTAGGTGTGGTACTGTAGTGTGATCACCACTAGAGGGAGCATAAGGTCATCCTCTGAGATTTTGGGTCCATCGTGGAAAAAAAACAGTATTCTGGTGCATTTAAAATATAATACAACTGTATTTTTAAAATCCTTTACAAATTGAGAATATGACTAAAAAGCAGTTTCAAATGAGTTTCGCTATTCTGATCATCACTGAGTTCAATGGTAACAGAAACTACACCCAATGGTAGTTCTCTGGACATCTGCCCTAACTAAAAGGTATGAACTTGTGGCACTTAAACAGAAATTAAATTTGCCATACACTTTTTTTTTTTTTAAATAAAAAATCATTAACTAATTCTCCTTTGTTTTACTTCCTCTTGTTTAGCTTTCTGGGTTTTTTCCTCCTCCAATTCATTCAGTTAAGCTGTTTAATGTTTGGCTAGCACCATTACTAGGTAAATTCTTCATCCACTTGATATGCTTTCCCCACCATTTCTTCACTGCAGTTCAGAACACAACAAATCAGTTATAGAAGACCTGATATTAAATGAATACTAGATTCATGTAGCATGTAGTGGCATCTGCATACTTTGTCTAAGCTTCACTCAGTATTACAACCATCATAAATCCTCAGTGAAGTCTGGGCAAAGCAAATCCTTTTCTATCATGCTGCATACATATAGAGAGAGCCATCTTAAAGTACCAAAGCTGTGTAGAAAAACACCTTGCAGATACTACAAGAACTTCTTTTGTTTAGCCATCGTGTGTTAATCTTAACAACTATAAATCTGTCTTTTGTCAGATTTACTGTCGAGAATATGTTCAGTGTTGGGCTGTGAACAAACAGTATGCAAAGAGAAGTAATTTAAGATTAAATAAAGTTACGTTATCAAAAAGGCACTTTATTTAATCTCTTTAAATTAATTAATGCAAAAATATAGGTAGACAGTGCCCATTAAAATTTGCATATGCAAATCAAATATGGACAGTGGGACAAAGCTTATATTAGTGGTAAAACCCTGGCAATGTCAAAGCCCCCCAAAAGGATCAGGGGCTAGCTGTGGTAGGTACTGCATAAATACATAGGAGGATCCTGTCTCTGTCTCAGAGACATTATACAGTAATCTAATTAAAGATGCAACAATGACATTTAACAGAAACACACGGCAAGGAGGAAAGACAGGATATGGCCAGGTGATCGTGTGGCTGTATAAATCAATAGGTACTATATACTGTAACACCAGCATTTCCTTTTTGGACACCATGATCAATCCAGAATGGTAAAAAACAAACCACCATATACAAGAAACCTACATACATACCTACACAGAACCAGAAATCACCTTAAATGCATCAAAAAAGCTGTAATTTACAGCCAAGCACTCTGATACCACCTAATTTGCACCAAGAATACATCACCTCACAAATCTCAAAAGGGCTTTCACCCAACAAGCACACACCTTCACAGAGATAGATTGTATTTTGAAACAGCCACCTAGATACCACGCAAAGATTTACTGCAATACAAAAAGAAAATCCCTATGAATCGCACGCCATTAGTTATGACATACCACCCTCCCCCAGAACCTACATGGAAAATCCGCAAACAATTGCAGCCCATACTAGAAGACGACCCAATTCTTGAAGAGACCTTTCCAGAACCACCCATCATAGCCTTTAAACAAACAGTGAGCCAGAAGCCAACTCCCAATGACCCAAACCACACCTAATGGATCCAAACCATGCCAAGACAAGAAATGCAAACACATCTCCACCACTCCCACAATAACCACACCCACCATCTGGGGGAAGAAGGGGGAACAAACAGGGCACCAGAGATGGCTCCCAGACAGTCTGCACCATGGGGATGCTGCTACCTGAGCTGATAGTGCAGCAGCAGGAACAACCATAGTCGCAGCCACAGTAGCCACCAAATCTGCTGTGCAGATACTCAGGGCAGGTAAGACTTCCCTTCCCCTCACCACACCTCTTCAAATGGTGGTTGGTATACCTCCCCCCTAGCCCACGCCTCCAGCCAGCCCAACTAAATGCTCACTAAGCCTCTGCTCCCATTGTTTAGCTTGCGTGCACGGGCCCTGAAATTTACACAAAAAAAATCACTTGGCCCCAAAAGCTTTCACTTAAAATATCACCAGCGAATATTGTGAGACTTACAATAAAGTCATGAGTTGGCAACACCAAACTAAAAATCTTCCCCTGGGTACTCTTTAACCTAGTCATCGTTACTTGGGTAATCTCTTATGATGCCTACAAGGTAAGTGGATCTTGAGAAGAGATATCAGTGGTTGTATGTTTCTATTTCCGCTTGCTTCTGAACTAACAACAATATTAGTTTTAGCTTTAATTTTTTTATAACTAGGAGGCTGCGCTGTATCTTTAATGAGGAAACAAGAGAAATAAAGCACTATTTTAGTTAATTAGTAGAGACTGGATTTTGTGCAGTTTGAAAGTTGTCCCTGAAATGGATTAGTCACTCACTCTGCTTAGAAATTAAATGAAGTCCTCATTAAAAAAATAATTAGTATGTACAATGATCACTTAAAAGTCTCTCTCATAATTGGGCATTTCTATCAGTCTGCAATCTGGACCACACTGTAAAACATTATTATACATGAACAGATGGAAATCATAAAATGATATTTAGCTACAGATTTCCTGTCACATACTTTTGCACACAAAGTAAGAGGGTACATTCTCAACGTTTTAAATTAAGCAAAATCAAAATACTCAAATAATGCTAGTAGAAAGCGATAAATTAGAGATGCCTGAGTACATGTTACTGGGCTAAAAACAAGCTGCTACCTGACACAAGTATGGTTTTAAATGAAAAAACAAATTGCTTGCAATTAAGGGTTAAGAGTCTTCTTATGTTCCAGTCCTTCAATGAAATCCAAGCTGCAAAAGCATCACAGTTAGTAAGTACACAGACATAGTCTATGGGGCTCATATACAGGTTCAGAATTCCCTCCTGCTGGATCAAATTACTGAATCATGACTTAGAAAAAGGGTACTAGATGACTAATGTCCTATCTTCTTTAAATTATTAAGTTCACTTGACTTTGTTCCTTCTAAAAACTCCCAATGGAAACAACAGGAAGTCAACGGTTTCTTATTGCACTATAGTACAGAAGCTATTAACAAACAATTGACAGTTCAACTTAGACTGTCTACAATTTAAGAGCAAGTGTAAAACTCTTAGAGTCAACATAGCTATTTTTGAAGCAGACTTCTAGGCTAAATTCATTTGGGAATTATGACTATTTCCAGGCTTTTTTTTAATCATCTCCTAAGCATTTTCAAGTATGATAAAAGATATCAAGACAAGAAAGCTACATTAAAATCACTGAGTTTAAAATGATAGGAACTAAACACCTCTCAAAAACTTATTATCATATAATATTCAATTAATTGTTTTGAATTGAGTTATTTGTTATGAAGTCACCCATGGCTCTGAGTAATTACAATTCACTGAAATAAAAATAAAAGCTGCCTTAACCACTAACAGGCTTTTAAAAATATTAAAAAATACTGAAGTATTTCCAAAACATGAAAATTCTATTCAAAATGTAGGCATTAAGGGCCACACACATTGGTAAAATATGCTGTAGAGGATGATTTTTAATTGGAAATTCTTGCATTTTATTGAAACTTATAAAATTAACTATGAGGCCAGAATAACCCCCCGCCAATATTATTTCTTCCCACACTGCCCTTGCAGATCTACTCTGACCTGATGCAGGGGCAGGCAAATATTTTGGCTGGAGGGCTGCTTAACAAGTTTTGGTGAGCTGTCAAGGGCCGCAAGGGTAACCCCATCCCTTGACAGGTGCCCTGCTACCAGTTGCCATCTTGGGACCAAATTCCCATGTCTAACCCCAGATCTTTGCCCCAGAAGTACTCCTTTTGTGATGGAGGGTGCTGCCATCTTGAAACCGGAAAAAAAGACCAAATCATATACTAAAAGAACCAAAAAACCTACTATAACTTATAGGGTGTGAGTGTGTGTGGGTGCTTGAGGGAATGGTGGTGGGTGGGGGCTATGGAAGGGGTTGGGTGTGTTTCGGTGTATGGTGGGGGGTGGGAGAGGGTGGGTGCATGTGCGTGTGTGTGTATGGTGGGGGGGTTCCTCAGAGTCCCTGAAGTGTGCTGGTCCCTGGAGCTGTATGTGGTGGCAGTGAGCAAGGGCAGCCCCACCTGACCCCATAGCCAGCAACTCCCCATGCTCCAATCCTAGACCTCGGCCACACGTGGTGGCAGCGTGCAGGGCCAGTACCACTGAGGCCTGTGCAATGAAGCCATTGGTGCAGGTCATGAGGAAAGCAGGCCATTGGGCTTGGCCAAGGCAGCATGGAGAGGGGCTGAGCTAGTCCAGCTCCACAGCACGGAGCTCCCTGCTGTTCCCCATGGCCTGCACATAGCAGTGAGCAGGACAGGTTGCCAGCTTCATTGCACATGGTTCTCCAGAGAGGCACGTGGCTTGGGCGGACTACGTGCGAACTTCATGCGATGGAGCCAGACAGGCCCCTTGCCCAGGCTCCATGTTCCTGCTGCCCCACCCTGGGTCCCCACTGGCCTTGCAGCACTAGCACAAGCTCCATAATCTCGCCCGCCACTTTCCCCACTGCCACTGGTGCCCCTCCCCTGCTGCTTCCCTACTTGCACTCCTGCATGCCTGCCCACCACTGCTGCCACTGTTTTCCACCCAGTGCTACTGCTCTCCTTGCCTGCCCGCTGCTCTGGCTCCACCCCACCCCACCCAGCACCACATGGTTCCCGGCTGCATGGTGGGGACCACACAGCATGGCATGGTACCAACGCAGCCCAGTCCTGGCTCCATGGTGTGGGCTCATTGTGGTGGGTCCCCCCCACCCCATCCAATTTTATATGAGTTTCTATATGAGGGAGGACTGGGGAACAGCCAAAGGGTTGCCAGGCCAGAAGTCACAGAACTTTCCAGTTGGGGGCTGGGGGTACAGGTGGATGGGGTGAGGCTGGGCAGGTCTTGCTGCTCCACCACTGAGTCCTGCTGCTGTTCCCCATGGACTGCACGTAGCAGTGAGTGGAACTGGGATGCCAGCTCCATCATGCACGACTCTCCCCAGAGGCATGTGGCTCGGGTGGACCACGTGCGAACTTCACACGATGGAGCCAGACAGACCTCATGCCCAGGCTCAGTGCTCCTGGCCTCATGTCTGCTGCATGGCACCTTTAGGGAGTCAAATCTATTTTTTACCTCTTCATTCATAATAAAAAACAACTCATTACTATGTCTTTCTAGTGAACTGAAAAAAGTTTAACATCACAGTGCTTTAATTATTCTAAATTAAAAACAACAACAATACTTTTCATTTAAACTATTTGCTACAGAATGATCTTAAAGTGCTTCAGATCTTCATTACCTCAGCTTGCCAACCCTGCGAATTCAGGGAGCTAAAATATGGTATACACTTCAAATTTAAATAACCATGGGCAAACCCCTCCCAAAATATTAATCCATGTAACACCTTTCACAAACAGAATTGTTGAACCTCACAGAGACCAAGAAGTGCTACCTACATAAAAGTTTATTTGTTCATAACCTAAGCTATATACATTTAGCATTTAATAAAGTAAAATAAAAGTGCTAGATGATATTGATGAAGACCAAGAATAGTTTATACCCTTAAAAAATCTGACCTCACAGTGCTGTTGACTATCAGGTTTTCCCTAGTAATCTTGTCACCAAGGAACTTCTAGAACTTTGCATGCAAAAGCTCATTCTACTATGCACCTCTGCATCCAGTTAATGAGGCAAATCATCTAAAATTAGAACACTATCTCCTCCAAAGGAACACTGATTTCAGTTTATTTGTGCAAAATAATTTCGTTACCACTCCCAGAGAGAATATGAATTCTGGACTTCATAGGAACTTACTACTAGACCAAACTGTAGGATTGGAATATGAAAGAAAAGTAAAACCAACCAAACAGAAAAAGCCTGAAATAGAAGTTGCCTGTCTACCCTTTGAATTAGAAAATACACAGTGAATGAAAAAATAAAAATGGGAAACAACCCTAGAGGCCACTGTAATACTCTAACGAGTAACCAGCTGCATTGCTACCTCATGAAAGCAGGGAAGTCCTTCAAGGTCTGAATGGGTGCACTGGAGTTACTAAGACATTACTAAATCCATCAAAAACAGTAGCTCTGGAAGCTTTCAAAGCTTTTAGGAAGCTTTAATACATGTGAATTAAATCAGAGGCCTGAAAATCCCATCTCTTGACCATCAGCATTATGCAATCACTTGCCTCAGTCTTTTTTCTGTAGCTATTTTGTCAAAGAATAAGGACAAATGCCCACCTGAAAAGCATAGGGAATTTGGGGAGAACAGAAAGATTGCTATACAGCTTCTGTATACACAAGGACTATCCTTTTCAATTTGGGGACCTGACATAACATTAGGTCTTATGGGATTCTGTTTTAGCATTTTGCAGCTCATACATAATACCAAATAGACTCAGAAGGCTAGTATGCAGTCTGAAATTGTTAAGGACTTAACCACAACTCCCCCCATCACTGCTACCAGTTTTCTTCGTTATAAATGCACCTGTTCCTGTAAAAAGCAATCAGATAACCTTTTGCTTAAACACTAGTAAAGACTAGGAAAAAAAAGAGCATAAGCATATACAAGTACTGTTCTCTCCGGAGAATAAGCACAAGGGCTAGGGCAATATACAAAAAAGGAAATAGAACTGATGTGTCCTCTACTTGCACTATCCTGGTATTTGTGCTGGCAAGACAAGCAGCTGCTGGGAATTCCATCCAAGCTTGCAAATCCCCAAATTAAAAAGGAAGCAATTCAACTTCCACTTCCCCTCCTCTAGAAGCTAAATTCATGGGAGCTTCACATTTGCCCCCGCTGCGGCATCTGAGAATCTTGCCATTTGTGTTTACTTGCCTTGGGTTCAATTATCTTGCCATCAAATGAAATAGAGCAGAATGTCCCAAATTGTGGTATGCGTACCCTTGGGGGTGTGGAAGGTCTCCCTGGGGGATACGTGGGAGAAATTGTGTAATGGTGGATTTAATTTTAATTATAACAATAATAGGCATTTTAACGAGTTAAAATACGCTGGTAGGAGTACACAGGCAGCTAGTAAATCTGAAATGGGTTATGCAAAAAGAAAAAGTATGGGACTCTCTGAAATAGAAAGACTGTTTTTCCAACTATGTGAGCTGGTCTAATAAAAGATACCAGTTTTACCCAAAGAACCTTGTCTGCCTATGTCCTTAGACCAACATGGCTCCAACCTATACCCCTGGAAAGATACAGTATCTTATGAGTTAGATCTTTCCTCCTTTTCTCAGTGCTTTATTCTGAACACACTAATTCCAATTAACATACCGACCTGCAATTCTTCAAACCAGTTCTGTAACTTCACAACCACGGACCCCCTCTAGTGGCACCAGAATTTCTGTGCAAAGGAAGGGCTGCAGCACTGCAACTCCCAGGGCCCTACTTACCTCCAATTTCACATGGACTCCTGCTAAACGAGATGGGACAACTGACAACTGATGCCCAGGAAAAAGCCAACCTTTTAAATGGGTACTTTGCGTCAGTCTTTCATCAGTCCCATGGGATGCCCATGCCCACTACAGGACAGGGAGGTCCGGGTGAGGGAGATCCCCTCCCCTCCATCAATGCTGACCTCGTGAAGGAACACCTTGAGAGGCTGGATACCTTCAAGTCAGCTGGCCCTGACAATCTACACCCCAGGGTACTCAAGGAGCTGGCAAGCATCATAGCCCAGCCTCTGGCATGGATCTTTGAGAACTCCTTGCACTCTGGTGAAGTGCCCGAAGACTGGAAGAAGGCCAATGTGGTGCCCATCTTCAAGAAAGTGAGGAAAGTGGATCTGGCTAACTCTGGACCCATCAGCCTGACTTCTATCCCGGGGAAGGTCTTAGAAAAGTTTATTAAAGAGGCTATCCTTAATGGACTGGCCGACGCCAACATCCTGAGGGATAGCCAGCACAGGTATGTTGCGGGTCGGTTTTGCTTGACCAACCTCATTTCCTTTTATGACCAGGTGACCTATCACCTGGATAAGGGAGAAGAGATTGATGTCTTATATCTTGACTTCAAAAAAGCCTTCAATCTGGTATTCCATGATCACCTCTTGGCGAAACTGGCCGTGGCCTTGGGTCCACCACAATCAGCTGGCTGGGGAATTGGCTCCATGGTCAGACTGCGAGGGTGGTAATTGACGGAAGTCAATCGTCATGGTGTCATGTGACCAGTGGTGTCCCCCAGGGCTCTGTCCTTGGATCCATATTGTTCAACATCTTCATTAATAACGTGGACATTGGAGTCAGAAGCGGACTGGCCAAGTTCGCTGATGACACCAAGCTTTAGGGCAAAGCATGCACACCTGAAGACAGGAGGGTGATCCAGACTGACCTGGACAGGCTCAGCAAGTGGGCAGACAAGAACCTGATGGTGTTTAACACTGAAAAATGCAAGGTTCTCCACCTTGGGAGGAAAAACCTGCAGCACACTTATAGGCTCGGCAGTACTATGCTGGCTAGCACTACCGACGAAAGAGACTTGGGGGTCATCACTGACCACAAGACGAACATGAGCTTTCAATGCGATGCTGCAGCTAGTAAAGCGAGCAAAATGCTGGCTTGCATCCATAGATGCTTCTGAGGCAAATCCCGGGACGTCATTCTCCCCTTGTACTCAGCCTTGGTGAGGCCGCAGCTGGAGTACTGCATCCAGTTTTGGGACCCACAATTCGAAAAGGATGTGGAGAAGCTTGAGAGTGCAGAGAAGAGCCACGTGCATGATCAGAGGTCAGAAAAACAGACCTTATGATGAGAGGCTGAGAGCCATGGGACTCTTCAGCCTGGAAAAGCACAGGCTCAGGGGTGATCTGGTGGCTACTTATAAGTTTATCAGGGGTGACCACCAGTATCTGGGGGAATGTTTGTTCACCAGAGTGCCCCAAGGGATGATGAGGTCAAATCGTTATAAACTACTGCAAGACCGTTTCAGGCTGGACATAAGGAAGAATTTCTTTATCATCCAAGCCCCCAAGGGCTGGAACAGCCTGCCATCAGAGGTGGTTCAAGCACCTACACTGAACACCTTCAACAGGAATTTGGATGCTTATCTTGCTGGGATCCTATAACCCCAGCTGACTTCCTGCCCCTGGGGTGGGGGGCTGGACTCGATCTTCCGAGGTCCCTTCCAGCCTTAATGTCTATGTGGACATCTCAACACAACCCTGCAGCTCCCTCCCCTTACCATCTACTTCAGCCTCCACAAACTCTTCTCCTCCATCTCTTCCCTGTCGCTGAACCCTTTTTTCAAATTCTCCCTTCAAGCTCCTGAATGCTGCCCCAAATCCTCACCCTGCCTGCTTTCAAGCTGTTATTACATGAACAGTTTCCTCTTCACGTTTAAACAAAACAAACAAACAGCCCAAACATGTGAAAGCATTAACATCATCATGCAGGGAGAGTTTTTGCATCCTCCTATCTGAGAAATCTGCCAAACTTGTTTGTAGTTTAAGGTAAGGATACCTGCAATAAAGCTACATGGAGCCAAAACAGGCCAGAAAAATGTACCCAGGTACCAGCATTTTTGCTGATTAGCAGAGCAGCTGTACTTAACTAAGGCCCTAGATAACATGAAAATTCTTTTCTGCATCCAATTCATGCTTCCACCACAAGTTTTAATTCTAGGAAGTTTCAACTGTTATTTACTTTTTGCCTGAAAAAATTAAAATGCAGGCTTCCTGTAGCACCTGAAGCTCACAGCCTGCATGTGGGTGGTCAACAGACATCAAATAGGACATCTTTTTTAAAGCTCTCTCATGGATACTTCAGGAACAGAGATAAGCACTATATTGTGAAACAAAACTTTACACTTCTACTTGTTTGTTTTCAGCTCTGCAGTTTGTTATACTACACTGTTGTAGATTTGTCTCCCAATGCAAATTAGCCATATGCAGCTTGCTATCTGTGCATTTCACAAAAAATTCAATTAAAAAGAATGCCAACCCCCCTGCATTTTTATGCAGCATAACATAGTGATACACTAAGCATATTCACAGCTAACATGCAAACTAAATATACCTAAGGCCCCTTATTATTTCCCCACTCAGTCATTTTGAGAAGAATAAAACAGAGTGAACTTTTGACACTGAAAAATAAAAACCACAAAAAATTAAAATTAAAGGAATTTTTCAAGTTGTAGGCATGTAATGCTCAGTTGGCATTGCTGGTGTGTAATTATGCAGTACAGATATAGCACATTTATGCAAATAAACTTGTTATGCTAAGTGATCAATGTGTTCATCCTTGAACTGCACAGACCCAATGGAATAACTAATGATACCAAAAAATCAGAATGTCTCTTACACAGAGGAAACTTTTCCAGTTATGAAACCAAACCGAAGAGATATTGATACATATCTGAATGAATGAATCAAACGCAACCAGCCTTCTAATGCATCCCCCTCTCCAAAACAGAGTTCATTGTCATTATATTGGAAATAGAGCTATTATGCATTATTTGAGAAGTACCAATGACATGCTCATTTCAGTATTGTATGTGAAATTAAAATAAGACTCCTCTGCTAATGAATTTAAAGATAACTGAGGGACTACAAAAAGATGTACATTAGTGAACCCTGACATTCTCTTCCACTTAAAGAAATAAAGGACTTCTGTACATGCCTATTCCTAATACCTCCAAAACGGTCTCCCTTTTATACATAATCATGGTACTGACGAGATGATACTCTACATATCATACATAACATAGCTGTAAGACTGTCAAGCTTTCCATTAAATATTCAGCAACCTTGTTTACAGTGTTGATAATGTTTTAAATAAAAATGCTTTTATACTTGTAATTAAAGGCATCAACCATCCTGGATGTTCTGGGCCAGCCCTAAATCTCAGAGTTGTACACTGCTCTCACCAAGGACTCCCTAAATGGGACACACCCCCAAAATGTGAAAACCTGGGCCCACAATGATACTGGGAAACATCCTGATCCAGACTGGAATTAGAATAACATATAATTGCACAGACCCTGAAAATTCAGGGCTGCTAACAACGATTTGTGGAGCATCCAGAAAGATTTTGCTCCTTTGACGTGGGTTGCTTTACTTTCAGCAAGTCTTCTACGTGAGTACAGTTGTATATATTAATGTGGTTTTTCTGACATTCTATGAGAAGCCAACAGAGGTCAATACAAAGTTAATCAGTTCACTCAGACCCAAGCATTAGAAAATAATCTAACAATAAATTAAAAGCACTGAAGTCCTTTCTGTGTTCTCCTTTCCTTCCATTCTCCTTTCCCCTGTCCCTTTCTCTTCAAATATCTAACTGTTAGCACTGGCAGGATGCCTCTACGCCAGTCTGTGCTCATATACTCCTTCTATGCTTTTGACATTCACCTGAGCAAAACGTTTACTTAATGACTAAACTGCTGCTGCTATGCGGCCCCTATCACCCGATATCTCTACCTATACCTCTATCATCATTGCCTCTTACTAGATAACGGTTCTGAGGGGTAAAAAAAGTTAACATATTTTGCTAATGGTATCTAGCTCTGGGGAACATCCCAGTGGGTTGCGCCAAGAAGCATTTGTGATCTTCCTGTGTATTTGTGTATACATATGTCCCAAGGCACTATGCCTTTGCTCAGAGAAGGTCCAAACCTACCATACCTCACTGACTAGCTAAGTATGGATAGTCAAAAAGCCCAAGGCTGAATTGATTCGGTCTTTGCAGGTTAATCTAAACTGCAGAGATTAAATTGAAACAGAAATGAACGAATATTTACTTTTGTTTCAGAAAATGCAGGTACCTGCAGTGGCTCAGGCCAGAAGCTGTGGGGGGAGGGGTGCTACAGCATGGCTTTCTGGCACGTAGCCAGCCTGGGCTATGTGGTTGCTTCATCATCCTGCTGCCCCCAAGATCTTTGGGATTTGCAGTCCAAAATTACAGAAGCAGGACTCTCAGGGTGGCTCATCACTTCCCCTTCCTGCTTCCAGGTGCCTCTGAGATTTGTAGTCCACAGTTGCAGCCAGCAGTAAGTTTAGCAGCTTAGGGCAGCTCTGTATTCTGGGGAAGGGGAGTTTAACCCCTCTCCCTAGCCCCAGACCCCAGCTGGGATTTGCCTGGGGGGGGACAGTGTGCCAGCAGAGGGGAGGGCCAGCCTTGCTCTCTGGAGCAGATAGCACAGCCCAGCCCAGGGCTGCAAAGCATGCTGGGGGACTCTGACTGAACTTGAACTGTGTTAAGATCTATACAGTATTCAAAGGAGACATAGAAAAGGAGACATTTGAGTTGTGGCTTTGAAGTTGTTATCCATTTTACAACAGCTAACTGTGACAGGTGGAGATTAATGTTTCCTAGCCAAAGTTAACAAGGAACATCAGTAGCATTAAGTAGGAACTGAAGCCAGGTTTTAAGTCCTTGTCCAATATCCTATTCCATTACACAGACTACCCTCTAAGTCCCCATTTTTTTCTTCCTTCCTTCCAGTGTTATGTTACATACACTAATTTCTCAGTTTTAATAGGTTCCCTAGACCAGTGTTTCTCAATCTGTAGGTCGCGACCCAAAAGATGATCGTAATATATGAAAGTATTGTGAACAAACTTTAAAAATGGATCAATACACTTTAAAAATGGAATCTTCTCTAAAGGAGAAAAATGTGGGAAACCATGGGTTTTCCCTTGCAGCCTGTGAGGGGCTGCTTGGGGCTCCCATCCTCCACACAGTCCCTCTGCCCCACACACTGGGGGGCTAGGGCTTGGAACCAGGGGGCAGTGGGTCAGGAGTGAAGGGCACTGGGTTGGGACTATTAAATGTTTACAAATGGGTCTTGGTACAAAAAATGTTGAGAACTACTGCCATAGACCTTCCTTCTCTCTTCATTTACCTGCCCCTACATTCTTTCAATTGATCACCAACTTGCCCCTGCCCCCCACTCCAATCCACCATATCTTCTCTTTTCCCTGTATTTCACTTCTCAGATCTGTTTTACAAGTTTTGATTTCTAATTTCACAGCAAGAGACCTCCATTCAATTGCATTAAAATAACAGATACTTCTCAGCCTCACCTGGAAATTCTCCTGCTCCCCCAATAATTCTGGGAAGGCCAGCTTCCTTGGGGCTGTGATAACAGGGTGCGCTCACTTGCTATCACTCTCTTTGATTAAGCCAGCAAGCAGGCATCACACACCTAAATTGTTGTGGAGTGTCTTGCACCATTTCCCAAGTTTGTTTTACTGATATGGCACATGTAGTCTCTATGTAAAGGTGTTATCAAGCAGAACTCAGCCTTATTATTCTTGGAAATTTATACACACCTTTTCATGCTGTGACACGCCAGAGATCCAGTGCATTGGAGCAGACTCGATTAATCGAGCCTGCTCTGCTCATAAGCTGACATACCCGGCGCTGCATTGCATACATTTGTATAAATGGTGAAATGCACGTTAGTGCTGGGAAAATGGTGGCGGTGCGCTTTTGAACTAAAACACCTTTGATGCTTTTTAGTTCAAAAGCCCCCCCCTGCCATTTTCTCATCCCTGGCACACATTTTGCTGTTTATACAAATGTATGCAATGCAGTGTCAGGAACTTTCAAAAGCACATCCCATCCAATCAGCCAAGTGCACCCAGCCCGTGAGTCTCCTGGCCAGTCTCCAGTAAGAATCCAGTAAGGTGACATATGTGAACAGGCAGATAGGAAACTGTACTTAAAGTCTGCTTCCATTTTTCCTGGATATCAGAGAACACTGGGGTCCCCCAGTTGGTAAACTGGGGGACCCACTGGATTCTTGGATTTAAGATGCAGGGCATGAACAAGTTATTGTCTCATATATCCTTTTGTTTATTCTCATATTTCTGCTCTATCTGAACATATGGTTACCAATTTCATATGCTTATTATAAATCCTTTTTGTTCTTGCATTTTCAATATTACTATATTTACTTGAATTATAAGACTAGATGCACCCTCCTTTCCCCGCATAAGCATGGGGGTGGGAGGAGGGTTCCTCATCTTATATTCGCACATGAAGTGGATGGGGGGAGCAGGAGGCTGCTGTGGCTCTGACTCTGGCCTTGAACCTGAGTCAGGGCCAGAGTCTAACCCACAGCAGCCTCCTGCTCCCCTCCCATCCTCTTCCTGCCCCCTTACTGTCAGACATAGTAGGCTTGGGTCTCTCCTGGGCTCAGAAAACATGGAAATTCCTTCCCTGGCCTAGCCAATAAGCAATGCCAACACTGTTGCATCAGCAGCATTGACAACACTGCGTAGCCAGACAAGGGCTGAGCTTCCACGTGGTGTGCCCAGGGACAGAGCAGTGTGGGCAGCATCTGACCACAGGGGGTGGAGGGAATAGAGGTGGAAACCAGGGAAAGGTTGGGGAAAAGGCAGAGACTGGAGAGTTGTGGGGGGAATGGGGGGCAGAGGCTGTGGGGAGTTGAGGCTGAGGAGGTGCAGGTGGCTGGGAATGAGGGAGGGGGGAAAGAAGATTGCAAGGGGAAGGAATGGGTTGGACAGAGGGAAAGAGGGCCACCTGACTCCTCTCACCACTGGTTTTCCTGGATGTAGCAGCAGGGGAGGAAGGTGGGATTCAAGACAACCCTCCAATACATCGTCTTATGTTCAAGTAAATATTGTAACTGTGACTCCACAGCATGTGACCGTACAGGCTGGCCCCTTCTACAGAAAGGGGGATCCATTTTTTTTCTAAGTGCACAATCAGACATGGGGGTGATCCTCCTAGCTGGCCAAATCCCCTCCGCTATGGGCTGGCAAAGCCTGAGTGAGACAAGCCAAGGAACTGGCCTCTGACACATCTAAGCTTGCTCTCAGCGGTCAAGCAGCAGACAGCAGAGAGGGAGTTTGAGGCAGAAGAACACCCCAAAGTCATGAAAACAACCCAGGAGCATGTGTCACAAAGGCACCCAGGCTGTGTCTGGGATCAGGGCATGTCACAGATGGCATAAGTGTCTGAGTTAGGAAGAGGCAATAAAGAACAATTACATTCAGAATAATTTGAGTCTTATTCAAGACAGGGATTATGCCTCCAACTGCTGTTCTGCCTGGACCAAAACAGAGCAAACAAAGCTTCTATCTGTGCTTCTCTTTCAAACTATACTGTGTGAGCAACACCTGCAAAGGCAACTGCTGCTTACACCTCCCCTGGAAAGCAGGGCTTAGATCAGGGGTGGGCAATTATTTCAGGTGAAGGGCTGCTTACAGAGTTTTGGCAAGCCATCGAGGGCCACATGACAGGCAGAAAGGGGCAGATAAATATTAATTTTCTAAATTTTTTAGGGGCCCTGTAGGCTGGATAGAATGGCCTGGTGGGTCACATCTGGCCTGTGGGCTGCATTTTGCCCACCCCTGGCTTAGATACTTGGGTCTGTCACTAATGTCAGTACACGGTTCAATTTTGATTTCAGTTTGAAATAGTCTCTGCCAAGTTAAAAGTACCTTCCTCTGTCCACATATTGAAAGGCTAAAAGTTTTGACTTCTTAAACTGTTAATTTATTTGCACATCTTTAAGAGCTGCATCATGGCATACCTTGTTCAGTGGAACGAACATAGAACATGATGACAGAAGGCACCAGATAAAAGAACATCTTCATTATATGCTGCTGCACTTCAGGTTTGTTTTGTTTTTTTTAAAAACAAAATACAATTTAAACTTTTTCTAAAAACAAGAACTTAGTCAACTGTATATAAATAGAGGAAATATTGTTCTGTTTGCTACACTCCCTGCCTTGGACATTTTTTGTTGTTGAACTTAACAGGATTCTTTAAAATTTGAATGCTTTCATTTCCTATTTCCAATGGGCATAGGAAAGAGACACAAAATTGAAGTTTTCTGACTTCTACCTCATAGATCAATAATGTACTGTGTTATTAATGTGGAAAAAGTGGATAATCTTTAGAAGACACAAAAACACTGTTCCACATGGAGAAAATATAACAGTCGCTTGAATAAAGCCATGAAAAGAATCCTTACATCTTGCAAATCTCAAGATTAGCAATGCACCTATATTCCTCTTCCAGGTAAAGAACCGTACGACTTGTCACTCAAGTGCATACTTTCTTGTGCTCTCCTGTTACCATTTTGAAAACAAACAGTTTGTACAGCAATCTATAGTTTAAGCTAGCTGTTACATTTGTATATTAGATACATGTACACACTAAAAATTAAATTTAAGGCCTGCCCTTTTCCAAATGATGAGAACAAGAGCTTGATTAACATTATGTAAATGCATTCCCATTTTGATCATGACCAAGCAGAAAATGTTCATTAAGATGCACACATAACATGTTTAAAAAAATGTCAGTCCACATTTTTGCAAATTATTCATTAGGAGTCAGACATTATATTAATGCAATTAAATTTCAACAGTAATAAATACATAGAAATCTGAAACTTAATGCTGGATGGAACAATGAGATCATCAACATTTTAAAACCACCTTTAATATACTGAAACATAAGCTTCATGGCTGGTGATGGTTTGATTTAGATTTTCTGAAATGGCGTGGTTATAATTTTTGGCTGTCTCCCAGTAATGTTGTTAATTTAATCAAAGTTTGTAAAAGAGAGAGAATCTTCTGATAAGAAGTGCTGCATAAGTAAAAAAGAAAAAGGAGTATTATGATTGTATATCACTATTCATGGTAAAGCAGACTACATTTAGGTTTTGTGTTTCCTCTGAAGTCTAAACATCAACAGTAAAAGGAAAGACTGAAGCATTTGTGAAAAGCCTGAAGAATTTTAAAAATCCATGGTTTTCTGCAATTTTAAATAACTAAGGGAATTTTTTAGTTTGAAGATATCTTGTCAAAGGTCAGAGGTTTCAGGGCTACATGAAAATCAACACAGCAAAGTTAAGATAGACCTGTCAAGCCTGATGTTTTTTTCTGTTGACAACATCATAGGTAAGTTTAGGAAATACATTTATAATGTGAACTTAATCTACACTTAAATTTTTAAAGTGGCTCAGTGGTGATGGCATTTCTTGCAATTTCATTGTGCTCAGTGCATAGATTCCACTCTCCTGGCCTCCCCAACTAGTAGCTCTGAAAACTAAACCGAATGTTGAAGTCAACTTGAATTCAAGGAAAACCACAACTTAAAAATAAACCATGCTAATAAACTGAAAAACCAGCAAACAACATTTTCATACACCCAATGTGTGTACATACCCCACATTTAAAAATAGCGCTAATTTAGGTCTCTTTTTAAAACTGTCTGCAAAACATGCTAACCTACTGATACCAAGCATCATTTGCTTTTTGCAGAACTTTCAGCTAGCAGTCCAAGGTTTGAACTCTTTACCATTTGTTATAGGAAACAAAGCTAGGGCACCAACATCTTTTTACCCTCTATTTGTTAGTTCAAGGGCAAAGAGCAAGATACTGACAACAGATAGGTAATTCACAATATGCTAACAAAATTACTTTTTTATTGTTCAAGACAATAAAAGTATGTACTACATTATCCTACAACTGAGATCTGGTTTACCAAAGAAAGTTACAGTACCTGACACTTAACCAACCAAAGGACGGGGACATCAGCGTGGAGGTACCAGCAGTAACAGAAGGGAAAGTGCCTACTCGAGCCGTT
>NW_017728993.1:36762388-36764373 GCF_001723915.1 Gavialis gangeticus | reverse complement strand
AATGTGTGTACATACCCCACATTTAAAAATAGCGCTAATTTCTTTAGAAAGCAAGCCTTTATTACAGCACAATGCATGAGTCTTGATTAAAGACTGACTCTTTTGACTAAAATTGAATTTCAAAACTATAGCTGCAAACCTTATTCTCTGGTGGTGTCTGGCCACCTGTAAGACATTTTCTCTTGATGGGAAGCTTCAGAAAGAAGGCAATTCCTTTTAATATTAGATATATACATGTTTAGAATGTGTTTCAATTATGTTTAAAAGTTTTAGTTCTTGCAAAGTATTAACAAAAACAAATCTAAACCAATGCATAGATGAATACTTCATTTTGTCATTATTCTAAATATGTTACTATTGTGGATATTCTCTGACCAGTTTGAAAGAAAAATGTTTGCTTCTGTAAACAACAGCTCTAAAAATTAAATCTCTGAAAGGCATGAATATGAAATGATTTCCCAACAACCTCCTCCTGCCAATAAGCCCTGGGAAAGGAGAAAACTAAAATAAGGGAGGAAAGGAAGAAGAGTTGGGACATTTTCCTAGCACATGCTTCCCTCAAACAGATGAAGTGACAGATAAAGGAAGGAGAGAACTCCATGGCCACTTGGGTAACTTCCGGTATAACACGGGCTATAGGACTTTCATGAATTAATCCCTATTTCAATGGCAGCACTTAAAAGAGAGAGAGAGATATCGAAACTTGATTCAAATATTTCCAGTGAGGCAGAATGTTCCACAGTATGTTGTTCCAATGGTCAAGTAATCTCACTCTCAATTAATTACTCTCTCTCTCTCAAAAAACAAAAGCATCTTATTTCATTTCTGAGTTTATCCAGCTTCCAGCCTTGGAATCTTGTCATGCCTTTCTGTTCAAGGCTAAAGAGCTCTCTAATATCACATTTCTGTTCTCCATGTAAGCACTTACAGACTCTGAATCAACTTAGCCCTTAAACTTCTTAAGAGGGTAGACTGAGCTATTTTCACCCTTGCTTGCTACATGTTTTCCATTCATTTAAATCATTCTATGACCCCTCTCCAATTTTTAAACTTCTTTCTTGAGTTACAGACATCCAACCCAGACATAATATTCCAGTAGAGGAATGGGTAGAAGGTATGACTTATAAATACCATGAAACCCAAGACAGAAAACAACCTCTTAGATCACGGACACAACCTAGGCAACAACCCTCATGCTGCAACTTGCCCTGCCCTGCCTTCTGTCCTACAACTTGGAGAGCAGTTACAGACATGCTCTGGGAGTGTGCACGATGGCGGCACTTTAAAGAGAGTGGATCCAAGAACCGCTCTCTTCAAAGCGCCCAGAGGGTCATGTCTATCAGCATCCCTCACTGGAAAATGGCAGTGGGGGCACCTTAACTAAAGCTCATTTAACAAGCTTTAGTTAAGGTGCCTCCACCACCATTTTCCAGCACAGTGATGCTGATATACATGATGCTGGAGTCTGCTAGAGCGCGGTAATTACCACGCTCCAGTAAACTCGATTAATTGAGTCTACTCCAACATGCTGTAATTACAGCATGTAGGAACAGCTTCACCGCGTGTGTACAGGTGCCCTTAGTTACTTGATGCTGAACTGCCCTTTTCCTACTCCTCTCTACATGTTTCTCTTCAAATTTTAAGGTGGAGTAAAAAGCTGCTCAGGAGAATTAATTCTGCCTCCTATAAAAGTAGTCCTGACATCATCTTGGCCGCCCCTCTCCAAACTTAAAGAGGATCTTTTTTGGGCTCCAGGTGTGCCAACCCCAGCTCCAGAAACTGGCACATGAAATGGGGGAGTACCCACATTTATACAGAAAATCACAGGGGTTTGGGTCACATGTCAGTGGGCCAAAGAGAGGGAACAGAAAAAAGATAAAGAAGCATTAACACTTTGGTAACATATAATCAACACCTGACCCTTCCTTCCATACTTCTTGAGATGTCCCAAAATAAAACTTTAATCCCTAGAGTCCTCAAACAGC
>NW_017728993.1:36745592-36757388 GCF_001723915.1 Gavialis gangeticus | reverse complement strand
AGAAAATCACAGGGGTTTGGGTCACATGTCAGTGGGCCAAAGAGAGGGAACAGAAAAAAGATAAAGAAGCATTAACACTTTGGTAACATATAATCAACACCTGACCCTTCCTTCCATACTTCTTGAGATGTCCCAAAATAAAACTTTAATCCCTAGAGTCCTCAAACAGCAGCCTGCAGCTGCCCCCCAAGTCTGAGTCCAGCTCTACAATACTGGCTGACTAAGCCAGTGAGATCTCTGGCTTCAACTGTCCACTCTTCTGTATAGGACTACCCAGGTTCCACGTGCATGCTGCTCTCTTTCCCTTACTTAGGCATGGCAGGACTCTATTTTTGTTGATGAACATCCATTTCACCTGACAGAGACTGATAGGAAAATATTTCTGTCAATAAACCATCAAAACTTATAGAAAGGGGATAAAAAACCCAACCTGGAATGGAGGTAAGGAAATCCGGGGCAGGGGGTGCCCCATGCATGTGCACGCACGCACGCACACGCGTAAGGAAATTTGGGGCAGGAGGCGCCATGCATGCACACTCCCCACCCAACATCAGCTGCTGCAGTCAGGATGGAGGGAGCCCTGGCTGCACCACCCAGGCACTGCTCCTCTGGTAATGGCTCGGGAAGCTGCCTCAGGACCTTAGAGCCATGCTGGTAGGGCTCTGCTGAAAGGGAGGCTGCTGGCAGCTAGGAGCCTGGGAGTCCAGTGCTGCCAGCCACTTGCTCTGTACAGGCCTCAGCTGGGGATTGGGTGCCAAATTCCTGGTGAGCCCAGCTCAGCCCCTGCATGATCAGGGCAGAGGCCAAACTCCCAGTAAGCCCAGCCTGGCTTCTGCATGATTAAAGCAAGGGCCAATCTCCCACTGAGCCCAGCTCAGCCCCTGTGTGATCGGATATACTTTATTCATTTATGGATATTTATTTCTATATTTTAACATACGACTGCTCTCCCACACCCCTAATTTCACACAATCCTGAACATTTAAATTGACAAAAACAATTGATAAACATTGCTAAAAATTGAAAGAAATGCTTAGAAGTTAGGGGTGTACCAATAAAGACTTTTTGGGCCGATACTGATGGCTGATTATTAACGAGCCATGTCGGCCAATACTGATTGGACTGCCAATATGCAGCCCGGCAGCTTGCAGAGCAGCATCTGGTTGGTGAGTCTGCTGGTGGGAGGGGAAGGGGCAGGAAGGAGGGAACAGTGGGGGCGAGGGGCAGATCAAGGCCCCTGCAGTGAGGGAGGGAGTGGGGCTGGGTGTGGAATGGAGCTGCAAGCAGCTTGTCCAGGGGACATGGGGGAAGGGGGGCACTCCCACTGCTGCATGCAAGCCCAAGGGAGCATGTGCCCCCCAGATCTACGTACAGGGTGAGGGTAGGCTGTTCTCCAGATGGACAAGCTGGCCATGTGCATACTGCAGCTGTGCATGCACATGGCATTTATCAGCGACATTAATTGGCCACATCAGCCAAAAAGCCGGATGTCAACGATGTCAATTTTCCTTTTATCGGTGCTGATATGATATGGACCGATGTATTGGTGCACCTCTAATTAAAAATAAACACAAATTTTAGCAGGCAAAATTGTTTCTAAAAAAACCCAAATTCTGCCAAACCTACCCCTACTCCAGCCTCAAGCTTATTCTTCGTTTTCCCTTGCTCTGAAGCCCCTGAGGATTTCTGGGAGCTGTAGTCCAAATAAACAGTCATTACAGCTCTGTAGATTGCCCCCTCGTTCCATCTGCTCTTACACACATTACATTCACATTATACAGGAAAGAGCTGTTGCTGCTTTGCTGAAATCTAGCTTGTTTCTTTCCACAACACTGAGGGGAAAGCACCCACCATAGTGTAATTATCAAATTTAGATATAAATAAAACTCTCCACAATGTGAATATTGCCTTTATAACTTATACTTCTGGCACAAATAGAGGATTTTTAGTGTGCAATGGGGGCTGCATTCCAAGATGTAATGTGAGAGAATAATCCCGCTGAAAGCCAAGGAACAGCAAGTTCACTATGATTCAGCATATCCTATAATTATTGAGGTCAAAAGCTGGGAAGCTTACAAAAGTGAAATATTTTCTTTATAAAAATATGGTTTTAAAGAAGTGGAAGATATTGACAACAAACAAACTACTGGTCCACTGAAAGCTAACTATGATACAGTAGTCTTTCCCTGGGGCAATACCAGATTCTGAAGCTATATAATAAGACAATGCTTTTCTGGATCTCAGACAATAATTGTTCAGATAAATTATTAAATGAATGCAGTCCTCTCTTTCTCTCTCTCCCTCTCCCCCTCCTCCCCATGCCAGACATTTGGGAAAATGAAAAGCTGAAATTCTAAAAGTAAAGAATATTATCATCATATCTATAGGTTTGTCTATTTCCTAGAATAGGCAACCCCTTTCACTACACCCACTCAAATTCCTTTCCCAGGAGATTTCAGGTCTTCCTCCAAATGACCAGAGCTGCCTTCTATTTCTTACCTTTAACCCAGCTTGTTCTGTTCAACTTAATGGTTCATGACTTTGTCTCCACTGCAGCATCAGCTCATAATAGAATTCAAGTGTTGTATCTAACCCAACTCCCCTCCTCAAAGTGGCTAGGAACAGAGAACTTATGGCTAGGGAAAGGAATTACACATAAATCAGTATAAGTGATCAGAAACCAGTTTAAATCTGTAACACAACACAAGTTCAGTGCACACAAACCACTTTCAAAATGGCTGAAACCGGTTTAAGATAAAGGCATCCAGATGCATGTAGAATCAGACTTAACTGATTTATATTAAACCAGACTACTGAACTTCTGTCCCAGATCCCCTCCAGATTCAAGCTGTCTGCTCCAGCCAAGCAGAGAGCCATGCTCTAGCATTCTCCTAGCTTCTGGCCTAAGCCACCGCAGGCCTGTGGCTGCATTTCCAGAATCAAAAGAGAATGTCTGTTCACTTCCCTATCAGTTCAATCTATATGGAGCTTAGGCTAACCTGCAAAGGTTTAACTGATTCAGCCTCAGGCTTTTTGGATGTCTATACTTAGCCTAATAGTTTGAGCAAAAAGCTTTAAACTTGCACGAGCTGGTCCATGGGTGGCAGGGCTCTGAAGCTTGTGTGTTGCTGGTTCTTAAGCTAGACACCGTTAGTCTTCTGTGCTGTTCCTGTGATCAGGCTACACTACTTGTATTAATTTAGCAGTGCAACTACTTACACAAGCTAAAATAACTAGGGAGGGAAGGAGGGTTAATGGCAGATAACTTAAACTAATACTTCAGTACTGGCAAGCACTAAATTGGACAGACAAGTATAGGAATAAAGACCACCAAGAGGGAGCAAGCTGGGACCTAAAACCCAATGCCTTGATGAAAAAAAAAACCAACACAGGTTGATCACTGCCATTCTGGGTTGTCACACATGAACACCAACTGCCTCAAAATAAGCCAGACCCTGTAGACCTGCTACAAGGCCTAGAACAGCCAGACCCGAATGATCGTGAAAAAATGTTGGTGATGAGAAAGGCACTACGGTCCCACCTGCAGGATCAAGTTCAACATTCTACCCTTCTTCTTTAACAATCAATGACACGTGTAATCTTGACAAACTCACAGAAACCAATCAGCCGCACTTCTGCAGATGACCACAAATCCTTTTTTTTTCTGGATAATGTTTACATTTTATTTAGGTATAGCTGTCTGTTTGAAATTGCTCCAGTCCATTTTATGAAACATTTCTTAGTATTTCCTCCAATATTAGGCTTGTGGGATCAGATTAATTCCATATACTGATATTTAGTGATGACCAAATACTAATTGCTAGATTTTGTTAAAAAAAAACCAACACAACAAAGTGTGAATTTTTTCCCCAGAAGTTTTTCCCTTCCAACTAACTCTAATAATGCTCATTTATCATATGGATTTAGCAGATCTCACATTCACTAACTGATTGAGAAAACATCAGTAAATTCAACTTTGTGAAGACTAGAAAATAAGATAAATTAGTCAGATTTTATAAAATGATATCATATGAAGTTTCTGTATTTTGGCAATACAATCCATCTCCTTGCCCTTCATACTTTACAGCTATCTAAAGATATCTGGTTCCTTCTTTCTTCATCACTAATGAATAACTATTTCCCTTCAGATTTGTAGGAATTTTGACATTTTGTAAGTTGTATATAAGAAGGCCGAAGAGGCAATAAACAAGAATCTTGATAGTTTAATTACTGCTTTTGAAATTCTGTGCTTAGACAGATTTTTTTCTTATTTTTCCCCAGCTTTCATCAGTTTCAACTAACTCTCCAAAAATACTTCAGAGTAGTGTAGAAGTGACAATTTTTTTAAAAGCAAGCAGCCCCCCTCAAAAAATTAACCTCATACGTGTTAAAAATTGAACATGTAATGTAATGTGCTTGTTTTCTTCCCCTGAAAACCCCTAGGTTTTTTTCCTCCCATAACTTGACAGTACAAATCTACAGGTAGCAATCAATAGTCCCAAAGCAGATTCAGATCAATAAGATCAAGAACTAAAATTCATCTAATTGAGAATTACCATCCATACTTGACAGTCTGAACCAGCTAAAACCTATTAATCATTTGCCCATGCACACAATTACTGATTTGTTGTCTAAAACAAATACAACCTTGCTCTAATGGATATCATCAATCTGCAGTCAACCCATCTCTGTCTATGCAAATCAGCCCCAGTTGACTACTAAATGCTGTGTGCGCATTATTTACTTTAATGCCCTTTTATTAAGGATTCCCTGTGCGTTTGCGCTGCACTATAATAACAAACTACCACAGCAACTAATATGGTTCAAAATATTGCTACAATTCTTACTGCATTTTTTTGGCAGCAAGAATAAGCTGAGCTGGTAACGTCAATGTAAAAACCATGCCTTAATTCACCACTGTTCCCAAGAGAAAAGATTGTTATGACTAGTTTGCTGCACATTTTAAGGTAATGGAAGATATTCCACAGAAAGCAGCAAGCATTTTACCACAGCCTCATCAATACATTAAAGAACCTGTCATAATATTTTCAGTTTCATTAAAATTCATAGTAAAACAAAAGGTCTCCCTTCTTAAAATGGGTTTGAAGAAAGATTGCCCAATAATTTATTTCTATAATCAAAATGTGCTGTTAAGAATTTTTAAGTGGTATTACACACCACATAAATTATGTGAATGCTCCATGTTCGCCTGTTTTACTCATGTGGATGGTAACTGTGAGGCCCAGAGGTAAATATATTAATTTGGACTTTACAATGAACATCTTCAATAAAACTGTTAAAAAACCCTTCCCTTTACTGTTTTCCTTGTCAGACCAGCTGTGAATAAACTGGTAAGGAAAGATGGCATTCCATCTGTTTGAATAGAGAAGTATCCTGGAGTTTAAACAGACCTTTAAATAATTAAAAGAAAGCTGCTGCTAGAGATGAAGACAAAAAACGACCACTCAACCTATTTTATATAATTAAATGTCTGCTGCCTTCACCCAGCTCAAAGTCTTTCAAAGACAAGCATAGCTACAACTCACCAAGCATGATGTTCTCTGCCAGACATATCACAAGCATCAGTACACAGAGGACACTAAAGAGATTACAAGATTATTAATAAAGTAGTCATTTTTAATATGTTTTTGGCAGTTAGCTTGCTTCTCTCATAATCTACTTGTTATGTCTTTATTTTATTTACCTTCTGGGCTATGAACAGAAGTTACACATAAACAGGTGGTCAAAAACAGGTTTAAACCTGTAACAGAACAGAAACCAATTTCAAAAGGGCTGAAACCAGTTTAATATTAACCTGGTTGAAGTGGGACTCCAGCAACCACTTCATGGCCAGTGGGAGCTTCACGCACTTCGTGGACTGGCGCTTCCTCCACTGTGCCCGCCTCAACTGCCCGCCCCTGAATGGGGCTGTCCACTTCGGCCACCGGGACAAGAGGTGCCAATGGTGTGGCTATGCGGCATAGACCCTCCCCCACGTGCTGTGCAGCTGCAAGCCGCATGCCAGAGCCTAGCAGCTCCACCACAATGCTGTCCAGGACCGCCTCGTGAGGGCCATCCAGGCCACAGCAGGGGAGATCTCTGTGAACCGCACTGTCGTGGGCTGCAAGAGCCAGATGCGACCCGACACTGTCATCACTAATGAAGAGGCCAAGAAGGTTGTGATTGTGGACATAACCATCCCCTTCAAGAACCGGCGCCAAGCCTTCACCAACGTCCAGGCTCACAAGTGGGACAAGTACGCCCCGCTGGCCAACATCCTGAGGGGCCATGGCTACAAAGTGACGATTGACGTGCTCATCATGGGAATGATCGGAGCCTGGGACACCAGCAATGAGAGCATCCTGTGTGCCTGCTGCATCTCCCGCCGCTACGCAAAGCTGATGCGCTGCCTCATGGTGTCTGACACCATCCGTTCCCGCGACATCTACATGGAACACATCATGGGCCACTGCCAGTACTCTGACTCCACCAGATGAACCGCCACTGGACCGGACCCAGAGGGGACTGCCTGAACCCCCCCCACCCCGCACCAGATGGACCTTCACTTTCGAGAGGATTCTTCAGCAATGGATAACCCCGCTCCACCCAAAGAGGACCCCTGCAATGAGACACTATATGGACTAAGACGCTTCCTTTGAACCAGTTCCTCCACCATTGCAGACCATTGTAACGGGTTTGTGTGAAACTATCTCCTTTCTCTCTCAGCGTCGTGAACCCCCTCTCTCCCCTTCCCCCCTCCCCGGGCTTAGTTGGCTAACATTTTATCTCCTGTAACCTAGTTGCATTTCCCTCCTCACCCCCATCCTTCTATTGTTAGTCCCTCACTCGGGCGACTTGTATTTCCCTACTGGCTTTGTCATCTTGTTTGGATTCACAATCTTAAACATCTACTAATAAAAGTCAACCTGACTTAACTGATTTAGGTCAAACCAGTTTATGAAACTTCTGTCCTAGACCCCTTTCTGGTTCAAGTTAAATCAGAGTTCCCCAGCATCCCAGAATGCTTTGCAGCCCTTTGCAGCATGCCTTGTGGCCCTGACAGACTTTTCCCTGCTAGAGTGGAGGGGGCGGGGGCAGGGAACAAGGTGTGGGAGGGCAGTGGTGATGGGTAGGGGGCACACAGGGGTACATGTGCACCCCTTGAGAGCACTGGTGCACCCCCTGATAGCCAGCATTCCTCGCTTAGGTGACAGGCAGAGGGGACAGCCAGGAGCACTGCTGGGACTTGGGGGTGCCAGGAGAAGTGCTGCTGGCACTTCCAGGCACACCACTGGCCCTTCTGGTGGCCTCCCCAGTCAGTGTGATCAGCCATGGGAAGACCCCCCCCCGGCTGCTGACTGGCTGCTGGCGGGGCAAGTGCTTCCCCCCCAACTTGGAAGGCAGCAGTTGCCCATGTAGGAGGGGAAGGGGGCTACAGCCTAAGAGGGACTGTTCCCCCTCACTCCCTAAAGCAAGCCCCAGCTGGGGTCCGGGAAGTATTGATAAAGACCTGACACAATCATCACATATAAGTGCTGCAGATGGAGCTAGGGGAAAAGAGGGACTGCTTGGGCTGGTGTGACCAAAGAAAGCAGAGAACTACATTTACATTATAAAGTAGAACCTGGAAAAGGTGGGAGACTGGAATACCTAAGAAGAGACAAAAGAAACTGAATGTGTGAGAGTCCTGCCAAAGGTGCTATAGTTGACAAGCATACTAATGTCAAGGCACTCAAGGGGGGAGAAAGGGTGTAAGTGTGCCTGTAAAAACCCAAGTAGGGATGAGGCCTGTTGGATCTCCACTCCAGCACTTAAGACTACCCGCTGATTTCCCAAGAAGGACTTTCTGAATACCTGGGTGTAAGGAGACAATGCCCCCAGGATTATGTAAGACTTATGCAAGGCTCTCTCTTGTCTTTTTGGTTTATTCCATTGCATTTTAAGTTAGAATAAGTTGTGTGCGCTCTCACTCTGTTTTACTGGGCCGTATCTTAGCTTAGGTGAAGATTTTTGGTTGTTCTTTGTTGTGTGCTAGAGGTTGCAAATTTCTGTGTTCAATACATGCTCGCTTGAGGACTATTCTTGTCCAAGCTTTTATGAATTCTATGCCACTAACTTTTTCCCCGCCCAACCCCTCCTCAGCTTGGCAGGAGCTGCCCCCCAACCTTTATACCTTTAAGCAAAATACTATTTAGTGGTAAAACTACCAAATACTGAACTTTTTAAAATAAAATGTTGACAATACTCCTAAACATATCAGAATTACAGGGCTTCACGAATCTGTGCAAAAGATAATTTTGTTGTGCTGCCTTGTTCTCAAGGTGGATAAAAATCAATGATTAAAAAAAAAAAAGAGAGATTTTTGTTATTTAATATTATTATACTTTTCGGTCAAGATTCTTTTATTAAAAAATAAACCCATATAAAGATAGTTTTAATTTAAGATATGTTAAAGCTCAAAGATATCATCATGGTACAGTGATTAGTACTGCTAATTATACACTATTTCCGACAATATACTCATGTAACCTTTTTAGAAAAGTTTTATAAATAGGTCACTATATTAGGGGCCCAATCTTATGGAGTTCTCAAAGGCTTCTTTATAGATTAGTAAGGATTAAAGAAAACCACTCTACCCAGCGGGACTCAGTGCTCAGTCTAGAACAGGGATGGCCAAAATGTGGCCTGTGAGCTGGATGCGGCCCGCCAGGCCATTCTATCCGGCCTGTGGAGCCCCTAAAAAATTTACAAAATAAATATTTATCTGCCTCTAGCTGCCTGTCATGTGGCCCTCAATGGCTTGCCAAAACTCAGTAAGCGGCCCTCACCCCAAAATAACTGTACGCCCTGGTCTAGAAGACCTCATTAGGCATCTCTGTAATGCTTAGTTTTAGTTCTCAAACTGTGGACTTGTGACTCCAGAGATAACATCCTTGTTAAGAGCAGTATATGGAGATGAGAGACAACAGGCCCGATTACCTACCCATCAGCCCTATTGTCTCTCTACAAAATTGTGTACACAGAGTCAAGCCCTTACCTCTCTCTAAAAGTGCAAAGTTTCAAGGAATTAAATGAATTGAGGACTGTTGGGGGTAGAGTAGATCTGGGCAAGGAGGAGGAGTCTAAAGATAAATGCAAGGAGGGAAGGGCAGCAGAAACAAAAGAGAAACATTTTGAGCAGAATATTCCAGAAGTCTTGAGGGATAAGTTTCTGAGTATAGCTTTTCAATTGATTTGAGATCTGCATTAAGTATAGACAGTCAAAAAGCCCAACTTTGCAGAGATTGAACCGATAAGCAAATGAACAGACAATCACTTTTGATTCAGGAAAAGCAGCCATAGGCCTGCAGTGATTCAAGCCAGAAGCTAGGGGGCCCTTGAGCATGCCTGCCAGCCATTGCCAAAGGGAAGGGAAGAGAGAAGCCCTCCAAAACTTACCGCCTCCATCCCTGCTCGAGCAGGGGCCAGAGAACCAGCTCTCACTGCTCTGGCTAAGGAGCAGAGGGGCAGGGCCAGCCATGCTATCTGAAGCAAACAGCAGAGCCCAGCCCAGGGCTGCAAGGCATGCTGGGGGACTGTGATTTAACTTGAACCAGGAAGGGGTCTGGGACAGAAGTTTTATAAACCGGTTTGACCTCAATCAGTTAAGTCTGATACTACATTCAGCCAGGTATATCTTAAACCAGTTTCAGCCATTTTAAATTGGCTTCTGTTTTGTTACAGGTTTAAACCAGTTTCTGATCACTTAAACCTGTTTATGTGCAACTTCTTTCCTTAGCCTTAGTGAGGGAATGATACTGTAGAAGGGAAGCGCTATCATGGCAATGGGCTTGCCAGGCCATAAGAGACTCTGTTTGCGAATATTTTAAGGAAGTTCTTCTACCTGTAGATAAGACAGGTATGCATGCAAAATGCAAGCAGTGCAACAAAGAAATGCAAGGCCCGGTTGCGCTATTGAAAACATCATGAGAAGTGCTGCTTCTCAGAAGGAAGGTGCTTTGAAGATGATGAATGGAACATTTCTGAACGTGCAGGCTCTCCAAGTTAGTAAACTTCCTTATTTCATACTTCTTTCTTAAGGACTGCCTGTCTTCCTTGTCCATATCTTTTGGGAGGACTTCAGGACTGCTTGAATTGTCATAAAAACATTTGAGCAAAAATATAGTTGCTATTTTATGGAGCTATCATATTTTAATGCAGTTATGATATAAAATAATGGCTGAAATAGGCAGATCTTCCTTTTACAGTTTCACTTCTTAAGTAGTACTGAGTGCAATGAGTAATACTAAATGAGCAGTACTGTAGTGACTGCATTGACTTCTTTTGTTCAGGAGGATCAGACAATTCCCCCACCTTGAACATAGACAGATGTCCAAAAGGCACCAGACCGCCAAAGGTTAGTGCTGACTTAGTTAAAGAGCACTTGGAAGGGCTGGATGGGTATAAGTCAGCAGGCCTGGATGACCTCCATCCACAGGTGCTGAAGGAATTGGCCAGTGTCATAGTTGAGTCACTGGCACGGCTGTTTGAGTAGTCACGGTGTTCCTGTCAGGTCCCTGAGAACTGGAAAAGGGCCAATGTGGTGCCCATTTTTAAGAAGGGGAGAAGAGATGAGCCACGTAACTTTAGGCCAGTCACTCTTACTTCTATCCTTGGGAAAATACTGCAAAAAATCAAAGAGTGCATTTGTGAAGGCCCAGCAGGGGAAATGATGCTGCAAGGAAACCAGCACAGGTTCATCACAGGTAGATCCTACCTGACAAACCTTATAGCCTTATAACCAGGTCACACACTGCCTTGACATAGGAGCTGAGGCTGATGTAATCTACCTGGATTTTAAGAAGGCCTTTGACAGAGTTTCACATCCTATTCTCATAGGAAAGCTAGCAGGAGACGCTAGGTTGTGGAGTGGATGCTAGCACAGTCAGGTGGTTGGCCAACTGGCTTAGGGACTGCACCCAGAGAGTGGTGGTGGATGGGTTGTTCTTGGCCTGGAAGGAGGTGGGTAGTGGGGTCCCGCAGGGTTCGGTCCTTGGACCAGTGTTATTTAATATCTTCATCAGCAATTTGAACAAGAGTGTGGAGAGCATCCTCTCCAAGTTCATAGATGATACCAAGTTATAGGGCAAAGTTAACACCAGAGGGCAGGGAGCAGATACAGACCGATCTGAACAGGTTGGATCAATGGGCAGAACAAAATAGGATGCAATTCAGTGAAGATAAATGTAAGGTACTCCACCTAGGGAGGAGGAATCCCCAGCATACCTGTAGGTTGGGGGAAGACCTCCTCAGCAGCTGAGAGGGATCTTGGAGTCATAGCTGACTCCAAGACTGACATGAACTGGCAGTATAACGAGGCCATCAACAAGGCCAAGCACACCTCTGCATTAGCACATGCATGACCAACAGATCAAGGGAGGTGATGGCCCCCTCTATATGGCATTGGTCAAGCCACAGTTGGAGTACTGTGTCCAGTTTTGGGCACTGCACTTCAAGAGGGACATGGAAAATCTGGAGAGGGTTCAGAGGAGGGCCACTCGCATAATTAGTAGCCTCTGTGAAAGACCCTACGAGGGGAGGTTGAGGGATCTGGATCTCTTCAGCCTTCACAAGAGATGGCTGAGGAGAGACCTTGTAGCTGCCTATAAGTTTATCAAGGGGGGACAACAGGGAAGTGGAGAAGTGCTATTTACCAGAGCACCCTTAAGAGTAACTAGGAACAATGGGTATAAACTAGTGGAGAATAGTTTCATAGTTTCTAGGGTCGGAAGGGACCTGAGCAGATCATCTAGTCCG
>NW_017728993.1:36742303-36744907 GCF_001723915.1 Gavialis gangeticus | reverse complement strand
CCACAGTCCCCCAGCTTCCTAATGAGAATGGGGTGAGAGACAGTATCAAAAGCCTTCCTGAAGTCTAGGAAAACTATATCCACTGTCACCCCTGCATCCAATGATTTAGTGACCTGGTCGTAAATAGATTCAGGTTAGACATTACGAAGAACTTTTTTTACAGTAAGGGTGGCCAGAATCTTGAATGGGCTGCCAAGAGAGGTGGTACTATCACCTAACTTGGAGGTCTTCAAGAGGAGGCATGATAGTCACCTGGCTGGGGTCATCTGACCTCGGTCCTCTTTCCTGCCAGGGGCAGGGAGTCAGACACCATGATCCCTTGTGGTCCCTTCCAACTCTAAAATCTATGAATCCATCCTCAACATACAGGATTCTGATTATCCATCTTTAACATTATCATGGTCTACAGTTTCAGAGTTATCTGCTAATGATGCCAGTGTTCCAGTCAAATTTATGTCACGTAGTATATTACTGGTAGCAAAAAGAAAAAAAAAATCTCCATCATCCAGAAACAACCACAGATAAATCTGTAATAAGAACCAGCAGATTACAGCAAGAGGTAATTCATGAAAAAAATTGCTGGTTTTTTTAATGAAACAAAAACTCTCCTTTCCATATGGTTGAGAACACATGCTTCATTGACATGGTTCAGTCATTACAACCAGGATACAGTCCACCCAATAGAGCAGAGATAGCAGGCAAATTGCTGGATAAAGCATATGGAGAAAGAAATTGAACAGTGTGTAAAAAGTCTAGAGAGGAAAATTGTTAACCTGAGTCTTGATGGGTGAAGCAATGTCCACAATGATCCAATAATATGTGTTTCTGTGACAACAGAAGAAGGGATTATCTACCTTACAGAAACAACTGATACATCAGGAAGTGCACACACACAGCAGAATACTTGCAAGAAGTAACAGTAAAAGCTATAACAAACTGAAAATAATTCAAATATCTAGTATGCAGCTTTGTCACAGACAATGCCTCAAATGTATCAAAGATGAGAAGAAATCTAGAACTAAGCAAAGAAAGCCCCAAGCTAATAACATATGGCTGCCACGCTCATTTGACGCACCTCTTAGCCAAATACTTCAGTGCTCCAGAAATAAAGGCTAATGTTGGTGAAATTGCAAAATGCTTCCATAACAACCACTTTGCAGCAGCTACTCTGAAGAAAGCAGGAGGAACTAAATTAACTCTCCAACAAGACACAGATTTCAGTAGTGGACTGGCTGGAACAATATACTGAAAACTGGCCTAATCTGATGACAGTTTGTGAACAAAATCGTGACGAAATAGATTAAATTATCGCAGCCAAAATCTCAACATTGGGATAAAGAGAAATGTAGAACATACACTGACTATCCTGAAGCCTGTTTCTGTAGCCTTGAACAAAATGCAGGTAAATCACTGTTTTATTTCTGATGCTGTTGAAATCTGGAAGGAAGGACTTGAAAAGAGAAATAAGCAATGACAGAGTTAAATTACAGACACTAAAAAACAAATGAATCTAGCACTATCTCCAGCTCATTTTCTTGCCAATGTTCTCAATACTTGGTACCAGGGTCAATCCTTAACTGCTGAAGAGGAAGAGTTTGCTGTGACATGGGCATCCAGCAATCATCCCCCCATAATACCAACTATAATAAATTTTTGGGACAAGGGTAACCCATTCAAGAAATAGATGTTTGCTGATGAGGTTTTAAAGACAGTTACACCAGTGAACTGGTCGAAGTCACTTAAGCACCTAGACCTACCAGAGACTATTGAAGTGATAATCCAGCTTTTAACAGCTGCAGCTTCTTCTGCAGGTATAGACTTTTTTTTCCCTTTGCACTAATTCATTCTAAATTGAGAAATCGTTTAGGAACTGAAAAAGCAGGAAAGCTTGTCTTTCTTTTACAGGCTATGCTCATGTTGACCTGGCTGAAATAATGTATTTGATTTGTGTTAAAAACAAGATTTCACATTTATAAGTAAAATAGTTAAAAATTCAAAAATGCATTTGCTTTTGTTAAAATAATTATACATGTTTGTTGTTGAAGAAAAATATCCAAAATACATAAGCTTGTTGTTTTAGTTGAATAAAACAATTTAAATGTCTGTGATTTTTTGTGACTCTTATTCTTGTTGTCTTAATATAGCTTGGCAAAAATATCCCCCAAATATCCATGATTAATCTAGTGAATTAGAGATTGTTCACCTCCCAATAGCTAGTATCTGCTTCAATTAGTTTTGGTAAATAAAATAACCAAATCACAATTCAGTTCTCTGATGGAGCTGCAAAATTAATCTCAAAACATATCAAAATAAATCACTGCTTTAAAATGTATAGTGTGCCTTCTAAAAATGAAACCTACATCTATCTCTGAGTTTTGAATAATAAGTTTTAAATTTATATCAAACATAGGGCTGTCAAATTATTAAAAAATATGATCACAATTAGTTGTGTGATTAAAAAAATTAGTTGCAATTAATCAACATTTTAAATTGCACAGCTAAAAACTCAAAATTATGTGCAGAAAAATTCAAAATTATGCAGGTACTTTGCATGGTTGGGAGGTGGGGGTGTGTACGTGGGGAGGAAATGTGTAAAGGTGTGCA
>NW_017728993.1:36736164-36737303 GCF_001723915.1 Gavialis gangeticus | reverse complement strand
TTTTAGGTATGTCTACCCTGTATCACTGACAAAGGACTGTCTTGGATGTACCGAAACCCAGAAATGTGGCAGGGAAGATGCTCTTGAGACCTCTGTCTCCAGCATTCCTAAAGGATCTGGAGCCTGGGAAGGAGGGACCCCCCCACACACTGGCAGAATGCAGGGTACTGTATGTAGGGTGGCCATCACAGAGGACAGTCCGATTTCCTGCTACTCTGTCCTCTACTGATACGAAACTGAATGCCTTTATGTCCTCTATTTTCCTCTTGAAGAGACAAATAGAGGACATAAAGGCGTCCAGTTTCATATCAATAAAGGACAAAGGACAATCGGACTGCCCTACGAGGGCCACCCTAATTGTGGGTCAGGAGTGAGGGGCAGCAGCAGGGCTGTGGGGGCTGTGGCTTGGGAGTGAGGGGCAGGGGCAGGACCTATCACTGCCCCCTCCACAATCATATTCCCACCCCCACCCCCCACACGTATCCCCTTTCTTTGAAACTGAGAATATGGTTACCCTACAGGAATGCAGCCCAGTGGCGTGTAGAGCAGTGCCCAGGAGGTAAGTCTGTGGAGAGGGAGGGGAAGGGGCGGGGGAGCACAGATTGAGGCCCCCACAGTGAGGGAGGAAGTGGGGCAGGAGTGAATGGGATCCTGGGGCTAGGGTGGGTCGTGGAACAGATCCACGGGCAACTCGTCCAGTGGTGTGGGAGGAGGCGGCTCCCTGCCACTGCATGGGAGAAGGCATGTGCTCCTCATATTTGTGCATGGGGCAGAGATGGGCCGCCCGCTGGGGCTCTGCACCCTGCTGCCTTTGACTTGGGAGCAGCGCAACACCATGTTGTGCCTCTTGCCACTGGGTGAGCAGGGGGCCTAGTGCTGCCAGCACACAGCTCCCGGGGCAAAGGCACCAGGTTAGAGCCCCAGCCCACAGCAGGCAGTCTTCCTCCACCCTGCACACAAATCCAGGGAGCACATGCCCCCCAGGGGGGCACGCAGCAGTAGGGAGTCATCCCCCTTATGCCCCTGGATGAGCCCCGTGTCTCAGTCTCACGACTTGCCCCGGCCCCAGGGTTGCATTCACCCTAGCCCGTGTCCCACTCCCTCCCCTCACTGTGGGGGCCTTTATCTGCCCCCCCTCC
>NW_017728993.1:36705605-36731164 GCF_001723915.1 Gavialis gangeticus | reverse complement strand
GCCCCCCCTCCTACTGCCCCCCCCCCCGACTTACCTACTGGGTGCTACTCTACATGCAGCCGGGCTGCATTCCTGGCCATGTGCATACTTGTAGCTGTACAACTGCATGCAAAGCCTGGAAGTGGGATCCAAAATTACGTGTGCAATTAATGTGTTAAAAAATTAATACGTTAATTGGGTGTGTTAATCACGCACATGAATGCTGATTCCTGGGAACAGCACAACAGCCCTAATCAAACAACAAGAATGCACTTTTTGTAGAAAACAATGATTAAATTGAGGCTTCCTAACCACTGATTTAAATCCATTTGATTTAAACCACATCCACCCTGGCTGTTCCTCAACTTCCCATCCTAAATAACCTTTAAAAAGGAACAGTTCAACCACATGTAATATCAGTGGCAAGATGCAAGAGAATATCATCAAAAAGGATATGCACGGGTATCATAAACAATGCATGAAATCTGGCAGGCCTTAACTAAAGTTACATACAGCAAAAGCTTTGTTATCTGGCACCCATGGAGAGTGCCAGATAACCAAATATGCCAGTTACCTGAGAGGCCAGAACAGGCATCTTTGCCTGTTTGGGCTGCCACCTCTCTCACCATGTCCGGAGCAGCGCCGCCCCTCCTGCCACATCGCCACCCCTTCTGCTGTGTCAGTGTGCTGGGGGAAAGGGAGAGGGGCCCCCCACAAGCTGCTTTCCCTGGGCTGCAGAGGCTCGGCTAAACTGGAAGCGCCACAGTTACGAACTGGCATCCCAGTTTGTAAGGTACCAGATAATGCAGCTTTTACCATATTTAGAACTGAATATTTTGACTAGACATATTGGCTTGCACCTCTAGTGTGAAAAATCTTTGCATTGGGCTTTGCATCAGACCTAGAAAATGATGATCAGAGATTTGCATATATTTAATTTTACAAATAGATTTGATTTTTTCTCTAGGGACGTTACATAGTTCTGGGTGGAGTGGCCAAACAGCAGTTGATTTTTTTATGCTATAAAGCACTAATGAAGTCTCTTAATAAACCTGGCTCCACTATCTGCAAGGGGTAGAACTCAGCTTACATTAGATAATCAACACCTGCAAATCAGGAAGGAAGTTTAACAAACTTTTGATCCAGGTGAGCAATCATTCTCCAACTGCTTATTTCCACAAACTTTCACATTTTGTCCTCCTCTCTTAAGAGGAATCAAAATGTGCTACATTGCAGCAGCTTGTTTAAAGCTAGGTTGGGTACCTTGACACTATGGTGCAGTCTGCAGTGTTACTGATGCTGCTAATGGTAAACACTCACTGCAGGATCAAAGCAGCAATGCAAGATGCCTTAAAATAGCTCAGGGAGAACTTTTCAAATGAGTGCGTGGGGCAAATAATACAACAATTCATTAAAAAACATAAGTTTTGACTATATTAAAAGGAATTTCAAATGCACAAAGCGCATTTAAAAAATACTCGCCTTATATTTCTAAGTTATAATTCACATAACCAACTGAAATAAATTGATAGCTATAAAAACTTTGCCACCATAATGTGAATTTCAAATTGACATTGTGTCTTTCAGAATGGAGATGTATTAAGGAACCTCTGAGACCCACTTAAGCATTTTGCTTTTCTTACAAAAATTTGAAGAATTAAGGAAGCCACTAAATTAAAAAGCCAGACCAAAAGTCAGTCTACTCTTCTCAGCAAGACAACACCTCATTTAAGTACTCCTCATGTCTTATTTTGTCAGACTTAGATCAAAACTAGTGGTAACTCTGGGAGAAAGGAGAGTAGAAAAGGTATCTGTCAAAAACAAAACAAAACAAAAAACCCCATATCAGAGCCCCTGCTTGTCCATCTACCTACCTGTGAGAAAAGAAAAGTTTTAACTAGCCCATCTATCTAAACTAAATAGACAATAACAAGTGAAGGCAGTGACAGCTATCCTATTCTTCAAAATCAAATTTAGGTTCATTTATTTAAAAGATCCAACAAGCCACATATATATATATTTTTAGAAAAGATCAATGTTCCATTAAATCACAAAAAGACCCACAACTGTTATCACTTCTCCAGAATGTTGCATCTGATGCAAGCTTGATGAGTTTCTATACAGCAGACATGCTGCAGCATTTTAGTACAAAGAACAGTTATTCAAAGCATGAATATTCAATGTAAATTAGTTCACGTAACTCTCAGACTTCAGTGTAGCTATTTAGACAAACTAAATGCAGGATCTGATCCATAGAGAATATTTTCATTTATTAGCAAATAGCCTGTCATGAATGACAGGGCAAGGGAGCAGGCAGAGGCAGAGTGCTGCCAACCCAGCATCCTATGGTGCTGCCAGTCCACCTCTGGCCCCATGAGCCCCCCCTCGCATCCCCCATCCCTGTCTGCCCACAGTGGGTGGGAGCCATCCCTTGCCTAGGATGCAGCAGTGAGGCCGGATTGCGGGAGGTGAGGCCAGTGCTCCGCCACCAACACTCCATGCTGCTGCCACCTCCAAGGACGCGGGGGGGCAGGGGGCAGAGTAAGGCCAGCACCACTGGCTTCACCCCTTGCTCCAGCCCCAACATCTGTGTTAGGGACAGACAGACAGACAGAGGCTTTTATTACATTAGAATTCTGCCTGGCCACTGAAGATGGTGAAGTATTGAGAAGTTAAGAACATTTTAATTGCTAAGTGTAATAAAAAAATCTGCCCGAAGACAATCTTCTGTAAATACAAACATTACTTACATCTGGGTTCTTCAGAACCCAGGTCCTTGATTACTTTTATAAACTAACCTTGAGGTTCATTCTTTGGTACTCAGTTTGTTTTTATCTGATTTCATATAACAATTGTTGAAGTACTGAGGAAAACTAGATTCCTTTTTAAGTGAGGCATGCATTAAAACATCTTCAAGATCACTAGCACCATTAATGAATACCCAAATACATTCACCATCCAGATGAACATACAGCACTCAGCAGCACTTTTACAGGTCAATGCGTTTTCCACAGAGCTACTGCTGAGAATGACTTGTAAAGTACCTTCTCAAATACGCTTGTCTAAGTCAATATGTCCAGTGCACAAGTAATTCATTTCTCAGACACTATTTGTGGCTCTGTATGAAGCACGTTAAAAGAAAGCACTATTCAAAAGTACCAGCAGCTAGTTTAGTTGTTTTCTTCTTTTAATGGAAGTCACAAAAGAACAAACAAAAAACTTCACAGAGACTATGAAGCTTTCATTTGTTCAGCCCTAAAAAATGTACTCTTTCTTTAACGTATCAGCAAATGTATTTTGACAGAGCCACAAGTCAGCACTGTTGACCAGAAGTTCCAATAACATGCTAAGCACTATTAAACATTTACTATTTTGTCCAAATTGAAACTTTATTAAATGGCAAGCACATTAAAACTTACAATAGTTTCAGATAAGAGTAAAAAAAAGGAACATTATGATTAGAAGTAGATAAAAAAAAAGCTAACAAAAATCAAAGACAGGGATGTCCACATCTGTAGTTATCTTCAAGCAGCAACCTTAAAAATACTCCAACTCAGCTGGAACACTGCTTTAAAAAAATAAAAATAAATAAAAAATTATATATATCAGCATTACATGACTCATACTGTTACATATTTTGCTTGGACACTGGAATGGACAGCCTTGCATCATTCCCATTTAATCATGACACACACAAACTACCAGCTGAAACCAATTACTTTAATGGTTTGGACTACATTATGTCTGGTTTTCACCAAAAGCTAATTGTTTCAGAACTCAAACCAGTTTAAAATATGCTTCTCCCTCTGAAGAGCATCAGTTCATAAACCCACTTTGAGTTGCTTATTTAAATATCAGTACCCAAGTGGTCACAAAAGCCAGATTACGATTAAATATTAAAAACTATTGTTGGCTATCACAGAACTAGATACCGGATTAAATGTATTTATCCTGTTCAAACATCTTGGTTCTGTCAATCCATTCAAGAACTGAAAAATGAGAATTCAAACTGCCTCAGGAGAGATCTACTCCTGAACAAAAAGGCCTTTTCTTATCCTAATGCAATTAAGCCAACTGAACACAGAATTTCTAAGATCTTTTATATTGCTTCTTGAAGACCATATAGAAGTAGAAGATTAAAAGGGAGTGGCATCAATGAACTCACCCCTTGCTTTGTTAAAAGCAGCTATGCAAAATACAAACAGGACAAAAGATCTTGTTTTTCATTTTAATTTCAGCAGCAGGTATTTATCATTTGGTTTTGTTTTTCAATGTAGCATCTCACAGGGCACCTTACTCAAATACATAAAAGCATGCAACCATCTGAATATCTAGCTTCCTTAGATTATCACTTATTTGGGGCAGGGAAGTGTCTGTTTGTCCAGAACAGCATCTACCATATCTATGGACCACACTCTTGATCCATAACTAGGTGCTATGGGTAGTATGCTGTGCCCTTCAAAAACATCTACACTGTAAAAAGAGGCCCTGAATACAAACCAGAAAACTGCAAACTAAGCAGGGTCTCAAAGGAGGAAGTGGATGGAGTTGATCATTAATCCATAGATTACATCCAGATCAAAAGTGATTTATGTTACATGGAAGCCCTGGAAATGACAGAATTTGGGTTTTGGTGGAAGATTTGCCAGAGGCAACCCAAGCAGCATTTTGCTTTCGAGAAGACCCGTCTTGTTTCCTCCCAAGACTTCTAAAGATTGGATCAGTCAAAATCAGTCACAACTATCCTGACAGGACATATTGGGCATGTCTACAAGTTCATTAATATGCTTTTGCCACTGTGCATTAAGTTTAGTACCTCTAATACGAGGTACTAGATAAAGGCGCAGTAGCTGCACTAATGTGCAATAGCAAAAGCCAACTTTTTTTTGGGATGCTTAATGCTCAGTAGACTAATTCTACTGAGCATTAGGGTTGTTGGTTGTAGCTGTATTGGCCTAAGGACATAGGCAGACAAGGTTCTTTGGGTAAATGTGGTATCTTTTATTAGACCAACTAAATAGTTTGAAAAATTGTTCTTTGCAAGCTTTCAGGTACAGGCATCCTTCTTCAGGCCCAGGGAGATTTGTTGTTGCTGTGTGTGCTTTCCTGGGTAGAGACCATTAAAGCATTAGCATGGTTTTTGCCATGATTTGCTAATGTGCAAAAGAATAGTTCACTGTGTATTAAGGTGTCCCATGTAGACGCACCCATCAAGTATGTGTCAGCATAACTCAGGTCTTGAGCATGTGAAATGTCAGATAATCAAGATTAAGACTCACATGAAGAGCAAACTGGTAACTAAAACCAAACATGGGGTACTTGTTCATCTAATAAACTGAATCTCAACCATGGTGTCAGAACACACTGGAGCGCTTCCAGATCCTTTGAAGGGTGATGTAAGAAGATAAACCATGTGTAAGGAAATAAGTAGATAACCACAGGCTCAAGCTTGTTCCTGCCTGGCTGATTCCGCACTCTCATTGCCTGGCCCCTCTGCAAGGAAGAAAGCACTGTAACATAAAACAGTTTTTGACATTGGGTGTTACTCAATTCACAAAAGTTATGGAGGGATGCCTCAACTCTGGTAACGGGTGCCTCAAGTCCAAAGAGGTTAAGAGCTACTGGTCTAGCACTTCTAATTATGCGCTAGCTACTGCTTCCTAGTAGTAGTCAAAGTATATGCAGGAAATGGGTATTAAAGATGATTAATTGTTAAAGACGATGGGTATTAATTGACCCTGAAGACTATAGAAAGAGCGCTACCTGGAATTGTGTCCAAATACCAAAAGAAAAGATGTAAATCAGTTAAGTTGCTGGAAACATATATTCATTGCTGGCCACTCAGGCCATCCAAAAGTAGCAATCAGTTCTACATGATTTAGACTGCAACCACCTAACAAACCTAATAAGTGAAGGCTCTATGCCTTCAACCAAAATTATAATCACAACATGACTAATTTCTTAAAATGCTGTACTGTCTGCCAGAAAATATCATATCAATTCCATCTCGATTGAGAGTAAGATACATGCCGGCTAGCATCTTGGTTCTGTACCTTAGCTGGATATTGAGGAAACAAGAAATGTTGATTTTGAAAGAGGTGTAAAGCAGAGACTCCTGCTGACCACGAGGGCCACTAGAAAAGATGAGCAGCCATCCATGTTAACTTTGAGAAGAACAGAAAGTCCTTAAGAGCAGTTGAATAGGCAAGTTAACAGTACCCCACAATGAACAGCAAAAGCTACCACAACTTCCTGTATTAGAATGATCACCAGAGCTTTCCAGAGCTATTGACTCATCTCCTAGCTCCTTGACAGTCTCATATTTCACAAGGCTTTCATTAATATGCTACACTCCTCTTAGCTTCTTCTTGCCATCATCATTTTGTAACCTTTCTGTCCGATTACTGTTTTCTCTCATACCAACACACTGCATCCCCAACAAAAGAAAATACTCCCTCAGTCACTGAAACAGATTTGGCTACTAAGACATCTATTAATGAGAGAATGGAGATGGACTATTTAATCTTATGAAGCATATATAACTAAATCGAGTTAGCACATTTTTTTTCTTACATGTTAACCTATCATTCTTCTGTCACCACCTGCTACATTAATTTCTTTGCTTCTTGCCTAATTTTAAATTGCAAGATCTGTGGGCAGTGTTTTTAATATATACATAAAGTGCGTGAATAGGGCTGAATAATTCATAAACAGCAGATTCCAAATGGTTTCTCAGGCAAGGCTGGTTGAAGTTTGAACTTAACACTCCACTATGTAACACCTGAAACACAAGACAATAAGGCTATAAAGACGTCATAAAGCACAGAGTCAGCTATGATTCCTCAACAAAACCCTGTAGGTTCTGCAATATGCTCTCCCACTTCAACTTTGTGACAAAAACCCTATGAACAGGCACTGTAGCATAAAAAATACAATGGAGAGTCCCATAAGTAAAGGTCAGTTTTCAATACTTATGTCTGTATTTTTTCACTATTTGTTTATTGAGGGGGTTAATGCACAAGAAAGTTGAATAATTCAAAGTTACGCTGAGTCCAAGTGTACTCTGAAGCAATCAAGAGACTATTTGTTAAAAGAATGTTGGGGGTGCAGCTTCCTGGAGGCTAAAATGACAAAACGGTAACATACAGCTCTTCAAAGGAGGGTAACTGTGGGTTCCACCTACTCACGCAATGGAAAATCTCTACTCATTGTTTCAGAAATGGCAGGTGGAGGGATACAGTTAGCCAGCATGGGTGCCAGAGCATGCCCAAGGATTAAGTTCCTCACTGGTGCCACATAAGCAAGAACCACAGTAAATACCTCATCCCGTTATTGAACAGCCGATTAGTGGCTCAGGTCCCAATTCAACGAGATGATGTGGCCCAGGAGCAGGAGTAATCAGAAGTTTTAAGCAATTTGCTGAATTGCTTCACTTTTTTTTTTAAATTTCAGTGTATAGGAACGACCTTCATTCTCGTACGTCGTACCAAACAATGTTCATAGGCTATACTGAAAAGAACAGCTATATTAAAACAAAGCATAAGAACAAAAAATAGGCAAAATTAATTACACTGTAATAAAATTGCAGCAGAAAGCTGGCCTAAATAAGATGAGTATTTTTCATGTCAATGAACTGACAAGGCAGAAAATCACATTTGATGTATTTGTTTAAATAATAAAAAATTTCCACGTAATGGTCCCCACCAACTACTTAATATTGAGGCTTAACAAGCATTATTTTATATAAAAAGACCCAAGAATAAAACTCAGACTTAGGTAACAGAAGTTTGGCACCTTAAGCCTACTCTGCAATATCTGATTTTTTAGAGTGTGATACCTGTAGACCTCAAGCAGCAGTCACTGATGAAGATATTGAACAAAACTGGCCCCAGGACTGACCCCTGGGGCACTCCACTAGATACCGGTTGCCAACTAGACATTGAGCCATTGATTACTCCAGCCAGTTTTCTATCTACCTTACAGTCCATTCATCCAGCCCATACTTCCTTACCTTGTCTGCAAGAATGCTGTGGGAGACTGTATCAAAAGCCTTGCTAAAATCAAGGTACAGTAAAAGCTCTGTTATCCAGCATCCCCTGGGAATGGGGGATGCCGGTTAATCAAATATTCCAGTTAATCAAATGTGCACCATCTGGCGCATTCCCTGGTGTCAGAGTGCCAGGGGACAGGGAGAGGGGCCCTACGCAGGCTGGTTTGCTCCATGCAGGCTGCTTTGCTTTGGGCCATGGGCCAAAGAAGTGGCAAAGAAAAACTCTGCTCGCAGCAGTGAAACCCGAAAGCAGTACTTCCAGTTTCACTTTTGCCATGTCCCTCAGATGCCAGTTAATAGAGTTTTCCAGCTAATAAAGTGCCAGTTAACACAGCTTTTGCTGTATATCACATCCACTGATCTCCCCGCATCCACAGAGCCAGTCATTTCATCATAGAAGGCAATCAGGTTAGTCAGGCATGACTTTCCCTTGGTGAATCCATGCTGACTGTTTCTGTGTCAAATTCATCCAGTCCACCTACCCCTTGTGTAGCACCTGAAGCAAAGGCTCTAGCCTGTGTCAGATGCAAGATGCACCAGTCGTGGCACTTGTTGTGCATGCAGCACATGAGGCTGGCATGGGGTGTGTGTTGCCTATAGCACACGGGCTGCAACTGGTGCTGCAAGCAGCATAGAGAATTGATCTGAAGCACTGGATGCAGCCCATAACCTGGCCTGTGCATTAGGGATCTGGCATGAGGGATTGGTCCAGCAACCCATGGGCTAGATCTGGCCCAGAAGCCTTACGTTTAACATAGGTTTTTCTTATGTAGTTTAAATGTTTGTCTCCTCCTCTTCCCCCCCCCCGCCCACAGCTTTTTGTTCTCTTGCTCACAACTTATTTTGCTCTCTTCTGTAAGCTGCCATGACCATTTGTCAGGAAGAGGGACATATAAATTTAATAAACAGATAAATGGTAATTAACAATGATGATGAAAAAAGAAAATGATGGCATACTTCTGTCTAACCTTACAAAATCTAAACAAACTTCATTAACAAACGCATTCCCTTTACAGTAAAGATTCCGGTATAAGTGTTTCTTTATTTGCTAAAAGACATTACCAATATTAAAATAAACGGAATTTTTAAAGTCAATTGAATTATGATAAAGACAAACACTTTATTCACTTGCATTAAATTTAGAAACAAATTAAATAAAAAAACTTCCCTTTCACAAAATAGACTAACTAAAATTGACTGCCAGATTGCACAAAACAATGCTCATTTTCCCCACTCTTCCTCCTTCCATCAAAGGCCTACTCTAATATCCCCTTCTGCAGTAAGTTTACATTAAAATTGCTGAATAATGGAACTGAGGCAATGGAAAACTTTACATTAAGGAAATCAATCCTATATTATTTCCATTTTCAGCCTAGTTCCTGTATGTCCTATATTTAAACTGTGACAAATCGTGAGTTATTCTCTAAGAAAGCCACCTGATGCTATCTGAAAGGGACATCAGGCAAATGCATTCTGAATCTGAAAATGATATATTAAGTTAGAAGAAGATACGTCTGGCTCCCATTTTGAAGGAAAATATCACTAAAAACTATTGGCATAAATTACATTAAGTGAGCAACATTGCCTCACATTTACACAAACTCCCGTTTACTAAATTGCATCAAGAGAGAAAAATATAATCACAGTGAATTGATTATACAATTATGATATGATTATGTTGAGCTTTCCCTCTTGGTGCAATTTTGTAAATGTGCGTTTATGTAAATGTGAAGTGATATTCCACAGTAATGTAATTGACACTTAATTTTTTATGTCTTTAGTGGAAGTCTCACAAAGAACCTGGAGTGGAAGGTACATATTTAATGCCTTAGTGCAAGAAAAGCATATTAACAAGCATAAATATTAAAATGGGAATCTCTTCTAGACGACTGCTACTCTTGGCTACATTTAAACAAACTTACTTTTGATGTAACAAGAGTATATGATGCATACTTTAAAAAAAGAAGTAGTGCTTACTTGACAGTTTGCTAGAATTCAAAAACCAATAACGTCACAGTGAAAGGTTAGGACTGATCTTAAACCATTATTTTCTCTCCTGCTGTTTTTTCCACAGCCCCTTATTAAACTAACCCAGGTTAGCTTAATAACCAAGTTTTATTCCTAAATTATTACAGAGCAAACACAAAACCTCAGTAATAGGGTAACAGTGAAGCATGCAACCTTATGGTGTACGGTCCAACATGGCTGGCAAACAGCCTTTTTGATGGGACAGTTTCATAGATGTCTGCATTGCTTTAAGAAATAGCAATGATTCAGTCTCATTTTCTGGGGTTTTTGTTTTGTTTGGTGCCAACTTCGTTCTATGCAGTTTGCAAGACAGACACCAAGGAATTTACAATCCACATTCTGAAAGAAATAAAAGACACATGGAAGGCCTTGTCACACAGAACACTTAGCACGTGTTAAATCTGTGCAAAATTAAAGTTAAAATTTGTTCTGAGCAGTCACACAATAATGTTTATACTGTGCTGTCTAATATGTACATATTGCTGGCTGCACATAGTCCCAGCCCTGGCACCACACTGGAATCCTGAACCAGCTCAGGTGCAGTCCTGGGACTGGGACTAACAACAGTATGCCAGTTTTGAGCTCATATAATCCCTGTGGAGCAGTCTGATGATAGCTGAATACATTACTTAATACAATCTGGAGATACTGCTGGGAAGTCATCACTTTGCTAACTGTCACACTTCGCATGTTTTAAGGCTTGGACACATGAATGCTCATGTTTTAGGTGCAGTTAACACAAGTAAAGTGTAACATGGCCCTGAGAGACAGAAGGAAGGTTTCTTCTCTAACCGTGTCTTTTTCCTATTTACAGTGGGTTTGTAGCTGTTTTTGTTAACTCAGGTGAGAAGACTGAAGCTCCCAATAGCTTACTTGCCCTAACTTTGCCATGCTAAATTTCAGGCATTGAAAGTATGAGTGAAAGCAAACCTGTGTCAAGAACCAAAACAGCAGCACAAAGTTAAAAGTAAGAATAACCTATACCAGAGCCGTCCAACTTCAAAGCGACTAGAAGCCACATTCCCCACAGGCCACATACTGCAGAGGGCCACACATGAAAAGGGCAGCAATACCAGGGACCACGGGCTCTACAGTGTACCACACACACAGCAGGGCACCCCCATCCTGCTTTACCATGCCATGAGCATGGGTAGGCTCTCCCCCATCTCCATGGCACCCTGTGGTAGGGCACTGTGTGTGCCTGCCACTTTAAGGGCCTGGAGCTGGCAGCCGCCAGATGCCTAATTAGGGCAGCCATTTTGGAACTGGGGCTGCCCATATAAACAGTTTGGGTGCGAGAGGTGAGGCAACAACATCGCCTGGCTGGAAGGCTGCTGATATCATCTGGAGGTAAGGGAGGAGCTGTAGGGGATGGATAAGAGGCTCCTGGTCCTGGGCACGACCTAAAACTGCACCCTGCTGGGAGTGCGTGGCCTGGTGGGGCTCTCAGTGGCACGGGAGCACCCAGGAAATGCCAGGCCAGTTACCACCCCAGTGAAAGGCAGGTTGGGACGCCTTAACCCCTAACCCCCACAACCTGGTGAGTTACCACTTTGTTGGAGGGTCGGGAAGGTGGACCCCATGGTGAAAGAGTAAGGGCCATAGACTCAGGCCTGTCTGAGCTTCCCCTGACTGGCCCATGCTGGGGCTAGGACTGGAAGGGTCAAAGGGCCAGGGGCCCACCGTGAGGAATGCCCAAGAGCTGAGGGCCTGGGGTTCCGACTGGCCTGGAGGTGGGCCAGGGCTAGTGAGCTGAAGGTCCTGGTGGGGGGGATCACACCCAAAGGGGATCAGTTCAGGGAGCTATGTTGCCTGGTATGATGGCAGAAGAAACTGCCTGATGAAAGGAACCCAGGTGGGGGTTCAACAGTAGGATTCTGGGGTCCAGTGACGATAAGAACTATAGATGCCATCCGCAAGGCTTGGGCTGCGGTGTAGAGGAGGAAAGGAGCTGCAGATAGTGCCCCCTGGCATCGGGGCAGAAAATGGGCAGCCTCCCGCTTATTAACATCTACTAATTAAATATTAACAACAAGGCGTGGTGGGCGAGAATGCGGGCGGTTAGCCCAGGAACAGGTGGGCAGGCTGCAAGGAAAGTGGCCCAGAGCAGGCCCCCTGTTACATACCCTGCCTGACCTTGATCTCCCTGTGGGTTCCCCTGGGGTACCACACTGCATGCGCACTATGGGCTGTGCCATGCTGAACTGCCTCATGCCCTGGAGAAGGCAGCAGAAGCCAAGGAAGGGAAGGGGAGCCCTTAGACCCTGGCTGCCATTGCAGCTAGAGCAACAGGGGCAAAGATGGTCAGATGGGAGCTTAAGGGGCTGCATATGGCCCATGGGCTGCCATTTGGACAACCCTGACTTATAAGCGTATGGTATCTATAATTTGGGATCATAATTTTTTCTTAAATTATGGTTAAAGATGGAACACTAATAATGTGACAAGTTGAACAGGCTACCATATTAGGTTCTTACCACATCTGAAAAAGCACTTAGGCCTATGAAAGTCAGCTTAAGCAGAATTGATATACCTATGATATGCCTTTGAATACAAAACACTTCTTAAAATGAAACAATTCTAAAAATGGCCTGTTGCTTAAATTCAAGGAAAAAAGACAGATCTCTGATGTACCATATTAGTTGTATCCATGTAAATAAGTTATCTTATTTTTTTCTTAAACAGACAGAAAATTAGAATGCACTTTAAATTCAACAGAGCCTCTGATTTAAACAAGTCTAGTAACTAGAAGAACCCATTCCACAACCTGCACCTGAGCAATTATCCTGCTGAGAGTCCACAGCTAAACAAGGACAATACTATATTCCCTCCCATTGAGGTCTGACTCATTTAGGAGGCATACTTAAGTTCAAATGATCTGGGAGAATTCTCCTGGGTTTGTTCTCCTGGTAGAAAAAACTTACCCAGACACACTTGAATAGACCTTCAAATACCGAGACCCTGAAAAACACAGAACTTGTAGTGCTGACACTATGTGGCAAGGGGGCACCAGTGCATGCATCTCAGTCTGCTCTGCAGGCTCCCCTAGTCTGCCAGGAGACCGAATGACTGCAGTGCACAGGACAGCCCTGATAGCCTGACCCTGAGCAGTCTGGGTCAGCCAGCGTCTCCCTGCAGCACAAAGTGGGGACTGTGAAGGGGTCGTGCTCTGTTTAGCTAAAGCAGTGAAGTCCAGCAAGTGACACACTGTCTCCTGGGGAGAAGCCAAAGCACCCTGGAATGCTGGAAGACTATGCTGTGGCTTCTCCTAGAAACTGCTGGGAGTGATTTTACTCAGGTTATTTCCAGATTATGTTTTCTCCTGGAGCAGATATTTTTATTCTCGGAAAAAAATCCATACCATCTGGACAATGGTCATTTCTCTTGGGAAAGCAGCAGCTCTCCCAAGAGTAAGGTCATGTACAGACATTCAGTTTGTTACAGTGCAGCACAACTCACCTGTGGCTTGCCTCAAGTAAGTTTTTTACAATGAGATAGTTAACATGCATTAGCTATCTCTTCCTAAAAAACACACTTTTGACAAAGGACATCTGGTATAGGGTGGAAAATGTTACAAAACATGTTAACTATAATCCTTCTTTAATCAATCAGATCAGTTTATAAAAAGAATTGTATTCCATGAATGCCTACAATAGCAGGGAACTAGACTTGTGTTCAACTCCTAGGTCCCTTTCAACTTTGTGTTTCTAAATATTTAAAAATATTAGCATTAGTAAAGACCATACTTGGGACATTTAAAAACAATTAGTCAACCACTGACCACAACCCAGAACTTCCCATCTAGTGAACCTAATTAAACACTTTGGCATATAGCAGCCATCACTTAATTTCTTGACAGTAGCTAAACATATTCCCCCTGCCAATACTACCAAGAGTAAACAGCAGTCATTACTGCTCAAAAACATTAGATTGAATCAATAGTCTTTAAGAAGAAGTGCTTGTCCTTTTGCAGAATCCCAAATTCCAAACACTACAGAAATTGTCAGGTTTGTATCAAGAAAACTACACAATAGTAAAGCAAATGACCTCTTTCTGCACAGAGAATTTTAGTATTTTAGTTGGCAAAAAGATAAAAGTTCTGTCCTATTATTTTGACATTACCCTGCATGAATATATAGCATTTACTCTTTTAGTCTGAGTTTCGGTAATTTTTTTTTTTAAGAGAGTATATGAACTTGTCAGATTTTAATGAACCATATCATCACTACATTTCTATTCTCAATAGCAAAACCTGATGATTTTAAGTGAGCTCTTTTCAAATAAGTCATAAAATACTATACTGTAAAACAATTAGTGTTACAATGGTGTCAAAATATATAACATTTACAATTCTAATCTAAATGTTTAATTGTCAGAAAACTGACCTTGTGTCAACTTATCACAGCAGATATCTTTTCCCTATATGAAAACATATAGGAGTCAGAAATGCTAAGCTAATTAATAGAAGATTTTACTACTGTTTTGTTTTTACTGCACTGTGGAAAAAGAATGCTACTTTATTTCTCCTGTGGATTCTACATCAAAATTTAGCTTAAATTTTAGTTTAAGATTTTTTTTATGGTTTTTAATTCTGAACAAACTACAATAACATGGCTTGTTCTTAGAGGTGCACCGATATATGAGTGTCATATTTGATCAGCACTGATAATAGCAAAATTAACGTAATCGGTTATCAGCTACCTGGTGTAGCTGATAATGTCACTAATAAATATAATAAGCCTTCTGGCTCTGGCCCCCAGACGCTGCGTGCATGTGTGCAGCTGCAGCATGTACATGGCCAGGAGTGCAACTGGACCGTGTAAAGAGTCAAGCTATTAGTTTGAGCAGAGGCCTATTTGAGCAATTGCCCTGTAGACTAACTATTAGAAGGCAATTAAGACTTTTGTGAAAACATAGTTGTGGCAGCTCTACTTGGTACCCCTGACATTTGTCTGGATAATCTATGTCCTATAATAGTTAAGCCAGTTGACAACCTTTTCATGACAATAGACAAAAAAGATGAGGTATCTATGCCAACATCTTTTTAAAAAATACATTATCAAGTTTTTCTGATACTACAAAATGTTATCAACTATAGATGTAGCTGGAGCGGAGGATGACTTATTTGTATATTCTACTTCTCAGAGAGAAGATGGAATAGTTCTGGAGAACTATCTTATTCTGGGGGGGCCCTCTCACCCATAAGTGCAATTTCATTACCTTTTAAGTTTAGTATGCCTGAGACTATTGGATTGGTGAAAGGCTGACTGCATACTGTATCACTAATATACTGATGTCAGGTCACTGACTGTGTTGTTTGAAAAAGAGGCCATGAACAGGCATTCATTTTCCACCCCTAGAAACGTTCCTGGGAGAGAAAAAAGTATAGGCATTCAGCCGATAACTGCTCCTTCTCTCCTGCTCCACACAACTTCCTCAGACCACGGAAATCTTGGTCTGCAGAAAGCGTTGGGAGCAGGGGCAACTCCAGTCTTTCCATTTCTAAGAGGACTGGAAGAGCAAGACAAAGCTCCCTACCCAGTCTTCACACTGGGGACCTGGTGTGAAGAGTGGGCAGAGAGCAGTGGGCATCAGTGCTCTCTGCCCTGCCGCTCAAATCCTCCTAGATCCTGGGAGGAGTCAGGTGGCAGGGATATGTATAGGTATTCATTCTCCTGGCAGAAATCCTCCAAGAAACAACTTGTATTTTTCTCCCAGAACTACTAGGAGATACTGTGTGAATGCCTGTACACTTGTGGTTTGTACCAGGACAGCAGCAATTCTCCTGGTTGCAACATAACACCTATATGTGGCTACAGTTACTTAGCTTTCTCAGGCCTGTGCTAGAAACTTTTAACAGGATAGTATTACCAGTTAGACGGGTTTTTTTCAAACAAGATTTCATACCAGAAGAGTCCCTGGAGAGTGATGGGTAAGTGATCCCAAAATAATTTTATTACTATAGTTTCTCTCTCACTTAAATGCTATATGCCGCATTTTGTCTTTAGAAGATGTGGAGAGTTTGCAAATGTTTAATGCAGGGGTTGTCAACCAGGGGTATGCGTACCCCTGGGGGTACTTGGACCAGTCCTAGGGGGTATGTGCAGGTGGGGATGGAGCACTGCTGCCTCCCAGGAGCAGGGCCGGGGAGGGCCAAGGGCAGTGGTGCCCCTCTGCGAGCTGGGGAAGCTCACACGTGGTGGCCGCCGCCACCAGACACCAGCCCAGTGAGCTTCCCTGCCCTGCCCTGGCCCTGCTGCTGGGAGGCAGCGGCACACTGACCCCACCTCCCTGCTCTGTGACCAGCCGCACGCAACCTGCCCCCCCCCCAGCATCCAGCCGCCAGGGGTACTTAGACTGAAAAAGGTTGAAAGCCCCTGATCTAATGTAAACTATACCTCAGCATCTAACAAGCTGGGATATTAATAGGAAAAAACTGGAGCTGTTGACTGGAATAAACTGGAGAAAGCAGCAGAAGAGATCTATCATATTTAAAAGAATACACTCTTCTTAGTACTCAGCTTTTAAAACCTTCAACTCCTACTGGCTCCTATGGTTTTTCTCATTTTTCAGACTCAACCAAATTTTGTTAACCATACTTGTATAAGAGGATTTCTGTGTTGGACAGCCCTGACTACAGTTATTCAAGGTGGTGTTACCTCTAAATCCTATTGCCATAATGTATCCAAAAGGTTGCATTATAGTTTGCAAACCACTGAACACAATTCTTACTTTGTGCTGTGTCACACATTAATCTTGGGCTCCAGAAATTACACTGCCTTCAAATTAGTTACTATTCAAAATGCTAATTCTTGCCTTTTACCTTTACAGTTTGACCTTGACCTGACTGTCCCTAGATTTTAAAGCAGTGCATTATTAGTACAGGATTCTGTTGTAAAATCCACCTTTTCTTCAGCCTGACAGAATGAACAATACAGATCTTCCAGACAGGCAAGATGCATTTTTTTTTCTCAAATGTATTCAGAGGAGCTGGAGCTGTTTTAAATTAAAAGCTCTCTTGGGTATTATGCAGGGGATAAAAGTTGTCTTCTTTCAAACCTTACAATCTACACTAGGTTTAGATTACTGTGATGTTAAGTAATTGGAATTCCAGGAATTATATTGGGTGCATAACAAACTGAAAAACAGGGACACAAAGAATCACATAGCTCCAAACCATTACACATTACTAAGAATGCTTCAGTTTTATGCCACTTTAAGTGGGTAGATTTTAAAGCTCAGCTATATCCAGATACCTGTAGTTTTTTGTATCTCATTGCTGAGAATTTTATGATAGTTCTTACATGTGATATGAAATCTTAAGTCTGCACCCAAGCTAGAAACAGGATTGTGATGACAAAAGTTACAAGAGCATTTTAAACAACTTACTGCACATTATCAAAAATATGCTATATATAGACAAATATGTTTCTTGAAAAATGTAGCTGAATAATATCTAAATATGTATCCCAACATTTCAAACATTGCCTGAAGTGTTGGGCTCTAAAGTCTTATGTTTTATGCTTCATCCACAAAATCCTTCAGACCTCAGATATCAAGTCAGCTTGCTAGTCTATGCATGCTGTCTTGCAAGGGATGATTCCTAAGCAAATAAAAGTTACTATTTGATTCTAGAGGAAGTGACACACTTACTTCTATCCTGTACAGCTAAGCTGGAACCTCATATTCCTGCGAGAGACATTTCTTTTCTAATCTTAATTATTTCAAATTATCTATTTCATAACTCAAATACTTGTACTTTAATGGTACATCCCACTTGTGTTTTACTAGTCTCATCTGACTTCTGGAAAACTTATTTCAAATTCAAGAAAAAGTTACCTTACGTGAATCAGTATGTTCAGTGAACACTTACTCATTCTCTAACCTGTGTAAAAAAAGACTTTCGAAAGGGATGGTTTGGGCCACCTATTTGCAACTGCTATTCACCCAAATAATCAGGTGGTAAAAAGACAGAACAGAGGTTCAGAGCTCACTACTACTCTTCTTACCTAGCCTCAACACCCACCTCCGAGTCATAGATTTGATACCTTTGGAGGCTGCTAGAGACACAGGAAGGGTTAGAAGAGTATGCTAGGAACCTGTCCCTGTTGCATGATTACAAAAGCTCTTCCAGCTGAAAGGTCTGAAGAACAGCTAGTGTTACCTTTTTTTTTTGTGTGTCCCCTTTGGGGAGAAGCCCACCCCAAATGTCTATCCCTTGTACTTTGCAGCTCACCCAGGAGGGGAAGGCACCAGCTGGTGGCAAGGCACGAAGGGAGCAGCCAAGATGGCAGCAACCCCCTCATGCCTCTCTGCACCAAGAGGCAGGGCCACATGAAGGGCAGGCAGCAGTGAAGATGGTAGCCACCCCATTGTCCCTCCTCCCTGTGAGGTCTCTCCACCAATCAGCATTGATGGTTGGGGCCTCTCTGCCAATCAGTGCCAAGGGGCAGGGCTGCCAGGAAAATAGACTCTGCGCACCATAAGTGGGCCAAGAAAATTGCCTTCTTTTCCCATGAGCTAGGTAGGTCTCTACTGATAAGGGTTATAGTCACAGGAAACTATCTTGATTTTTGAAAAGCTCACAATCCTTATCAGTTAAGGGAAACTTATGCCAGATTTAGTTCTTCCAGATTTCATTTCTTTACAAGATAGGAGAGTACCATAAGCACAGAAATAAAACCACAAGGATCATGAAGGACTATTAGGGCATAGTCAATTTATATCCACTGTGCTGAATTTACTGATGATCATCCCCAGCCCAGGCCTCCCTTCAGTGCATAAGATGAAATTCGGAAGGGAGAAAAACCCAAAAAAGCCATCATGCCATCAATGATTTTCTCCCCCTCTGAATTAACATTAGAACGAAATGACAGCTGTATTACAGCCATTCTGGCTTCTTAAGGGGAACAAGCCAAAGCAGAAAAAGTAACATTTTTATTATTACATGGGTTGTCTTGGAAAAGAAGGCTTCAACCCTTTGAATCAAAGTAACATTAACCAGGTACCATAATGGGGTTACTGAGAGTTCAGTTACATTTAAGAGTTGCATGCACTAAAAGACTGCTTCTTCCTAATTGGAAAAAACAGACACTATCTTTTCTATTAATTCCATCTTTCAAATAAAAGCCCTCTGTTCACAAAAATTAAAATGTCTGCATTACTCAGTTTTTATTTTTAAACTAAATATGTCTGGTGGACTTGGATCCTGACCAAAAAAAAAACAAAAAACAAAAAAAACAATTCCCCAAGATATTTGTTTTAGCCGGCTTGAATGTAAAGAAATAACTTACACATTAATTTAGTTAATCCATGTTTGGCTTATCCACATACTTGGGTATTCAAAATCTTAACTAGTAACTGATCTTCTATTCCAATATCATAACAAAACAAATTAAAACATGACTGAGTGCAAGAAATTAAACTGAACTGTGGTTATACAGAACTTACCATATAATAGGTTATTGAACCATCTAGTCTAGCATCTTGATTGACACTGGCTAAAAGTAACTTATCTACCTATGTGACCAGAAATACCAGAGATCATTTCTTAGACAAAAATTATAATTTAGACAAGTTACATTTGTCAAAATGGCATTGACATTTCTTGGGGGAGAGGAAAGAAGCAGCAACTCAGAGATGAAAAACCATGGAATTGTTTCCTAACATGGCTGAAATTGTACAGCAGTGGAATCACTATGTTGAAGACTACAGTTTCCCTTCTAACCAAAATCAATATCCCCTAGAATTTAGACAAGTTATGTCTAAACATTACACGGACAAAACAAACTAAGCACATGCCCCCTTACGTCCCTCCCAAGATAAAACCCAAAATCAAAAACTCTTGACTATTTGATATTGAAAATTTCTCTGTATGACTGCAGGTTTTACCATCCAGTTTGGTATATCCTTGCTTTGTTAGACATAACTACACTTTGGATGGGACAAAAAGTACTCCCATTCCTAAGCAACCCATGCTTTTCAGGCAATGGAAGGCAGCAAGCAGCTCTCCTCTCTCCTATCAGATAGAAAGTAAGAAAGACCATGTGTGACATACCTGGAGACCCACATCTCTAAAACATCCTTGGGAACATGCTACCAGACTCAAACCTTTAGTTGCACATGGATGCTGTCATGGAGAAACAAACTCTTTGGCTCGGTTACAGTTGCCATGATAACAGTAACTGATTTTCAGGTCCTTGGTATATGTGATATTTTGGCCATATGTTGCATTAATAAAGGTTTTCTACATTTAGGTTCCTTTGCTATTAAAAAAGTAAATGGAAAAATGAAATGTTCTCAACCTCCACATGCTGTGAAATATGCACCATGTCTGTTTCAATTTCAAGATAACTGCAAGTTTTGTAACTTTAAAATATTTGAGGGATAATGTTTTCTGCATAAATAGTGTGATATTTTTTTACATGGGGGTAAGTTTTTCTTGTAATACGGGCACTTTGTATTTCCATATCAGCTTTGTCATCTTTTTTCTGGATTCCCAATCCAAAACATCTACTAATAAAAGTCAATCTTCTTCCCGGCAAATTTAGCAAAACACTTTTTTCTGGGCTGAAGATTACCGATACATACACTTCAACTTTGAACTTTTAAGAGCCCCTTACCATACTCTGATAGCTGTAAAAAAAAAGATTTAATTCACAATTTCTGGAAAGTGAAATTTGGGCACTTTGGGATAAGCTCAATTTAATGTCCTGTGTGATCAGAGACAAGTCCATCTGTACCTACATTCTTCCCTTATAAAATAAAGTAACACAGGACTTGGAGCATGCTCAAAGATGTGGAAAATTCATTAATGCATGTGAAGCATTCTGATACCACAGTATACACAACAGAAATGCAAATACGACACACATACATCTCCCTACACACACTCACACATACACCCCTCCAACATACAGTGACGCTGAAGACTAATTCTGAAAACATAATTATGTTATTAACATAAAATCAAGGGTGGCTACTCACATTCTTCAAATTCAAATATGAATTGAAGAAACAGGCCTGCTTCAAATTAATATTTTCAATTTAAAACAATCCAAAGAATCTGAGACACTGATACTCTATCTTCATTATTACAGATTTCAGATCCATTCTCTGCTTCAATCTCCTCCAGCAGCTAGCTTCTGAAAATCTATATAAGCTGCCAGAGATGCAAGTTATTCAAATCCTTCCTCTCCCTCAATGGCCCTTAGCCCTCAAATTCTCTGGGTGGAAAAACTCATTTTCATCCTCCTCTCCTGTCTTTTCAATTAAAAAAATAGGAAAGTACTTAGCAGCTCTGGCTTGAGATGGGATACTTATGTCAAAACATCAAAAACATTTTTTTTTAATAAAAGGAAAAGAATATAAATCTTTTACTCTTGATTCTGACAGTGCTCGTCTGGATAAACAATATGCTAATTTTCCTAGTTTAATCACTAGCAGTGGAACATCTCCAATATGCTAACCTGAAGTCAAAACAAAGGGCAATGAAGAGTTAACATTTTTTGCTATATTTAACATGAAAATAGTACGGTATTGTATCTAACACACAGTCTACATGATTAACCACACCTCTGTCATAAGGCATGTATATTTGAACTATATTTAACAGCATGCCCTTGCTTACACATTTTCATTAATGAGTCTCAATTCTAATTAAGCCTACATAAATAAATCAGTCCCAGAAGACCTGGGTTTTTAAACCTGTATTAGAAAGCATTTGGTGTCCTCTTAAATGAAGGTTTCCAGTATTGTGAATGTTCATCCTTTCTACTCATGGGGATAAGCAAGCAAATAGATCACTTCAATGTTAGAGATAAAACACAAGACAGCAAGTTTCTTCACCATGGTAACAACTTTTATAATTCAAAACAGATCACTTTCTCATATTTAAATATAAATGCAGTGTCGGGCAGTTGCTACAATGACTGACATGTTCTCAATCTAAAACCATTACCACAAGGGCTTCCAACCTGGAACTGGTGACAGTTTCAGTTAGTGAACAGAAATATGAGCTTCAAAGACATTAGTTGAAAATGTGTTTCAGCTAGGGACACAAAAGTCAAAATACTTGTGTAGGAAAGGAACTGTTCTTTCTAGACTGTTAAAGGGAAATCACAACCCCCTTCAATATTTTGAAGAAAGAAGCAAAGTGATATGAATTTAAGTAGGTCTCTCTCTCCTCTCCGTTTATGAACGGGGATGATTTACCTTCAAAAACAAAAGGTAGAAAAAAAATTCTAATTTCATAAAAATACCTTTCCTATTCCTTGTTGTTCATTCTGCTAAAATACCTAGAAGTTACATTCAATCCCATTTTAAATATGATGTTGAAAATTTATAGTTCTTGGTGCTACATAATACTAAACAAATTCCATGTTTAATAAAATTAAAATAACATTTTAAGAGTAAGACAGGTTTTGCAAACAAACAATAAATTACCCTTAAGTGACAGCACTTAAAACAGGGGCAGGCAATTATTTCATGTGGAGTGCTGCTTACCACGTTTTAGCAAGCTATGAAGGGCCGCATGGGTAGCCCCGCCTCTTGACAAGTATGCCCCCCCCCTCCCGATCACCATCTTGTGACCAGAAGTTCCACCCCTTAATCCCTGATCTTTGCCACCAGAAGGACCTCCACTTTCCCCACAAGTACTCCTTTCAGAAAGCGGTTTTGCCAGCTTGGAACCAGAAAAATACCAAATTATAGTCTAAAAAGTGAACATTTACAACATTCATTAATTTGATTTCAAAACAATATTTTTGTTCTGGCTTACATGCGTTTGTGTAGTGAACATAGAGGTGATTGTATATACTAGCTTAAAATGAAGTCTTACTCTTGTATATTGTGGAGGGCTGGACATAGGTTTGTGAGGGGCTGTGTGTATGTGGGTGTGGATAGGTGTGGGGGTGGGGTGAGGGAGCGTGTGGGGGGTGTGGATATGTAACCCACAGCCCATATTTTGCCCGCCCCTGACTTAAAAGGATACAGCAAAGGCAAAAACACCATGAGCTCCTTAGTCAATGAAGATTACTGAACTCATTAAAGAAGTAAAGAACAGAATACAAAAGAAGATGATGGAATCTTAAAAAAGCTCACAAATAGCCACTCTGGAGGAGTCTCTTCTCCAGGTTCTCAAGGAATCTCTCAATATCAAAATCTTTAGTTACAATTAAAACCTGACAGTTACAATTAAATCTTTGGATAAAAACAATCATTCAGGACAGAACAAAAACAAAAACCAAGGGGCACTTATCACAAGTTCCATATCTACTCAGGTCTTACAGTCAAAGCAAGTATCACCTGACCTCACATTTGTAGCGCCATAAATATTTTTATGGCAGCACAAATGGCAAGCAAAAAAACACCCTAACCTTTGTCACACCAAAGGGTACGGCACATGGTAGCATAAAATAGTGCCACTTCACTGTTGCAGATCTCTGTTTACTCTGCATTGGGAAAACGTGGGCAGCCCAGATCTGCCTGCATTTTCCAACCATCTTGGGTAGGTGCTCCAGTGCCTAGAGAGGCTGAATCCCATGCACCCCAAGAATTCCCATGCAGGACTGGGACCCACACACCCCAGCACCACCTGCTCAGTTTCTTCACTTGCAGAGATGTGTCCCAGAGAACCTCAGGGCACTTCTTTGTAAACAGGGCAGGTCAGAATTTCCTGCTTATGGAGACCCACCCCAGGATCTCCAGTGGCATATCGCCATAAGAAGGGACGGCTAGAGGAGGTCCTGGTATGGAGGCAAGGGACCTAAAGAATCCCCACTACTCTGTGCTTTCATGCTAAGACCTGTATGGCCCTGTGCCTCCATGCTGGGACCCATGTTTCATGTGGAGGCACAAGTTGGCATGGGTCCCAGTGTGGAGGCAAAGGGCACCGAGGATTCCCAGGGTCCCATACCACTGCATGCTTCCTTGCCAGGATCCACGCTGATCTGCAATTCACACAGAGGTTTGGGTTGACATAGGTCCAAACGTGGAAGTCTGGGGTACTGGGGATTCCTTGGGTCCTGCACCAGGACTCACGCTAACCCATGCCTCCACATGAGGCGTGGGTTGTCACGGGACCCAGGGCAGGTCCTGACAAGGTGTGGGGCAGCAAGGGATGCAGGGAAAGACAATGGGTGACATGTGTTTTGCCTAATAAAGCAGATCAGCGGTGGCAGAATGAACATCACCACAGCTGATTAACTTAATTTGGTAACATCTGTTTTTACCCTTAGAAAATCCACTGTCTGGCAAATGTGTATGTGGATGTATCAGAAGAATGGATCTAACATATTACATTTCTGCTAAACTGAAGCTTTTGGTTGCACAAAATGAGTTTCTAATCTTTACACAGCTGCAAAAGGGCTTTCCAAACAGGAAGCAATTCCTGCAGTCCTCCAAATTAGCAGACAAAGCTCCAGTACTAATGGGGTTGCTCAAAGTTTTGCCATGAAGAAGAAAAAAATTTACAAGGTACTAGTAGATTTCACTTGGAGACCTGGGGGCAATAGCAAAGATGACTAGAAATACTTCAGTTTTACTCTCATGCTGCAGTTTGGGAAAAAGCTGTGACCAATCACAAGTGAAAGCAATAAGGAAGAAACAGCCCACTTTGCGCAGTAAGAGGCTGGGGGGAAATAATTCAGTTCTAAAGAATAATCACTGGGGGCACCATAAAAGACAAGTCTACCACTAAAGCTTCAAATGTTATTAATTCTCTTCTTTATTCTTTAGCCGTTTTTAGGGGTGCACCAATAGAGATTTTGGGGGCCAATACCAATAGCTGATTTTTAAGGAAGCATATTGGCGAATTCCAATCCAATTTCTGATACGCAGCCCAGCAGCTTGAAGAGCTGTATCTAGCTGGTAAGTCTATTGTAGTAAAAGGGGAGTGGGGCAGGAAGGGGTATGGGGGGCAGATCGAGGCCCCTACAGTGAAGGAGGAAGTAGGGCAGGGGCCGGAGCTGCCCAGCTGGGGCGGGGCATGGTGCAGGATGGAGCTGCAGTTCATCTGGGGGGCACAGGGAGGGTGAGGGCAGCTCCTGCCACTGTGTACCCTGGGAGGGTATGGAAGGGCATGTGCCTCTGGATCTGCATGGAGCAGGGCGGTTGCCGCTGTGGGCTGGGGCCAGGGCTGCGCTGGGCTCTTCTCTGGGAGGCTGGGCTGGGCTGAGCTTGGGGTGGGTGGCGGCAGTGCTGGGAGGGGCCTACAGGGGGGCTGCAGCCACCCCAAAATTTGCCATAGCCCTCCCACCCCCCTCCCAGAACCATTGCCACTCACCCCAAGCACATCCTGGCCCAGCCCCCCCCTCCCCCACACACCAGGAAGAGCACAGCACTGCCCTGGCCCCAGCTCACAGCTGCAGCCCACCTCACCACATGCTGATCCAGGGGCACACACCCCTCCTCCCCCCCCATGCCCTCCCAGGGTGCACGCACGCAGCAGCAGGAGCCTCCCCCTCTTGCTCCCCCCACCCCAAAAGAGCCACAGCTCCGTTCC